>NC_055668.1:6173763-6489532 GCF_017976325.1 Chelmon rostratus | reverse complement strand
GACTCATAATTCAGATGGTTGCAATTGGGTGGAACATCATGCAAACATTAATCTTTGTGCTAACTGTCATTACTCCTACTGTCTGTGGGTGGTGTGGAAAATTAACAGTGATAAGACAAGTACTAACCACATCACTGCCCTAAATGTTCTCTGCAAAGCAAACAAAGGCAGATGAATTGTGCGCAACTGTTACCAAAAAGAACTGTGTTTATTTTCTTAAGGTAACGCAGGGTGCGGTCACACTACCGCTGGTTGGCGCACGATGAGTGGAGAGCTCCAGATCATCACAGGAGCAGAGATGCTATCTGCCTGTAGTTGTGCCGCCTGGCTTCCAATGAAAACAGACTGCTGGATGTAAAGACTTTGAGTACATTCATCATCGGAGACTAAATATCTGCTGTGGGAAAAACGGAGCCAGGGTACACTTGGTTCATGCTTGGCCACCACACTTTAATCACATTCTGAGCAGTAAGAGTTACTCATCAGGTCAGACTTTCATTTTGTCCAGTACTTTGGTTTATGTCCAAATACCTGTAAAACTAATGTCATTCAGCCTTAGCTGTGTCACATGTTCATAGCTAACTTAGAAGGGTTAGCATATTAACATGGTAAACAGCACCTGCCAAACATCAGTATGTTAGCATTATCACCGTGAGCGTGTTACTATGACATCACTAGCCTTGAGTTCAAAGCACCGCTGTGACCAAGTGGATATAGATTCTTCATCTTGTTAAAACTTGCAGGCACAAAATACTAGAACTGAAACAATTGACAGCTGAATGATTCATCAATCAACAAAAAAGCCAAAAAGTTAGCCCTACCTAGCTTCTAGAATGTGAGGATTGGCTGTGTTTCCATATTAGAGTAAATTGAACATCTTTAGGTTTTGGGCTGCTGAATGAACAAAACAAGCTATCTGTAGACAACACTTTGGGCTGAGGGAAATTGTTATGGCCATTTTTTCCATATTTTTGGACTTAAATATAAATAATAATTTATAAAATAAAATAAAAATAATCTTTACTTATAGTTACTATACTATACTTACATACAGCTTTATGTAGGATGCTGTATGTAGATGATAAACATAAATTACAACATAAATGAGATTAATAAACAAGAGGCTGTCTAAATCCTAACTTGTTTTAGCTCACCCACAATGCCTGTGAATCAAACAAGTCAATACTAATGATCTCACCGAACTTCAAAGTAGCCAGTTACTCATTCCCTTCTCTCTACAAGCATGCTGTAATATGCTGATGTGATTAAATGCAATAAATCTCACTCGTGGTGAGATGAGGAGGGAGAACAGAGCAGCATACCAAAGGGGAATAGTAATCATAATTGAGATCGAACATTGCCCAGGTGAGCGCTGTGGGAGAGGTTGCTTAACATCCAGGCTACCGCAACACATAGTTTTACTTCCCTCTGATTGGCCAACTCTAAAATTATTCAGCAATCCTGGCAGTGTTTACTGAGAAGTATGTGGACCCAAGAGTGCCAGTGGCAGAGCTGCTCATGATTGGACCAGCATATAACAGTGTTGGTTCATCTCTGCACCTGGACTTTCTCCTGTAGAGTTACACTGGAGGGGAGTTTGCATTTGTGATTGTGTAAAAGTTCTTATCCAGTGCGTCTGTCTTCTGTAGCTACAATTTCCAAAAATAAACATTTAAAAATTAACGATCAGATCTTCTGCACCATGCAGGAGATGGAGCGTGTGTTGTTTTGGGTGTTATGCAACATCATTGTGTGAAACAGCACCAGGCCTTCAGTGGAGAGGCAGAGACAGGTAAGGGGAGGGAACATAAGTTTGGATGTGAAGGTGTGCAGAGGTGTGTCTAGCCTCAGGGGCCAAAGTGCTGTTGTTTATCCTTTCCTTTCTTCTCGGAGTTGAAATACTATCTCTCCTCGTCTGTCTAATGCAAGAAAAGGGAAATATCAAGGGGTTGAGGAAAGGTGGGCGGTGGCAAAACATGACGGGGGGAAGATGAGAGGAGGACAGAACACCTAATTGCGCAAGGTTAGTCTGTGTTTTTATCGCGGCTCAGCGAAATCCCCCACTCTACTGGCCAAAAACAGAAGGGCCTAAGTGTCAACTGCTTGGCGGAAACAGCAGATTGATTTCAGCCTTCAAATCCAAACATAGAGAGCTCATTCAAGACAGAGAGGGCCGGGCAGGACTCCAGGCTAAAACTTGTACAGAAACAGGAGGAGGAACTCGAGGAATTCGAGGACAACATGTGTGAGACAATGTGTGAGGGTGCGCAGATATACTAAGCCCATGACAGAATAAGCTGATGGTGTTTTCTCTGCATGGGAGGTGGGATTTGCGGCTGTGTCTCAAGTGTTCCCACAGTGACGAACGGGAGCACAGTGAGTTCTGAAGTTAACGCACACACCGGGTTTCCACGGCTACTGGGAACAGAGCACAACGCTTCCACGGTGACACCGATGATGGTCATGGCAAACACAGGCATGTGTTTCAAAATTAAAGTAGTCTCTGTAGAGGTCAAAGTGACCCCATCCTCCCCCCTCCTCTGACTGGCACAGCCACAGGCTCCCTGCTTAATCCGCAGGCCTTTGTACCATCAGAGAGGCCCTATAGTCAGGGATTTACATGGGCTGAATTCACACGGTGGGATCATTGAAAATGCACCTGTAAACAAAGCCAGCGATACAAGAATGCAATCACATCAGCCTGCCGAGATTATACAAATAGGCTTCACATTCACTGTCATGAAAGCACCCCATGTGACCCAGTGCATGCATACTGTATGCTCCCTCCAGACAAAAAGACATCCTATGCTATACACCTCCTGTGGTCCACACATCAGCTGTCTTTTGTAAAGTGGTTAACTCGAAATCTTAATGGCAGACATGGCCGCGACATGGTACTGGAGTGCTTTTGAAGAATGAAACCTGAGAGGAGAGAGGGGGAGGCATGACACTGTGACATACACAGAGAGTTTGGGAAATTTAGGGGGTGACAGTGTGGAGCTGCTGATAGCATCCATTCCACCAGTGCTCTTTGACTCAAGTGCCTCAATACACATCCAGCTTCAAAAGAGTCTTCAACCACCTCTCCGGGGAAAAGTACAGAGATTTGGTGCATGACAGTAGGGGAAGTATGTGTAATCTCCTGCGAAGTGATGACTGTTACACGGACCTCACATTCATTCATCACATTAGGTCTTCAAACGGCCAATGTACGTGCTCAGAAAGGATTCTGCATTTTTCTGATGGTGTGAGGCTCACAAATGTCTTGGAACTTGTAGCTGCACATCGACAGTTTTTAATAGGTAAAAGCTCTTGGTTATTTAGTGTAATCCCTGGTCCTATATTAACAGTCTGAGATCTTTCACTATGGGCATCAACTTGGTGCTATAGAAATAAATACAAACCCAAAAAATGAGCTTCACAGCTTTTGTGACCGATACCAATATCAATATAGTCCAGTTTTAAGAATTTAGATGATGTATCGTATATTTTTTTCACATAATGGCAAATCACAACATATAAAATATCCTTAATAAGAACCCCAAAATGCGGTTACTTGTAACTTACTAGCCAATATAAGTGATAATGCAGATATATTTACAATAAGCTATGTCAGCCAGTAATATCAGGCTCTATCAGTCGGTCTGTACTAGACAGTTGTAGATACTATATACACAACAAAATCCGCCTCCTTGCTGTTTTTGATCTTTCCTAGTCTTGCTTTGGACTCATTTGGACAAAATGCAATGAGAGGCAAACATATATACAGGATTAACACAATCATTCTGCAGCATACCTGCAATGTGGTATGAAGATGATTGGTTTGGTAATACTGTGGCTTATGACCAAACACCTGCAAAACAAATTCCTCACGCACTGTCATGATTCACAGTATGTAATGGTTGCGCGTAACAATATCGTTGTGTCACAGACTCGGTCCTTGCACGGGCACAGCCAATGAAGGAGAGTCCTTCAAAAGACCTGAAGGTCAGGATGAACCTGCTCCTTCTCCCGAAATGAGACAGTCTAGTCTGAAGGTAATTTTACCAGCGCAGAATGAATTATGGGATACTGATGAGTATAAGTTATGCACTGCTTGTGTCCCTGAAAAATTCTTCAAAAAGAGGCTGCCTTTCTCTGCTGTATTAGGAGGAGCCATTGAAAGAATTGCATGCCTGTTAAAACATATTCAGTCTAAATTCAAACATATTTGGGGGATCCACGCCTTTAAGAAGCACACAGCTGCAGAGGTTAAACCTCTATAAACAGGTATCTGCAAATGAATGCAGAACCTGTCTGTAAGGGACAAGGTTTTGGGATAGTTTATGGTCTGAGTAGCACTGACCAATTATGTATGCGCAGGATTTGGTTGCATGCAAGTACACAGTTTATGTGGATAGCAAAAGAGGCACAACGCACTGGCTGAAGTGCAATCTCGGAACCCATCAGCTATTGTCTAACGACAAATTTTTGTTAAATTTATCTGCATTCATATGCATGTATCTGTTTGTAGAGATTAGCCAAAATGTTTTTTGTCGAGATTGAAAGTCAAGTTGCTAACTGAATTGTAAACAATGACCAGCGCACAGAAGAGGAAGTCTTGGCCCAGACATCTGTTATCCGTATGTCTGCTGGCTACAGCCATCCCAGAAACATTGGCTAAATCGTGAGACGATGCCGATGGGTTCTGAGATTGGGTGTGGCTGTACTCTGTGTCACAGAGACACAGTCTATCCACTAACATCTGTGACTTACCCTGTACGCTACATATACAACAGAGCAGGTTTTTGAGACTGTCCTCCTCACCCTACCTGTTAAACTGTCAATCAAAGATGTCTCAGTGAATATGCATTATGTCGCTGTGGTTAATTGGACACAGTTTCTGGATATACTGTCTCCACAAAATGACTTTATCAAATTTCTGTGAATCAAAAACAACTGACACACTTTAAAAACCAATTTGGTGAGAACTGAAATTGCATAATTTGCTCTAAACTTGCATTATTTATAAATGATAAACAGTAAGTTGACACCTTGTAATTGGAGATGTGTAAAACAGGTTTAACACAACAGAGTTTGTGTGTCATGAAACTTACAACACTAATGGATCATTCAGAAGAAACATTTTAGTCAACATGCAATTATACCTGCCTTGCTAGGTCTTTAACCAGCTTTGTGGTACTAACTAAGAATGAGTCGGCTGTGCAGGCTTTGTTTTGGTAACACATGATGAGCACTAACACTGAGGATGTAAAGAAATTTGGTATCCAACCTTCATGCAATGACAGATCATCATATTTCATCAAACTGGAAGGTCGAGAAGACCAAAAGGTCTCTGTAACTTACATTACACGGCATACAGTCGTTCTACTGTGAACATCAACTATGTGCTGTTGATAAAATCTAACTGTGCAGTGTATTCATTTCGACATTACACTATTTTGTTGCGTTATTTGCTGAAATACTACATATTTCATCAGATCGTACTTCAGTACTTCACCAATTTTATTTGTGTATGTATTTTCACACAGATGTGGAGAAGCTGTTACAAAAATGTGAGTTAAAAATCATTAGAAGATGTTTCACATATTATATGCAGCAATCATTTGAAGGCATTCTAACATGAGTTTAATTAGGGTAGACGGCAATGGAAATGTTCAAAAAGCCTTCCATTCACTTGGGCTATGTAAAAAAAAAAAGTCAGTGTAAGTAGTTTCAGTGGCGGAGCAGGAACTGACTGGCAGTGAGTCTAAACAACATCTGCCAAATTGTGACGAGCTGGGCGGCATTTAGGAAAACAGGTGACAAGTTTTCTCACGGCATCGGTACACTAAGTAAACAGTTACCTCAGACATAAACTTCCTTGCAACACTGCCTGGCACCGTCCCCAGTCCCGGCCTCCTCCCTTCTCAAAGTGCGGCTTTACCGACTTTGCCCTGTCCATTCAATTTAGACAGTGTTTCTGCTTGATTTAAGGATCTTACAAATTCCATTAGTGGATATAGGATTAAGCATTAAGCTTTTTTAAAGCTGTTGCTCTTAATTAACTAAACAAACACGGCCTTCTATTTCACTTGACGTCTCGAGTGCTGCGGTATGTGCATGAGCTAATGCTAATTATTCCCTAACGAACAGAGCAAACAGGGCTGCTGGCTCCAGCAGGCGGTCTGGGTCTGTTTTCCATGACAAAAGTCCATACGCGTGTACACAGAGAGCAACCACATGATCTCAGTTACACAGGACACTAATTCATGGAATGTAATAAACGGTAACAAATATCTATACTGGGGAAAATATTACGATTACATATACAATGAAAAACAGTAAACACTGTTTACTGTATGGAATTCATATATGCTCAATGCTCAAAGCTGAACATGAGTTTAATAAAGCTAATTTAACGGGGCCCTGTATCATTTTATTGTAGCTGCATCCGGCGCAGACTTTGCAGTTGTTTTCAAATCCCAGCAGTTGCAAGATGGATCTGGTGCAATCTTCATCTCTCTATTCCAGCCATGGATTCCATGTATGATCACCAGTCAAGTTTTGACATGAGCAGTGTTTCAGATGAGGAATGCACCAGTAGGGCCTGCACAAATACAAATGGGATTCATGCCATCAGGCCCACTCTGAACAGCTAATTAAAAGCAAGGGGATTTTTCCCTGAGTCACAGAACAACTGGGGAGGTATACAAGGGGAGAGGAGGTTCTTCTGATTTCCTTTGTCTGAGAATGACCTACGGCGGCGAAATTCCCCATAACTTACAGTTACACTAAGGACTACTTGCAGACAGAATTATTAGCCATTTTGAAATCTCCACTGGCAGGATTCAACAAAAACGCCTTTTGAGATATTCTTTTTAGTAATTTCTGGGGGACAAGTCAGACAATAGTCCTCAGCCACAAGAATACAGTGCATGAAAGCAAATGTTATGATCTGGACAAGTCCACAATGCATTGGGACCATATGTATCTCCAGGCCCAAGCCTTATGAAATACGCACAGCTGGCAATATCAACAGCTTGTGCTGTGGAGCAACCACCAACATACAGGACCAGCAACTGCAATAACATAAGACCGTTTATTACGTGAGTTATTCCAGTGTAACCATCAGTCTATATGAGCAAAGTTAAACAAGCTCGTGTTTACATTCCTCAAACAGGATGTGATGTTATCAGGCAGCTGAGGGGGTGATGTGCACGGAGGACACGTTTGACAAAGTATGTACTTCTCCTTGAACATTCCAGTCCACTTTGGTTCATTCACATTCAAGCCACTCTTTCTTTCACCCCTGTGGGCTTTCTGAGATGCTCCTCTGGATTCATTCAAGTTTACATTTGCGTCAAACTTCCATTCAAACACTTCAAACAGCTGCTCGAGGCCGACACATCACTCAAAAGCACTGCACCTGCACCAACTCTCATCCGGGGAAAGTCCCTGTGCTTATGCTTTCACCGTCATTGCATGTACTGAAACATTTGGATTAAAATTCAACCATATGTAATTCACACAAAGGGACTCAATGACAGCAATGGTAGCACTTCAGACTTTACTGAACAGAACAAACAGTAGCTCTTAAAACAATGACATGTGGAAAGAGGGAAACCACTCAAACCTACCACTGATGACTTTCAGCACATGTAGGGTTCAGACTCACTGCCTCCTCACCAACTTTCTTCCCTAAGAGGAAAGAAAAGATAGACAACAGATAGTGATGCTCTACTGAAACACGAACTTAGCACACGTAATTCATCCTGGACACTCTTGTTCACATGACGACAGAAGAGAGAGAGGCTTAATTGAGTCATGGAGTGTGTTGGCTGAGAAAACACAACAGGATGTACATAAATCAAGAACCATCACCGGGCACTGGATTAAAGCAGTAAAAACAGAAGTGATGAAACGCAATCCAACAAGAGAGCTCAGTTTTAAATCCTTCATCAGTCAGTGGAAAGTGTCTCATTCCAGTTGCTCTATTAATATCTTAATGAATGTTAAATATGATGCCCTGTCGCTTCAAATATCCATGTCTCACCGTCATACTGTCAAATGCTTTGACACAGGTGCCTTTGCAGGAAGCACCTGGCCAGCTGTAAAGGCTCATTACAGAGAAACAGGTCAATCCAGTCTGAGCTTCAGTAGAATCACAGAACAGCCTCTGTTCGAGGAAAAAAAAATATTATGGTCTAGGTCTCACAGTAGCACCTTGTTGATCACTGTGAAACTGTTTTGTCATCATGAAGTTGACTTATTGATGACAAAGACTGTAGACTGTAAGGTGCCCTCTTTGTTAAGTGCACATCCTATTCACAGCATGTGGAATAGACTTAATGCATTGCAATTTGATGGCGATAGATCAGAGTGCAATGACTTCAAAAAAATATATAGGCGAATGTGTTAAGGCGCCTGTAGACTGGCTGTAAAGAAATCTTGGTCACAATCTGCGTCGGATGCACAATATAAATTTCAAGCCATGTCAGATGAATATTTGTAGTGCTAGGATGTAAATAGAAAAACCAAACA
Source organism: Chelmon rostratus (assembly GCF_017976325.1). Classification (NCBI taxonomy): domain Eukaryota; kingdom Metazoa; phylum Chordata; class Actinopteri; order Chaetodontiformes; family Chaetodontidae; genus Chelmon; species Chelmon rostratus. The sequence goes on along the minus strand of NC_055668.1, from coordinate 6,481,009 downwards.
GATGTGCTAAAACAACAAGCTTTGGCCATAGCGTTGGTGCTTTGAAATACAAACACACTGAAAAAACTGCAAGAAAAATTCACAGTAGTTTCAGTTACAGTAATTCACTGTGGGCCAACAACTCATTCTAACTAACTGAGAACTGCAGACTTGCATGGATTTGGGTTTTCCAGATAAGCACTGATATTTGGGGGTTTGACCAGTGTAACAGCTACCTCCTTGCAAATGAAGTATAACACAAGGTTTAGTAGATTACCAGTTTCTGCATGGGTCTTCTTCTCCTCCGCAGTGGAGCTGACGTCATGAACGTCGCAGTATGCTCGGATTAGCCGCCAGAGAAATGGTGAGTTCTGTCCAAACTGAAGAGTTACAGAGTGTTAAAACGTACTGTTTGATTCCTAACATCTATGTTACCTATGCTAACTGAATGTATTCACGGCGTTACACACCTCTTCTCTTTGATCCAAAAGCACATTGAGACTTTCCCTTTTGTCAGATTCAGTGCCTTGATGTAGACAGTCGATCCTTTCAAGGAGGACAGATAGCTTGTCTGCAGGTTGCTCTTCATCCCTCTGTTCTGCATCGCTTAGCTCCTCTTCCTCCGAGTCTGTCAGTGCAGTCATATACCTGAAAGCAAACAAACACAGACCACAACGGGTTGCTAAAAGAAAATGTGTAGCTTCAGTTAGCTGTCAGCATGTGCAGTTAAACATTACTGATGTGGATTAGAGAGCTGAACTGAATACCTCAGTGGTCTCAATCACCTGGACAGACTGTCTCCATCCTGCCATCGGCAAGATGTGCAACATGGCCTCAGGAAGCATCAATAAACAACCTAAAGTTACAAGCCCACAGCTTGTGTGTCGGTAACTCAATAAAAAAAACATCCTCTACTTGTGAGGTGGAATGAAAACACCTCAGCTAAGGAGTTTTTCAGATCAAATCCTGTCTAAACGAGCATTTTTACAACCAGTTCTCTGCCAGGTGCTGATTATAAAAGATCAATCTTCACTGTCTGTTTACACACAAATGGCGCAGGGTTTGTTTACATAAGGGGAGCACTTAATTGTTTATAAGTGCTAGCTGTTAAGAAACTCTTGAAGCCTTCACGGGGATACCTGAAGGCTTTTCCACGAACACGGGGGGACTTGTTTGTCAGGGTGAGGCACGCAACACTCACATTAGATGTTTTATGGTGCTCTTTCAACTAGTGTAAGTATGTACAAACACCCTAAGCTAACACTTAAGAAGCAGCAGTAAAAAAAATAGCTATATTAATGGTATAGGTAAAAATGAAAGACATAAGCAAGGGTGAAAATATGAAAAGCCTCTATTAAGTGTTGGCAGCGGCTGCATGTGCGTCATTGGTGGTTAAGGGAATATTTTGGGCTGTGAGCCATGGTTCTGGAGGGATGTGTCAGAGCGGGCCACAGACAGAAACACTGTGGACCCAACAGGTGTCTCGTGCCGGAGGCTGCATCGTGCCTCCACCCCACAATGCACACAACCGTGAGTGCTGTGATTACAGGAGTAATATGAGGGCATCTGAGCTGCAGCCATGAACGGAACTGTCAAGAAGAACGTACCGAGACTGACAAAGTCAACATCTCACAACACACTGTGATGAATGAATTCTGTCCTATTTTAAAGAATACCGTGTTATGTTGTTTGTTACCATCAACTCCATTCTAATTGAAATGAAGATAAATCTGCTTTAAAGCGGCTATACTCAGTATTTTTATATAAACAATGGATCCCATGACTAAGTGCTCGTGGAATGTGTCACTCATAGTGACGAAGCACAGAGAATTACAACCAGTCTCTGTACTTTCCCTCAGCTCCAAGGACAGATTTACTTTATTTCTGCTCATTGTTTTAGTTTCATGAGCCACAGCTTAGCTTCACCAGTTTAGATCACTCATGGTGGAGAACAAAACTGAGCTAAAAGAAGAGTGAATATAAAGTTGCTCATTGTCTGCTTGGTGTGTAAATAAGAAAGTGTTAGCCGACAAGTTGACCATGTAAACTTGAAAGCTGACAACATCAATGTAAAGTTTGGTCATACCAGACCAAGTAAGACTGTGCAGCCAAACCCCCCAAATATTAAACTGAGCAAAGGTGCGTTTATTGCTTCTGACTTTAACTTTTCATTGGTAAAGACAAGACTGTGCTATCTTCTTTCAAAAGTTACATTTTATCCCTTTGAAAAACAAGATAGATCCCGATTGCCAGACCAACTAATGCGAGATTGATCAAAGCATTAGACTGTGGTTGAAATGTTTTGAGACATTTATTGATATAAAGAGAAAACTTTGTGACCCATAGTACTGTACATTACTCTAATCCAGTATCTTAGTAGGAAACGGAGAATTCTTGCAACTGAGAGAGAAACTAGACTTTACAGTATCTTAATTTTAATCTCCATCTATTTTTATACAATAATTTTGAGATAGCGTGCAAAGCCTTCCTACAATCCCCCACTCGGCACTAACCCCTGTGTAAACCCTAAAACCTGCAGGCAAGGCTCAAACCATTTATTGGCCAATACACCTCATCTTAAAAAAATCTGGATGGGTGTGCTTTTGTGTTTACTCTGACTGTTGTGGTCTTCCTTTTTTGTCTGCCCGCACCATACGATAGAGCACTGCCTTGCAACAACCAGACCCGTCTTTTCACTATGGCAAGACAGTTACATTATTGAACCTGTGTCATTCATTCATTCCCTAATTCATTCATCTTTTTGTCCTTTTATTCATTCAGCAGTCCGTTTTCCCTCCCTCCCTGCAGTTATGTACTCAGTGGAGCTGGAGAGACAGGCAGCAACGCACTGAGTGATCAGCGCATTCCTGTCACGCCATTCCATGGCTCATGAATCACTTGAGTTGAAAGGAGAAAGAAGCTAAGGATCTATCTGTGTACGTGTGTAAGTACTGTATATCTACTTGTGCAAGCAATATTTTCTGCAGGCAAATTTATCAATTTGCCAACTTCTGGTTTGTGATGCAAGTAATAAGGACGACACGGAAGAAGACAAACAGCAGTGGAAGCACATTAAACAGAGAGACACGGTAGGGATCAATGAGCTGATACTCATGGTAAAGAGTTAGTGGGTGCCGTTGACGTCGGTCATTCACTCTGGCCCATTGAGACCTTAACTTTGTGTTATTGAAAGGGGTGGTCGAAGCATTTGTTAGTTACTAGACAAACAATATGACTGCTTCACAAAGTTGAGCGGCTGCTTGCTTTTCTGTTTAATGTCACTGTGAATTTTCTTTCACTGCTGATCAAACAAGACAAGAAATATGGAGTAGGGCTGCAACCAGCTATTTTCATTATCCAATAGTCTGTCAGCTATTTTTTCAATTTACTGATTGTCCGTTTAGTCGAAAGAATGTCAGAGAATTGCGAAAAATGTCCCATTTCTTTAAATTATTAGCCTGTGTTTTCCCACAAAGAGGCCAAAATTGAAATAAATTTAGTTTACAATGCTAAAAAAAATATAATACGTATCTTAAAACAATTATTCTACTCTGTGGTACTTTAAAAGCTACACTATGGACACATATCTTAAATAAGGTATTCAAGTAATATAGCTAACCTAACATACTACTGGTATTTCAACACTGATAATTGAAATGAACCACTGTATAGTGAGCACAATTCATAAAACCAAGTCAGTAGCAGAATCATTTCATCTGTTACTTGTCTAAAACACAGTCCACACCAACAGCTGATTTTATCTTCCAATTTGTATTCAGCAATAGAAACAGTCCAACACATCTACCCATGCTGTGTCCAACCTTGTAACACACTATGCACTATGTGAAGATGAGAGGCTTTAAGCGTCATGTTCAACAGGCTGTGTGTTCACTAGAGTAGATCAGCCATTCAGCATACAGACCCCAAGGGGCTATGAAGGGATCTCTCAGTAGAGCTTAGCAGTGGCAGTCTCTGTGGTTACACTGTTCAAAACAAACCTGAGTTACCATCCCAACATCACCGGGCCTTGGAACACGCAGTCCAGATTATTCAGCCTGTGTATTTGTGGTGACAGGACCAATGAAAGACTGCTCTGCAACAATGGCTGACAGATTAGAAAGAGTCCAGTTATTTTCTCTCTATCCTCCTCAAAGGCTGGGCAGGGACTGACAATTCAGAAGTTAACTCCCACTGATCAGCTGCTGAACCACTGAGCTGACAACATCCGTGTTTCTAATTATGCCACCCTCTGTTGTGGTAAATAATACAAGTGGAAAAAAATGTGGGTGAAAAATAACCTGCCATTCATTTGTCACTGGAATGTAATGAACTACAAGTCAGTAATGAATGCAGTAATTCATCTTGCATGTTCAACCATAAATAGCACTTCTGTTGGGGGGTTGTAACACTTTGTTCCTAAAATAGCAGGAGGAAGAAACACAATTGGAAACTCTGGTTTGTCCACAACTGTACAAATGTACAAGTGATGTCAGGTTTGTAATTTTGCCAAAAGGGAAAGAAATACATCTGAACAGGAAGTAGGATGAGAGCAGAGAGAGTTACTGAGAAATGAGTAAGAGACAGCAAAGAAATATGAAAGGGCTGGCCAGAGTGATCTAAAGAAAAGTTTATTCCACCAACAATGGTAATATTATGATATGTCAAGACAGCCGAGCATCCAAGGACCCTTTCTAGTTCATATTAGTCAGTTTCTTGTAAGTAAACACAACACTATGAGAGGGGTGAGAGCAAACCAAAATAGCAAAGTTGTGGACCAGAAAACCAAAACAATGAGCTAAGAGATGTTAGCGCCCTCTGTAGAGCTGACGGAAACTGCAGTTGGATGACAATTCTCATTTAGAGAGACCCATGTCATGTGCAGGTAATGAGTGTGAGCCACTGTTAATATAAATGAGAATATGGATTATAGCCGCTGAAATGTATCACAGAAAATAAAAACATAATTTGGGGAGCAAGAACAACATTTCATTGATCACCCAATTTTACATGAAGGATCTTTTTGCAGTCAAGGATGTATGATCACAGAAAAGCCAGCACTGACCATTAAAGCAAACAGGAATGGGATGATGTGGGTGGTCAGACTCAGCCGGCTGACTGGGAATACATCAGACAGCCGAACATGGCTGTTATGTGTGCACGGTATACATTCTAAGCAGTTCAGCAAATGGGTCTGTTTAGCTAAAAGCCTTTCAGCGAAGTATGAATCTGTGGATATAGACATGAATGTCTTGGATACAGACAGCTGCGGTGCAGCACGTACCATGTCGTCACAGGGAAGTTAGACTAAAGCTTTTAATCACAAAGCAGACAATGAGCTCCTTTTTCTCTTTCTAAACATTTCTGTGTGTGTTGATCAGGCTTGCCCGTTACTAAACAAAACTCCTGCTCAAATCTGCTTAAATCAACAACTATCCAATATCATAAATGCTATGTTTTTTGGAAAAGGAAAAAAGAAGTGGTAATGTCCTTGAGCTACAGCGACGTGATGTGAATAAACTCAGTGGGAACTGTTCAAGGAATTACAAGTTCCTACAAGACACGTTTAAATGAGGCTTCTGACAGCTTGGCACACAGACAGTGTGATTGATGGGTCTCCTTACCTGCAGAGAGGTAGCTCTGAGGAAGCCGTTGTGACACATGAGGAGTGAATAAACAGCTGGAAGTTTCACGTTTTCAGTGGCTGGGTCTGTTGTTGCACTATTCTGAGTGACACTACACTGCTCCATAATTGTGACATTATTGTTAAACTAATTGTTCTATTACCTGTTAACACTTCTGCAGAAGTAAAATGCATCGTTACACAGACTCAGACTGGTGCTGCACCTTCTTATCAGACAATTTGACAACGCTGGTCACACTTGAAATATCTCTGACAAACATTCAGGATTTCAGGTCAGTGTATTTTCCTCTGCTATTACACAACCATAAAAAAAACATTTGGACACACTTGTTAAAAAAACCATTAAGCTTTCTAAAGCAATCAGCTACTGATAGATTAAAACACAAGTCTTTGCATATTCACGATGTGCATCTATCATGTTCTGCAGCAGATCCTGCTATAGGATTTGTTGAAGGCCCTGTTCATACTTGCATGATGCCCCCTGTTGGAAATCTGCTGCCCCACTAATGTCTTTACTTACCTCAGTTCATTAATTTATACAATTAAAGATGTTTCGCTAATTTATCAAATCACTTGCTGATTGGTACTAGAACTGACAGGATGCAAAATCTAAACATGGCTTCCTCTTGTTTTTGAGGTGGCAAAATGTTCAACTGAGATGTTTGCAAACTTGTATTTAGCACCAAGCAATAAATGCTCCAATCATGCTAATCTTAACTGTATTCCTAAAGCTTTGGATTTCAACAAACATGCAATAATACCCAGCACCACGGCTCTTATGGGGATATCGTGTGGACATATTGTGCTCCTAACACTTTCAAGCAAACAGAACAGACATGAAGAGCACTTCAAATGAATGTGAGGATTAGGGGTGTAACTGGCTCCTCTGGGGAACGCTACACGTTCCCTAAGGGGCTGAAATTTCTCCACTGCGCCGTTCCCAATATCCCCCACACCCTCTGCTCTTACAAATAACAGAGCGGCAGGAAAGGCTCTTTAATTATGGGAGGTGTGTGCGTGATGTGATTTCTTTTAAAGCATAATAACCCGGGCTGTAATTAAAAGCATTTGATGAGGCCGACAACTGTCACTCAAAACCTGTGAACTACATCTGCGATGAGGAGGGCATGGGTAACATGAGTAGAGCTGGGTCGACCTAAAATGTTTAACCATCATGAAAGAAGACTCACATGATATGGTGCTATTACCTGTCTATGAGCCAGCACCAACAAGCACATGTGACTTTTGGAGCGACCGGTACCGGTTCCACGTCACTCTATCATTCATTTTCCTAAGTAAATATTGGAAAAAAGTTTGTAATTCATCTTGTTCAATCAGTAAAATTATCTCAAGTATCTTAAACATAATATAACTGCTGACATTGGCTTATGCTAAAAACTACAGAAAAAAAAGAAAGAAAAAGAAAACACCTCATCACAGACCCAGCCTTTGCGTGGAATGCGATCCTCAGACGACACAGACAGTAAAACACAACACTGATTAATTATCCGGGGTGCACTGGATGTTCAGTTGGCCTACTTTATGTTGTTGTAGTTGTAAAAAATGGCTTCAAGGCAACTGATTAATCATTGCGAGGACAGTAACAGAGATGGGGAGGAACCGTACAGCTCTGATCTAAGGCTCACTGCACACCTAAAAACTGTGTGGTTAGGATTTGAACGCTGCTGCACTTAGTATCATGATGTCTTCATGTCAGAGTGCGGCTGGGGCTGCATTTTTCTGTTATAACCCGACACGAGTTCGGTAGGCATCCAGGTTTGTATGTCCGAACCCGGTGCAGTTGATGTAAGATGAAGCACTGAGGTGTTACCCTCTCACACAACTGTTGTTAGTCATCCTGCACCCTGTGTCCACATGTCCCTGCAAGGCTGAACTCCCAGTCTGCTTGCTGTCATAACTCATCAGAGCCCCACACGCTTTACATTTTGCAAAACCAACTGCTTCGTTATTATCTGCATTGACGGCTAAATCGAAATGCGTCCATATTGTCAATTTCCTGCATATTTTCCCTGCCTATATTTGCACTAAGTAGGCTAGCCCAGCCAACGTGACTTAACGTGACGCTACTTCACATACTCCAACATAAATGGAGCATAGGCCAATCCAAGTTAAGTAAAACATAATGTCCATCCAAATCCTTGAGTCTCTGTGTGCTACAATTTGCAATTTCAGCATTCTGAGTTTTTTCTGAATCGCATGTTTAAAACACATTCAATCATGTCCAAGAAAAACGTAAGCCTGCCTGACTGCTCGTAGCATTAAAGCCTTGACTTAATCATCATCATTTAACTGTTGATATTTGTTTTTATGAGATGAGATTTCAAATGATAGTCCATTCAAAAGAAACACATCTGCTGTTTATGTTATCCAAGGCTGGCATGAGTTCAAGGCGTTTGGCTGAGGATGGAGGTGGATGACTGTGCATGTGGTACTTGATTAGTCTGCTGTTCTCTGCAGCACCTAAGGCAAATGTGCATACTGCCATAACTATAATTTAGCACATAAAATGAGCAAGTGAGTTTAACTGGTAAAGGAGAGGAGGGCCTCAAGGTGTTGGATTCACACACTGATCAACAGATAGTTCAGAAGATTGAATATGGTTGTAAAAGTGGAAATTAACCTGAAATCAATTTACAGGTTGCCACCAGTTAAGATATTTGTCTGTTGTTCATCTATTTAAATGACTTCCATTACTAAATTACTAGAGTCTGCAGAATGTTTTGGCTGATCCAGAAAAAAGGTTGAATATATTGGTCAATAGTAAATGCCCAGGCCAGATATTTAGAGCTATTCTAAAACCCTTTACACCCAGATCTGTTCAGCTGTTATACTGTGCCTCATGATGAGCAGCAGCTAAGTACTGTAAACAGTGAAGTCTGCTGGACAAACTATGTAATGATGACACTGACTCTAAATTATTACAAACTGTGTTTCTGCACAATGACCTCGAAAATAGATTTAATATCAGCATCTATATGTCAATATATAATATGTGACAGGCCAGGCTACACTTGAATAAAGCAAAGATGTTGCACATGTGAAATGATGCTTTTCAGGAGCCTTTGATCTAACAATCTTACTGATCTGCGTCCAAATCTGAAGAGCTTACCAGTCTAGGTTCACAGAAAACCACAGACTACGTTTCATCTAGTAGTATTTGCCTTTGTAGAGGAAGAAACAACTTTCATCGACACTATCATACAAGTTCCTGACTGACTGCTACAACTTTGCCACTGCGGCAAGAATCAGAACCACTTCCAGAATGACTTCTTGCCAAATATATTTTCTCTAAAAGAAACAGTAGTAGAACTGATGTTGTTTTCCTAAACATTCAAAAAGTTGTATTTGAATAGTCACAATTTGAAACCGTAGGCAGGGCTGCACTCATTTTTGAGAAATGATATTAATGTAACTCTTTTCAACATCCACCATTCACATACATCCTATCTGTAAAAGATCCCAGGCACGCTTATTGAAGAGATTACTAAAGAATTTGTCAATACTGTGCGGGATGTACATGGGACCTAACAAAGGACAGCAATGCTTCATTAATGCACTCTTTTGCAAACAGAATAGAGGCTGATAATTCTTGTGTTGCAATTAATGTTGAGATTTGATAGCATTTTATCCAATCTGAATCCATTCACTGAATCCATTTGTTTAACGAATCAGGACTGAACACAGCCTCCAAGACTGACAGGGGCCAGTTTGATGACAGGGAAAACAGTGCTGAAGTGATTTGCCGTGGCTCAGACTAGGTCTTTGACTGTGGGGACGATGAAGACACGGCAGGCCAGGACAGGAGAGGCGTGAATCAAGAGGGCAGTGAGAGGAAGGTCGGTCATTACCAGCATGGAAAAGCAGCGTCTAGAGCCGGAATATTTTCATATCTAACTTGGAGAGCCAAACTTAAGTGTTTGATTGTTGTAACAGTGGAGAGACAGGACAGTTTTTGGTGAGCTTGTTAATGCATTTAGGTTTAGCACAGGAGCTTAGTGAATCTGTATTTTGACAAATCCAGGTATCAGAAGTCACAGTCACTTATACAGATGTGTTCAAATATTTTTTCACATTCCAATTTTTTCACTCATGTGAGCAAAATGCTCCTTAGAGCCTTGCTAGATATAGATATAATATGCATTTTAAAACCACCTAGTTCTTAACATGGTATCATTCATGTGTATGGGCAGTGGGCCAGCTCAACTAGAGAAAGATTCTTACGCACAAGCATTATGGGGTTCCCAACAGCATAGAGGATATATGTAGAATGGGACAAAAATACTATTTATGGATGTAACAGTGTGTGATTACTGTACAAATAGATGGCAAGTGTGATGCCGATACTGCACTATGAGCACAAGCTGATCTGGCAAATTAATTATCATGGGATCAACAGTCCAAAATACAGGCCACGATCAAAGGTTCAATGTGAAATTAATATCTTAGCCAGAGACAGTGTGTGTGTGTGTGTGTGTGTGTGTGTGTGTGTGTGTGTGTGTGTGTGTGTGTTCAGTTTAATAATTGTTTTAATAAGTTTAATAACACTGTGTTATTTTTTGTAAGATTGTGTGTGTGAACCATTTAAACTTTAATGCAACTTGTGGGTTCAAATAAAGCATTTAAATGAATGTGTGTGAGAAGCAGTATGACTTTGTGGCTTCATCAGTGGGAAGATATTTAGACATGTTAGTACCACAGAATCTGTTGTGGCAAAAGTGAGCTTCCATAATTGGAAAGATAAAAATCTTACGTGAGTGCTGTGATGTATGACTTGACACAATTTTGGAGCACTGTCTAATCATTTGTTATAAAACTGGAATATTGAATCCCCCAGCTTTTAAAGTACTCACCCCCCCTCACTCTCTGCTTCCTCTGAGCTCCGACCTCCAGCCGGGGCCCCAGTGAGGGTGCCTGCAGCCCTTTTCCTTCGTGTTGGTGTGGTCCTGTGAAGGGGACTGGTTCGACGCACCTCATTATGTCCCCTCAGCTCCTCCCTGACATGGTCCTGCAGTGCTGGCAAAGCATTCTTCAACGACTTCATCTCATCCTTTAGCTCGGACACACACTGGATCAGGGCCTCCAGGCGCTCCAGCACCTCGGTCTGACCCGTCGGCAGACCTGGACTATTCACCAACATCATGCCAGTCCCCTGTTCATTAGCACGGTTGAGGTAGAAACCTGGCCATGAGCCTCGTCGTCTTGACCTAAAGCCCTGGTAACACACCACAGCCAAACTGATGCCAGCCACTCCAGCCAGCGCTCCCAGGACCAGCACCTTACTGTCTGCCTGGGCCATCCTGCAGGCCTGCAGAAAACAGACAGAAATAACAAGACAACAGCAATTATTTATATAATTGATTTGAATTTTGCAATTGATTACAAAATCATTTAGTATATAGGATGTGAGGAAATAATTAAAAATGACAGATTTTCCAGGGCCCAAAATGACGAAATTTGCTAGTTTTTTCTGTATTGTTTTTCTTTCCTGTATGAAAGGTGCAACACAATTAAAGTTTATTATTATTATTATTATTATTATTATTATTATTATTATTATCATATTGTCAGTCAAAAAAGAATTTTAATTTCTTCTTTACTGATGTGTGCTTTTTACCATTTGATGTTAATACTTAAATCAGCTTGATTATCAGTTAAAGAAGGAACAAACACGTGGCAGAAAGATAGTGACTGGAACAGCTTATGCTGGTGGGTACTTTACAGTTACAGACTTCACTGTCTTCAAGCACTTATTAACTGACAATCTGCCTCCTGAGTCCAGGAGTTCCTTCCTATAAGCTTTTCTGCACTTCCATTAGAGCAGTTACCCACTCAATAGAGACTAAACTAAACTAAACTAAAATAAACAGGAGAGGAGTTATATGTAAAAACTTAATAAAAATTAACACCAGCACCGTGACAGTACAAGACAGGAGAATTAAATGTGGACTACTTAATATCAGATCTCTGTCCTCTAAAGCTGTATTAGTAAATGAGTTAATGTCAGTTTTCTTTGTCTAACTGAAACCTGGCTCTCTCATGATGAGTATGTTAGCCTAAGTGAAGCTACTCCTCCTAGTCATACTAATACTCATGTTCCTCGAGGCAGCAACAGAGGAGGTGGAGTTGCAGCCATTTTTGACTCTAGCTTATTAATCAACCCTAGACCTAAACTCCAAATTATAACTCATTTGAAAGCCTTGTTCTTAATCTTTCAAACCGAACCTGGAAAACATCACAGTTTTATTTGTCATAGTGTACCGCCCTCCTGGTCCTTATTCAGAATTTCTATCTGAATTCTTAGAGTTTCTATCAGGGTCAATCCCGAAAACAGACAAAATAATTATTGTAGGTGACTTTAATGTTCATATGGACGTTGATAATGATGCCTTAGTACTGCATTTATCTCATTATTAGACTCAATTGGCTTCCGTTAGAGTGTTCATGGACCTACTCACTGTTTTAACCACATTCTCGACCTTGTTCTGACAAATGGCATTGAAATTAGGCCTTAAAAATTTCAACACAGAATCCTCTTTTGTCTGATCATCATTTGATTACTTTTGAATTCCTATTACCAGACTACCCGCCATTAGGAAAAAATTTCTTCACCAGATGCCTATCAGATAGTGCTACAGCTAAATTTAAGGATGTGATCTCATCTGCATTTAACTCAATGCTCAGTTCAACAGTGGACTGCTGTGACAAGATTAGTCCTTCTCAAACTGATCATCTGACTGATAGTGCTACAGGTTCATTGTGTATGACCCTTGACTCGATTGCCCCCTTAAAAAAGAAGACAACAAAACAGAAGAGGTTAGCTCCTTGGTATACCCCCCAAACCCGCAAAATGAAACAAACGTCACGACAACTTGAAAGGAAATGGCGTTCTACCTTTCTAGAAGCATTTCGTCTCGCCTGGCAAAACAGTCTTAAACATACAGGAAAGCCCTCCGAACTGCCAGAGCAGCCTGGTACTCTTCACTAATAGAGGAAAATAAAAACAATCCCAGGTTTCTCTTCAGCACTGTAGCCAGGCTGACAAGACAGTCATAATTCCATTGAACCACTTATTCCCTTAAGCCTCAGTAGTAACGACTTCATGAGTTTCATTAATGAAAAAACTCTAACTACTAGAGACAGAATTCAGTCACGGAGTTCCGCAGGGTTCTGTGCTTGGACCGATCCTTTTCACTCTTATATATGCTTCCTCTAGGCAACATAATCAGGAAACATTCCATAAATTTTCACTGTTATGCAGATGATACTCAGCTATATTTATCAATGAAGCCAGAGGAAACCAATTCTGACAAAACTTAGTTATCGTATTTGGGCCTAAACACCATAGAAACTCCCTATCCGATGAAATAGTAAAAATGGATGGCGTAGCGCTGGCCCCCAGTACAACAGTAAGGAATCTGGGAGTCATCTTTGATCAGGATATGTCATTTAACTCCCACATAAAACAAATTTCAAGGACTGCCTTTTTCCACCTACGCAACATTGTAAAAATTAGACACTTCCTGTCTCAAAATGACGCAGAAAAGCTAGTCCACGCATTTGTTACTTCCAGACTGGATTATTGCAATTCCTTACTATCAGGATGTCCCAATTTGTTGCTAAATACTCCCTAACTAATCCAGAATGCTGCGGCACATGTTCTGACAAAAACCAGGAAAAGAGGCCATATTTCTCCGATATTAGCCGCGCTACACTGGCTGCCTGTAAAATCTCGAATAGAATTTAAAATCCTTCTCCTTACCTACAAAGCATTAAATGGATAGGCACCATCTTATCTTAAAGAACTTATAGTACCCTATTACCCCAGTAGAACACTGCAATCCCAGAATGCAGGCTTACTGGTGGTTCCTAAAGTCTCTAAAACCACAGTGGGGGCCAGATGACACCGAAACCGGTCGAAGCAGATGGCCGCCCACCAGAGCCTGGTTCAGCTCGAGGTTTCTGCCTCCTAAAAGGAAGTTTTTCCTCGCCACTGTCGCCAAGTGCTTGCTCATGAGGGAATTGTTGGGTTTATGTAGATTAAGAGTTTGGTCTGCACCTGCTCTATATGTAAAGTGTCCTGAGACAACCTTGGTTGTAATTTGGCGATATATAAATAAAATTGAATTGAACTGATTTGAATAATAAACTGAAGACAGTGCTAGTTAAGAGACACGGCATGGTGTGGCTTCTCTAAAAAAAAAACATAATTCTCTTATCTATGTTTGGACATTATGCTTCCGGTGTGTGTCCTTGAAACATGTGAAACACTAACATATTGACAGCAGGACAGTTTAAACTAAATACTGTGTGTACAGTGACCATATGCTTTAACTCAATATTTCACCTCTGTCCTACTTCAGGTTTTCAGTCACTGTTGCTTAGGCAAAGGTTTATGGTGAAGGGAGGCTAATAGAATTGGCCGATTGATAAAGGAGCGAGTGTCCCCCTGGAAACTGAATGTCATTTATCTGCAGCATAGTGTTTACTACGTTGAGAAGGACTGGCCAACTAGCTTAGATAATTGGATCAACATACTAATCACTGAACGAGCGTGTTATCTAACAGTCAGTAACAGCAGCTCTATCGAGACTAAACACACTGGGAAATTCAATGTCTACCGGGGTCTCAAGCATGCTTTATCCAAAATAATTTCATATTTTCATTGTTAAGATGAATCATGATAATTAGCTGCCAATGACAAAGTCCTGCTGCTAGCTAAAAGTCGCCCGTGCCGAAACGTTGTGCTAGCACTCAAAACAAAGTTACTCGCCAAGGTTAAACGACCATAACGCGCTATATTGCTCATTTTCAGCAATACAGTATTACAACAACCCGTTACATAAATACGCAATTTCTAAATAAACACAAAATTGACAACATAACAGACCTTACTGTACAGGTAAGACGAGCGTCAGTCTACGGCTTCGCTGGTGCAACTGTCAAAACACGCCGTGCAGGCTTAGGCGCCACAAAAAAAAGTTCCGGGCTTCATGTGCGCCAACCTCATACTATAAACATACTACTTAATATACCTCATTACTTGATTTGCCTACTCACTTATTTCTCACTCTGTCACTTACGTCCTATTTGTGAGTTTAAAGAACAAGAAATAAATAAATGCCAGGAAAAATTAGTTTCTCACTGATATCCAAATCTTTGACCAAAGTTGATTTTATTATGACCTCCAGCTCTGGAAACTCATGATAAGCTAATATGATAGTGGTATAGAAGGCATCTAAAATTGGCTTAACATTGATAAACTACAGCATTAAACTATTATCTAATTATTATGCACATATTTGTTAGTGATTAAAACAGAATAATATGATATTATAACATAAGCCTTTCAAAGGTGCTATTTTGTATATTGCTGACTACTTTTACTTTAAATATTTTAAGCAGATTTTGCAGATATTGAGCCTGTATGTTTACTAAAATTTCACTTCAGAACTTTTACTTGGCACTTTACTTTACTTTTACTTGTATTTTTAGACTACAGTATTTCTACCTTACTTAAGTAAAGGATTTAAGGATTACTCCCTCTGCTCACAGGAGTGTTCTGTGTGGAGCTGCACGTTTCCATGGGTTGCCCTTCTCTGAAACTGATGCATGTCAAATTAAAAGCAAAGTTGAAATTTCCATTAGGTGTGGCCTGTCTGCCTGTGTTTGTTAGATTTTCGATAGATATCTGAGTTATCTACCTATGTGACATAGCTTTCCACCTGCCACTGGAGTAAAGCTCCAGGACCCTGAAAATGTATGGACTACAATCACTTTTCTGAACTGACCATCTGTATGAATGACATTGCACCGTTTTGCACTCTTTTTTTCATTTCATTGTTGGCTAAATAATCTGCATTAAAGTTCAAGCCATCCTGAAATATCAAAGCCAATCTTTGAGGTTTCGCTTCCTACATGGGTGGACACTTTTAGTTATATGCATCACTGATTTTACATTGACAGTGCAACTACTGTTTGCATATTTGCACGATGTTTGCCCTCACCCAACCTACAAATACTTGCAGTATATGTGGGCCTATAATAATCAAAAATAAATCCTATCATATTACTGTGTTAAAACGAGAACATCTTGATCTGATGACAGTCCATTTAATTTCAGAATATATCATTGGCTCTAAACTGAAATGATAACAATGTCCTTCAGATAAAGTTGTACACAGCACATGCAAAATCATTTGTCTGCATTTTCATTTTTCATTCTCAATGCACAATCTAATAAAAGGTAATGAAGCATTTGATCAGTGCACGTGTCAAGGCTTGGTTCGCACTGCTCATTAATTATCTTGTCATCTGATATTCAGTGTCTATAAGCTGCCTTTTAAAATGATAACATAAAATGTAGATGTGGATGTAATCGATCAGCACAATTAACCCTTTTTCGATCTCTTGCATAAGAATTGTATTCCTTGAGAAGAGTTCTCTTTTATCAACCTTATTATTACAACACATGAGTGAATAGTCAGACTAGTCTGTAGGCTGAGCAAAGTTCAATAGAGTAGGTACAGCAGTGGAAGGAATGTGCTGCATTACACTAGCTGCATGGACAGGTAGCAATAACTGCCTTTAAAGGGAGTCAACAATCGTTACAAGTTGCTTTACCAGTTTAATTTAAACTTGAATGTTTCCAGTCTCATTTGAACCTGCACCTACTTCTGTCTATAACAAATCAATCAATATATCATGATCCTGCAAATTATAAAATATAAATGAATGGACTGCTGCTTATAATTTTTTTCATAATTCTTGGTATTCTATAACAAGAAGCTCAAGCAAAGACCTACCTCTATGATTCACTCCACTGACAAGTGTGTCCCTGCAGTGAGCTTCAACAGAATGTGCACCGGGATTTAAAAAGTTACTGAACACACATTATCACATCAGCCTTGACCCTGTCGTCCCTATTGGATTTTATTCAAGTGTTGCACATGGCCTCATGTTGCCTCCATATTATACATCTGCATAACCCCACTTAAGATGCAAAACTACCATTTTTTTTACTAATGTTTTTTTAAATATATTTTTTATCATAGATTTGTGGGTTATTTTCCCTTTTCTCATTTTATCTTGTTCATCTGCACATAGAGACAGGCACAAGATCAACAGATTGATAAAACCTTCCATCAAAAAACAAAAAACAAAGCAGCAACAACAATGACACTGACGACCTTAAGAGTTAGTTCATTTCATAATAGCCTCTCTCTGAGATGCCAACATTTGGTCTGTGGACTCTCTAAATGGTTATATCTTTCAGCCTATAGAGAGGGAGTCAACTAAGGTGACGGGGAGTTTCATTGCATAATACAATGTAAAGATTGCTACGTGCAGTTTCCTCCCTGCTCTCTGAACACAGTATTGTTCCTTAGCCCACAGCCTGCATTCTGCCTGCACATGGAACAAAAAGCCCACCTGAAACTCAGAGGCATGGTGGTGCAATAAAAAAAAAATGCTTGGCCAGCCGTTCTGGGTTGGCCCCGAAGAGGTAGATATGGAGATAAGGGAGGCGCATCCAGCAATGGCCTTGCTCCCATTGGGTCAAAGCCAGCAGATAAGCAGATATTGTCAACACTGTTGTTTCATCCACCCACCACAAATCAGCCCAAGCTCTCATACCACAGGGGGAGAAATAAAAGCAGCCTCAGATTCGCCTTTGTGCACATAAATGAGCCCATTACAGTTGTCAAATAATACACGGGAGAAGAATCAAGGTGAAACAAGGCATCACTATCAGGACTCTACTGACAGACCACAGAGTGTGAAGCCCAATTGTTCCCTGACAGCACTGTAGGAGCATTTTCTACTCATGTGCATGAGACGCAGTGAAAGGAAAACTAACTTCTGTATCAGTTGCGTGCCGTGTTCACAGATAGTTTAAAGATTCACTCGGCCATAAAGATGCAGCAGGTGTTGTGTAACAGAAGACACATTATCACTGAGATATCGTGTTGGTGAGGAATTGGGGAAGTCCAAGTCATGGGCCTACACTTGCTTTAATGATGTCTATCTCAGCTGCAAGCGCTCAGTGTGCTTCTCCTTAGGAGACTCAGCTAGTAACTGAATTAGGATGTGTCACCAAGGAACTGAAAGCTGTAACAAAAATCATAGCATGGGTTATAACTGTCAGAGGCCCTTTACAGCAACAGTGTCTGATGAGACTACTGCATCTGGAGAGTTGATTTTCTGGCACTGCAATGATGATTCACTGCCTCGTCCCTTTGAATATGCGATTACTAACTGAAAATGGTTTCTTTACTCTACAAAGACACATGCTCAGTCTCCTGAAGGTGTACCACAATGGAGAAAGTTCAATGGATCTACTGAACTGTAATTCAGGAAATGCTGGTTTCCAAAACGTGGCTCTCAGAAATGTGTCCTCTCTAAAAACCAGTTCCACTGAAAGTCCAGGTCTGTTGCTAGAATGGCAAGTACTACCCTGAAACTAACTTACTGTATAGCGGGTTAATTTGAGCTGAACTCCTGGTCCCAAGCTAGCTTTTAACTATCATCTTGTGGAGCTCAACTCGTGTTACCAACATCTGACCAAGCTGAAACCCATCAGTCCGCCTTTTCATTGGACTGTGACCATAAGTTGAGGTTCATGAATACTGGTTCCCATGCATGGTGGGCGGTTGGAGGATGAGTGAGGGAGCTAGGATGGGTTGATGAGAAGAGTGATCGCCTTATGAAGAAAACCATTCAGGTGACCCGCCGTCTGGCCCTGGCATTGCACTCCGGCTTCCATGATGTGTTCGAGTCTGTGTTTAGTGTGGGTGGAGAATGCGGTTTACCACACAATGATGGAGGAGGTGAGGACACTCTCGATGGTGCTCCTGTAGAACTGGGCGCAAACTTTCAGGGAGATGTTCATCTTCCACAACAGTCTAAGGAAGAACATCCTCTGCTGAGCTCGCTTGATAACATGAAATGAGTGTGTCTCTATTTCAGATTACTGGTGATTGTGGTACAGAGATGCTTAACAGACCAGCTATACACCTGCATTGTTGATGGGTAGTTGGACATGTGAGGTGGGTGTTTCCAGAAGTTCCTGACCATCTGTACAATCTTGCTGACTGCAGCTCCAGGTTATTATCTGAACACCACCACACCACCATTGTGACATAGTGTTCCTATAGGTCAACTCATCATTGTCCTTGATGAGGCTGTGGTGTCATCAGCTAACATGACCAGCTTGATGGAAGGCTGGAGGGGCAGTCACTGGTGTACAGGGAGACAGACATGGGGGAAAGGACACAACCTTGTCTAACACTGATATAAAAGTCGTACCTTTTGCTTCCTGTTGGTAGGAAGTTTTGGCAGGGGTACCTGCAGCTTGGTGGGCACATGGTCAGGAAGGACAGTATTAAAGGCTGAACTTAAGTCCATAAAAAGCACATGTGGTGCTAATAACATAAGCAGCAGTTCAGTTCCAGCCATTTTTATTGAAATGCAGCAATTAATAATGATATTAGTTACACCTGTGCTTAAGAGGTCAAAATGTCTGCAGCGACAAAGGTCTGTTCAACTTTAGTTCCACTCCACATTATCCCTCTGCTCATGTGCACCCCCTTATAATGACTCTGTGTCACCCCACAGATGGAAATACAGGTCTACCATTAGGCTGCATAAATCTAAAATTTAGTCCTGGGTCCTTTTGTTTCTCACTATTTAAATTATTTATAATGTGTGTTCAATGTGTTGCATATGTCCATGAGAAGAAAACCAGATGATCAGTGCCCAGTTAACATGTATTATCGAACAAAAAACAGTATATAATGCTTTTTCTATAGAAGAAGTGCAATGTATTATAAAAAATTACATTTTGCATGAATGAAGTCTAGATTTTAGGTGTCCAGTTATCTATAGTGTTTAAACCTGTTTTGGATGCGCCTGATCATGTCAGCTCCAAGGATCTTAAAGGATTATAATAATAGCCTTCTAGCATACAGAATTTGGCTTTGCATTCATCACATTTGCTCTCTCAATGCACCTCTGCAGTAACTCAAGTATCAACAGAAATGATGTGTTAACATTGTTGATTCATTGGTAATTCAAGTTATCCTGAGACAAGTCAGGTTTCCACTGTCTGGTCTTGTTTTTCCACTTGAAAATGCAGGACTGTCTGCATAGAAAAGGCTAAGCAAGAGTTGGGTCATGAGAATACAGCTATTTGCATATTGACATCGTGCTCTCTCTCTCTCTCTCTCTCTCTCTCTCTCTCTCTCTCTCTCTCTCTCTGTCACACACACACACATCCACCTCCACCTACCTTATTAAAATCCTGTTTCCCCTGTCTGACAGTCACTGCACCCTTCCTGCAATTAGTCATATTATAACATGCTAATGTTTGCAGCTCAGACTTTAGACGTTTATTCTTTAAGGTGGAATGTATTTGTATCGGCCTGCAGAGAGGATGAGATGACAAATTCATGTGTTTGTGCTGTTTTTCTGAGGTCATCACCGACATTACAGTAATCCGACACAAAGTTAGTGCAATATTATGATATTTCTTTGACCGTATCATTATTAAAATACTTGCTGTATCAGTACAATAAATTGCCTGTAAAATCAGGCTCCTTAGTTAGTTACATCACTTACAGTAGCAGTCACATGGGTGCTTGCCACACACCCAGCTCGTTATGTTTGTCAGGTTGTTGTTTCAGGCCTGTATTAATAATGAATTTGTCTGTATGAACATCTCAAACCCCACACTGTACAGATGTGTGTGCAGAGTCTGTATGTAATTTATGTACCATATGTTTTTTCTTTCAAGTTTGTGCTGGTGAGATTCATTTTGCTGTAAAATTTCGACATTAAACTAAAATAATTCTTACGATTCTCAAACTAATTATCAGCATTAACTTTATAATTCATGCATGTTTTACAATTATGTTATATTATTTGATTTGTAATAGTCTTACTGTGCATAGAAAATGTGAAAAATTGAAAAGAAAACATAAGCACACAGTTTGAGCAAAGTGTAAAAAATAAAAACTGGGCAAGCCTTTTACATGGAGGTTACATTGCACCCATACAGTTCCTCATGAACCAGTTTCCTGGCAGCCAGTTAGATTTTAGAGTGGCTAATAATAATCTACATTGAATATTTGTGAATGTGGTTCAGTGCATGTTATTAGTAGGGCATTGTGATAAAATATGTTCTTAGGTTTTATCTGAAGTGCAACCTGCAGTATCTGAAAGACTGACTAAGGCTGTTAAAAAATGTGTTTACTCCCTACTCTACGAATGCTGGGAAAATCTAAAGCAGGCAGATTACATCAGAGACCTCTCTGTGACTTCTGACTTTGCGACCTAATGATTTCTTCCTGTCTTCCTGTCCTCCTCCGCAGTGACTCGGGGACACAATCAGTCATGCCATCAGACAGTGTGCATTCCTTCCAGAGCAGATACACATCGCTTCACACATCACCAACAAATGTGGCAGAGAACTCTGTCCCTCATGTTAAAAATTAAGCTTTTTCCCCTAAAAGTTGGAAAAAACACCAAGTAAAAACACATAGTTCTCTAAAAAAAAAAGTTTAAAAAATAACACCAACACATTCCTATTTTTGAACTTTGATCAGTCCTTGCTGTCCTCTCCCCTTACTCAGCAAACGCACAAGCTTAAAACATTTATCTCGTCTAAGAGATATATGAACATGACCAGCAGGTGGCGCCTGAAGAACTTGTATTGGATCCTCCTGAGAGGTGGGTAAGGAGCACAGGTAGGGCCTGTGGACATCAGCATACATCAGAAGCAGACAAGCAGCAGATTCTGTATTGTGCGATAGACCAAACGAGTTTTGTCACTAGTCTACATTCACCAAGACACAACAGCTCTTTGTGGTTCAGGCTGGAATAAGCCAAAGATCAAGATAATCTGCTCCTAAAGCACAGTCTGTGCTTTATGTCGACAGTTCCAGACACATTGCACATAGACACATGTGAAGGTGAGAGGAGCCTGAGTCACGTCTCTCTGGGGAGTTACATGATGTCTGCTCTCCTCAGGTGGACCAAACATGATAATTAGATGTTACCACCTGTCACAGAAGACTCCACTTAGTCCAAAACATCAGTTTGGATACAGTGTAGGACTTTTTGTAAAATCCATTCATTGAAACGGGTAGAAGCGCTATATTTATCTCTAACATGTATATTACCACAAAACCGAAGGCAGAAGCATATATAAACTTCAACATTTTACATAAAACAGCTCCAGCTGTCTATAAAACAAGCTAACACATGCTAGTGACCTTGTACAGCTTTGACCTAACTGCGAACACGCCCCCAGTGGCAATGCTAACATGCTGACAGGTATTTACCACGTTCACCATCCTAGTTTAGCATGTTAGCGTGCTAACAGATTAGCACTAAGCACAACGAGCAGCTGAGGCTCTGGATTCATCATCTGTGAGCTATGAGTGTCTCAACAAAGTTTCTCCCTCCGGTTTTTGTTGAGACATTTCAGCTGATAAAAGTCCAACAGTCTGCCTAGGTGCTCTCGAAAACATTGCTGTTACACCTTAAAACCAAGACACATTAAATAAAAGACAACAAGGGAGACAGGAGTAATTGAGCGTCTGTAGGCTGGCCCCAGGAGACGCGGTTGCAGAACATCCATCATCTTCAAAGAGCACCTGATCCAGTTGGTTCTTTCTTCATTTTCTTTTGATCAATGTTTAATGTTGTCTCAGAGGGGGAGCAGTGGGTGTACAGCATATAAAAGTGAATTCACTACAAGGGAGAAATACACCTGAGAGTGTGTATGGCCATCCCTTTGAACAAGTGCCGTAAGATGCCACAGAATTCATCACCATTAATGCAGTCCATCATCAGTCAGTTTTAAAATGTCTTGTCCATCCTGATGAGACATGCAGGTGCAGTTCAAAAGGCGATTTATGGTGGAGCTGACTGTTAGCAGAGCCGATCAGCCTCCTCAGGACGGACTAAGGTGGAGTCATTATCATGAGGCCAACCGCGAAGGGCTTTTGTCACCAAGTTGCAGAAAGTTCAGCAGGAAGTTGAGAAAATGGCTTATTGTCTGTGACACAATGAACTGCTCCAGCATGCAGCACAGGTTTGTGTTGTCTGAGGCGGAGAAATTAAGAGATCTCTGTGGTATTTCAAAAATGTGAGCAGGTAAAAGCTGTTAAAAGTGGTTGTAGAAGTAGAAGGTACTTCGTAGTAATGAGGGTTACATTTCTGTTCAGAAATGGCATAATATAAACAGAATAAATCCATTCATTGTTCTGTGGAGCATCTCAGACACCACTGCACGTGACCTTATAGATATACAACTTGATTCTCTGAGCTAAATTTTGTTCTAACACTATTTACATATCATTGTACACTGACAGTTAGGATTCAGAAATACATGGACTTAGATTGTTTTTATATCATTCATGTTTGCAGGAAGTCATGAAGGACTCAACTGCCTGATTATGTCTAAAACTTTTCATTTTAATTGATGGGATGCCATCTTGCAACACAGTATTCAGTTCCCATGATACGTGATGCTCACTCATTAGGAGGCACCCTTTAGATACTCGTTAATAATAACTGATATTCTCATTTCTTGTGAACAGACAAGTAACACCACGTACCAATATATGTTCTCAGCTTGAATGTCCAGCGTCTTTATTGCGGGGGAGTTTAAATAAAAATCATACATACTGCGGCTTTAACTGGGGTGGTGCTTCCTTAAAGGATCATTCCGGATTATTACAACTTGGGTCTTGTTTGTGTAGGTTTGGCCATCATTCCTTTCAGTTATGATAACATTGTTCACCTAGTTGATAGTTGAGACCTGGGAACGCAGCCACATTGCTAAAAAGAAATCCAGCAGTTCAAATATAAGTAGTGAGAAGATCATACACGTTTTAAACAAACCATCAGATTAGCCAAACCTGTCGTGGAGGAGAAAAAACAAGCACAAACTGAACTGAAAGATTATTATTCAAACTGTCCATTGGTCACATCAATCACAGTTTAACCACTGACCTCGTGGCCACTGTACTTACCTTGGGTGTGCACTCAGTTTTCCTGTGCAATGATGGGTTACTGTCAACATTCCAAATATGTTCGTGTTTGTTTTTGTCCCTAAATGAGGTGGGTTGTACACAGCAATCTGGCTAAACTGTTGATTTGTTTACAACCTGTCTGATCTTCTTGCCGCTCATGTTTCATGCCCCATTGAACCTTGCTGTATCAGTGTCACCTTCGTCTCTGACACTTACTTTAGTAATCATAACTGATGGCAAAAGCTGCAAAAAGAAGACCCAAGTTATAATAAACTGGAGCTATCCTTTAAACAAGGGTGGTGGTGCCGCTGTGGTGAACATATTGTAACCTGCAGCCGGATGTCTTTGTTTCGGTGATGCCGCAGTTCTATAAATCAGCTCAGAAACCATATGATGGCAAGACATAAAAAAAAAAAAAAACAAAGCGAACAGTAAACAATGCATCTCCTCCCCTCCTCGCCTGAAGCTTCAATTTCTTATGTTTTTCTCTCTTTCAGGCTTTATTTGTGTGGTTGCTGAGTGAAAGCCACCACAGTGGCAGCGTGGCCCAAAATAGCCAAGGGTGGGGAAGGCCAGCGGGACTTGCATGTGGGCTGCTGAGCTGTGCGCTCTGTAGTGTCTCTAAACCATCCGCTGGCCTGTGGAATGGAGGCTGCTTCCTCATGCATGCCAGTGGTCAGAGCCGGGCCTACACACCCTCAACTATTTCTGTCCTCTTCTCTTGCTCTTTTTCATTTTCTCTCCCTCTTTCTCTCCCTCTTTCTCTCCCTTTTTCACATGCAGCTGCCGTTTCGAGCTCTGCAATATGTGGAAATGCAGTGGAAGCATAAAGGGACCTGAAATGTGGGAGGGAAATTCAGTTTGAAAGAGAAAAAAAGCTGAATTCAACTTTGCCCTCTCACCTAATTTCCACCTGATCCTACTACACCAGAAAAATGAAAAAGAAATATCCCATTCTACTCCTCTATTCCCATTATTCTTCTTCTATAATTTATAATGAGCTGAATAATTTTCAGTTAAATGTATTTGACTTATTTATTCCACATACTGTGTGTTTTGAACCATACACGTCTTATTTTTGGCCGGTTTGCTGTAATACAATACCGGTGACACAAGAATGCTCATCTATTTTCACATGTCGTAAACTGCTCTGGAGAAGGAAATGTTTAAATGCAAATGGAAGAAATAAGATATGCAGAGAGTTAAATGCATGATGCTATTTCTGGATTTTTTTTGTTTTTTTTTTAAATGCAAGCCGTACGGGAAAAAGGATAAACACGCCCCGTGGAGTTGTTAATCACAGCATCAGTCATCAGAGTGAAATGCACTTTTAATGATAACACCGACATTCCTGGGGCGTTACAGTTGCAGATCACACAATTATGTGGGGCTGATTGAATCTAATTCGGTGACTAATGAATGTTTAGCTACCGCGAGGCATGGCAGTTCAATGTGAAAGAAATGTGAAATATTCCTTTTGTCCGGTATCTGAATGTGTGAACTGCACCGCTGGGAAATATAAATTCAAAGCAGCGTAATGACAGTGTGTTGGGGACTTACAGAGGGTGGTATTGTTTTAGGGAGGCCTTGAGTTAACATTTGTTTGTCTCCAGCTTTCTTTGCTGGCTTAAATGTGCAGTATTCAGCAACACAAAGGACCATATGAGTGAAATATTGCCTGTTTGTCCAGATGCATTCCAGGCACCTGGTGAAGCACAAACACACAGCCGCTCACTGTAGAAGAATGCGTCCACTGGACGCTGTATAAAACCCCGTTCAACCTCCCTCTATCTCTGCTGCACTCACACACTGACCGTCAGTGGCCTGGAAACATGCCAGCGAGGCCTACTGTATTTCTCTACCGTGCATTACATACATTAGATACTGCAGAGGCCCACTCTGTGTGGTGTAGTGACCTAAACTGCCCACACTGTCAAACCCAACACATTTCAGCGGAGAGATGTAAAGAAATCCCGTCGCCATCCATCCCCAATAATACATTCCAGTCTTGTCTTCACATCTCGGCTCAGACACTTCTGTCTGTATCAGCGGCTGAGGGCCGTGATTGACGGCTGGCCTTGGCTCCGCAAAGTAAGAGATAAGCAGGCCCAGATGGGGCAGGTCGGATGTGTCTGCCCACATGATTTAGCCCTGAGTCTGGGACGGCGGAGGGGACCAGCGGCGAGCTTGCGCACCGACCCACCCCCCACGCCATGTCAAATACATACCACATGGGAGAGGTGTAGATCACTGTTTGATCCGCCCTGGGGGAATCGGGGTATCCAGACGGGGCTGGTTTCTCTGTTTCAGCCTCTGTATGACCCAGCTACTATGGGCAGAGAGGTCGGATAGTTTACCGCGCAGTAAATTGTGACGGATAAAATATATGGCTGCTCATTACACCGCAGAAGCAAGCTGATGGGTTTATCCTGGACCTCAGTCTCATCATTTTACCGTTGTCTGCTCTTTTGTGCGCTGGGTTAAGAGCTTGCATTACAGTGTGCCTCAGTAGAGTGGCGTAGGTTGAAGAATCGCTGAGTGATGGCCCCGTAATTATAGCAGATGTTATCATGTAAGAATAAGTGTTTCTGTCTGACCTGGACGAATGGAAGTTTAGTTATATAACAATCATCCGTTATTTTGTGGTGAACTATGATGGATAACAAGTTTGTGTCAGTGTTGATCAGGAGACAGAAGACAAGTCTGGAGCTGAATCTGATCCTTATCAGCTCTCTTTGACATGTACCAGATTGTTAAGGAGTTATGCTTTATGCCTCTCCCTAAATTACAACTGTACACAATAAAGTGAGCATATTATGGAAGCCTTACAGATAAGACATGTTTTCTGCACCAAACTGCAGGGATCTATCATTTGAATTCAGGCTTAAAAGCTCAGAAACATTTACCCCTCCAGTACCTTTCAGCTTAACTGATGTTTAAGGAGTTCGTACCTAAAGTGCTGTACCATTATGGTTTACAGTGATTTATGTGTTGTTTTCACTTGGTCACAGTTGGGAGGATCAAAAAAGTGTAGGCTCTTCAAGCGGAGGTACAACTTCTCACCGAAGGGGAAGCCGAGCAGAAGGGAAACAACTTGCTGTCAAAATTCAGAGGAGACATCAATCAGGTTTTTAAGACAACCACGTGTCTACAGCCACGCCAGAGAATCTGTAATTAGCACTAAAACAATGTAAAGATGAGGCTGATAGGGACACCATTAGCTTTGCAGGTATTTGATCATAAACCAAAGTAAGAGACAGATGAATATTTTGAGGGACGGGTGTTCAAATCCATAGAGGCCGTTGTTAGTGTGGCTAAGATGTTTAATGTAGATCGTTTTGAATTGGCAAATGTAATGCTTGCATGCTTAATTAATAAATCGGTATTTTTTATTAAATCGTGGTTGGCAGCTTTTCAGTGCAATGTACTTTGTAAATGATAAACTTAGTGTAAACAGACAACTTTTCACCCCCCCAGCTTTTCGAAGTGTTGTTATTGTTGGTGCGGCTGTCACAAACACAACCAGATCGCTTTCTGTTTTCCCAAGAGTCGAACCATCAACACAGCACAAGCTGCATTTGTTTCCACATTTCCACGAAGAAAGAAACAATCAACGCCACTTTGGGAATAAGAGAGAAGAGGTAAAGTGAATTTTACACGGAGTAATTCACTAATTCATTCATTTAGTCTACAATGGAGACATGAAAGCAAATAGAAACGATGCCAGCCTGAATGGATCGCGGTCTGCCTTCATTTTAGTCATTACATTGTGCAATCAACATTTATATCATAATGACAAGCAAAAAAAAACATAGAAGATAAAAGTGCACATCCAAATGCATTCTGCTGAATTACTGGAACGTATTTGATTTCAATACTACCAGCCTCTACTTAAGTTAAGGTCTTTTTAGGTCTGAGGCCTCAAAACCTCCCACTGCTTTCATTATCCAAACCTTTAATCCACATTATTGAATGCTTACAGGCAACATTAGATCATAACCTCAGCTGAACGATTCTGAAGCTACTAATTTGCTAACAAAAAAAGATCACCGAAAGATGAATTTATCAGTTAATTATCAGCTCGGCTTTCAGTCAGGGTCCTCTTTGATGGGCTCCGAGCTGACGCCACAAACGGTTTGTGTCCAAGCTATCAGATGGCCTTCCTTTCACATGATCAGCTCTTTTGTGGCCTCTCTGTGCCTCTGTCTTTTGCACACGCTCAGTTTCCCCCGCACACGCTCGGTGTCTCAATACTTCTGTGCACGCTCACTGGCTCTGAATACAATAAAGCCTGAGGTATCCCTGGTATTTGTCTAGCCCACGCAGCTCTCTCTGCCTTTGACACATACTCGAGTTTCTGAGGAACAGGCCATTATTACAGGCCGCCACACAATACTTTCTGAGCTAATTTCTATGTTTGAGTTGAGAAATGTAGAGTGTGAGACTGTGTGTGGCATGTTTTGACATTACATAAAGTGAAGGGTCAGTCCGTGAAGTTGAACAGCGGCTGAGAGGAATGTCAGGGTCAGTGGACTTCGTGTAGTCACACAGAGTAACTGAAGAAGTGTCGAGTTAAAATACCTGCAGCGTTCTTCCCGTCTGCGGACAGGTTTGGGCAGGTCACCATCGTACTACCACTGTCAGCTCTAAAACCACCGTGTCAGCTTTGCAGGCAGGGCAGATAGCTGAGGAGTCGCTTTACACAACTTTGTTCTGGGGCAAACATTGTAGAGATATGCTGATGAAATCTTTATTTAAAGGGCCAAACCATCAACAACCAGTAGACTTAATTTACCTACGTTTTACATGATTACTGTTTTCAGAATTTTGCCTCTTTTCCATCTCTCTCACGGCTTCCTCTTTTAGCAAGTTCACCGCAGTGTGAAGGTCACTGTGTGTGGTCAGATTAACCCATTTGAGCTCAATGTCGGTGAGGCTGTGGCTCTGCTCAGAAAAAATAAACAAGTAAAATGCACTTTCAAGACAGATGACTGGCTCCCTATACTTAAAATCCTAATTTACATGTTTAGAAGGTTGCTAATTTCACTTACAGCTGAAATTAACGATGTTTTTATAGTAACAGTGGATCAAATAGCTATGTGTAATGAGACAGGGTTCACATGTAGCGACAAAACCAGAGAGAATTATCATCTGCAGTTATCCTCAGCTCCATGTAGCGTTTTGTCATGTTTCAGCTCATTGTTTGGTTTTAGGAGCTGCAACTGTTTGTTTCCATCTCATTTCTCTCATCAGTTTTATCTCCAATCCAGCAGGCTGCTGTTTTTAGCTAAAAAGCTCTGATAAATTTGCTGTACACTGCCCACCACCACAATGGCAGGCAGACAAGTTACCATGTAGCATAGACGGTATAAAACATGGATGTAGCCTTTGTGATGTCAAGCCAGGTTTCTGAAGAGCCATCGTGAAGCTCAGTGACAGCGACTCTGGCCGTCGCCATCCTGGCACTGCCTGACTCCGCCAAACTCCCGGCTCATCCAAAAATGGTCAAAGAGGTGGAGTGTGGGTGGAGTTCAGAAGGGCCCAATGAAGTGTGGTTGCTGCAGCCTAGTGGCCAGCTGTCACTCAAAGCAGCCGTGCCCATAATTATGCAGAACTTTAAGCCTGATTATAATTTAAATGAGCCATGAATGGGGAAAGTATCTTTAGAGACGAAAACCTTTTTTTTTTCTCCCAGGCTACAAACATGTTTATTTATGCTGTAAAGCTGGTCATTTTAATTTGGGGGTCTATGGAGATTGACTCACTTTTGGTGCCAGCTTCAAGTGGCCATTTGAGGAACTGCAGTTTTGGGAATTTCCACACTGGCTTCATTTTTCAAATGCCACTTGGCATTTTGCACCTTAAGAGCCACATATTTCCTTTTTTAGTTGATGGCATCCAGAACAAAAGAATAAATTTTGGTTTGCATTCATCAGGTGGCCTGGAACATGACTCCAAATTAATGCTGGTCTGTATCTGCTGTGAGAAGGCAGTTATTAGCCATAACAACTTCAGCAGGTCAAAAAATAAAAATTAACGCAGCTTTAAATTATCCACTTCCCGTTTAATACAGGAAGTGCTGTCATTCCAAAGAATAATAAGATAAGATAAGATAAGATAAGATAAGATAAGATATACTTTATTAATGCCCAGCTTGGGAAATTCGGGTATTCCAAGCAGCAGGTAATGGCAGTTGGGAAAAAGGTATTTGTACTCCTCCACAATGTCAATGCCCAGACCCTGGATGCACACTGGTGTAGTCAGTGGTGCTTTCCTGTGAAAGTCTATCACCATGTCCTTAGTCTTGCTTATGTGCAGCTGGTTTAGTCCACACCAGTCGCAAAGTTAGCAATAACTTCCCTGTATTCCAAATCGTTCCTCTGTGATACACATCCAGCGATGGGTGTGCATCATCGGAGAACTTCTGGAGGTGGCAGCTGGCTGTGTTGTGTCTGAAGTCCGATGTGTAATCTGTTATGTATGTAATCTGTAATGTTAAATGAAGTTTGGGACAATGTTCGTGAAAGATTACTGATGCTACGATAATGCATATAAAGTAAACCAGTATTCTTTAACCGTGCTCCCCTGCTTTTTAACAGAGCTGCTACTGATCCTGCAGTATACAGAGTTCATTACTTAAGCAAAGCTAATGTCATTATTCTGCTGCTTTGAACTGAATGTAGGAACATTTAGTAGGGATCCATGAGTCTGCTGTAACTGACTCTGGTTAAGAAGTTCAAATTCCCCAAAATCTAAATGTCAAACGTTGTTAAAAGTTGGTTGTGCTTGAGCCAGATATGATTTTGCTAGAGAACCCTTTCAGTATGTGGCCATGATGTCAGCTGTCACAATACTTTATCCAGTGTTTTCTGGAAAAAAACAGAAAGCAACAGACAGAGATCTAAACTGGAACTGGATCCAAGTAGGGGGGATAGGAGTTGCACGCTGAGTTTCATTCATTGTTTAAAAGAATGAAATTCTCAAGTTCAAACTGTTGAGATAGAAAGAACAGCAGATGGTGTCTGGGTATCTTTAAGAATTCCGACTCAAATCTTCCCGTGCCTCTCTGCCTTTCCGTGCTCAACGCTGTTTTGGAACCAATCACATGCTTTACTGTGGGATGCGTGCCATACATAGAGCTAAAATGAGCAACAATGCCCGAGAAATCCTCAAGAATGTGTTTCTTATTTCAAATTACACAATTAAGCAATTTTATAGGAAGCATGACTGCAATCAACTTAATCAAAGTGTTTCTAAGTCGACAGCTGGAAACCTCCAACGCTTCTAATGAACTGA
The DNA here is from genome assembly GCF_017976325.1 of Chelmon rostratus. Classification (NCBI taxonomy): domain Eukaryota; kingdom Metazoa; phylum Chordata; class Actinopteri; order Chaetodontiformes; family Chaetodontidae; genus Chelmon; species Chelmon rostratus. The sequence goes on along the minus strand of NC_055668.1, from coordinate 6,450,037 downwards.
GCTTTTGGAGATAATCTCACCAGATGTTACAAAGCACATTGCTGTTGCTGGAAATAAAACCACACATACTTCTATCTAAAGCTGGTGAAAAGCAGCCAACACACACTCTGATAATGCAGAGTGCAGCAAAAATACTCCCAGAGATCATAAATACTCATTATTATTATTGGCATTATCAGTTCACTTCAATGAAATCAAAGGCATAGCTTTCTGTCAGTGATTTAGGACTCTTCTCATCTGCTGGCGTTTCCAGTCACAGCAAATTGTGATTTCTTTTTTCGCTTGACACAGCAAAATCTAAAGTGTCAGCTACAAACAGATTTTTTTTTCTTTACCCCTGGAATGTTATTTACTGACCAAACAGATAAGACTTCCATAAAGCAAACTGGAAGGACACATCTATTCCCAGAGGACATCCAAGTAGGCACGCAGAAAAACAGGAAGTAATCATTCGATCAGATTGGAGGTAACCCGACAACGACGGACTTCAGCTGAGGTCATTCCCCTCCCAAAGTTGTCATGCAACGACCGTGTAATATACTCCAGGTTCAGGAATAGAACAGAGCAGCTATACACTCAGTATCTCACTTCACTCTCACAGGGAATGCTGACTATTTTCCTCTCGTCAATCTGAGCCATGAGATACGCAGTTGGAAATGTCACTGTCTGGGTTGTTGCTCGATAATTACCTCCAAACATCAATTTATCACGTTATCTCCTTACATGAAAAAGCACTGTATAACCACTGCTGTGTACACATTCCAAATTCCAACATGGTGGAGCATGTTCTCCGAGCCTGGAAGACATTTCTAACGAGGAACAGACTCTGCAAACGGCGGAAGAATAAACAATCCCACGTACAGTCGTTTGTGTCCCTCAGGGTATCTATAGATCTCCATCGGCAAAACGTTAGACACCCATGAGCGGTGTTGATGCTAATATCCTCCTCCCAGCCAGGGATGGGACACAGCTCAGGTTCAGGCCTCCAGCTGGCCTCAGCCTCACTCTGGCTGGTATCCTGCTCACCCCTCATGATATGGGTGAGGGCAGCCTGCCAGCTGCCATGGACATAATAACGCTTTGGTTGTGGATGGAGCAGGATGTAGGCTGGTGGAAATAGACTACCACAAGCTGATTGCTAGAGGGTGGCCAGTGGCACAGCTACTGGAATTCCTGTGGGAAGAGTCACCCCTCAACAAGTGATGTATCACTTGCTCTCTTTCCAAGGATGTGAGCCAGACATCAACACACGAGCGTAGATGTGGTCAGATAGTCTGCTGCAGAAGAGGGAGCGTGTTCGAGGTTCGGGAAAAATCCCCCTCGGATACTCTTACACTATCATCAGTCTGAGATGTTTAATGCATTCCAGGAGTTATTTTGTGATGAAGTGTAACAGTAAGTTACATTTACTTGTTGCACATTTTTTCCTCGAGTTTGTCCCGTTTCCATCTTCCACAGAACATGCCTCAATTTGCTGCAATCAGCTGTGGTTTATGCATGGACGTCACAAGCGTGCCGGAGGCATAGCAGTGATGATAGCGAGCAATAACATTAATGACTGAGCGTTGGCAAGTTTTTCCCATTAGCAAAATTAAAGAGTCGTGCCCCTTGCTCCTAATGCAGCGTGACTGTGGCTGCACTGCATTCTGGTCTTTTGAGACTGTAACTGGTTAATGTGCCTTGTTTATGATGAATTGTGCCAGTTCAGTATTGATTTTCCAGCCACAAACGGGCCGTGAAACAAGCTGAGAACACAGCATTGACCTTTGTTTTGGCAAATGTGTCAGCAAACTGTTACTTTATTAGACACGGAGCAACATTAGCAGCAATTTGTCAATTTGGAGTCATGTTTCTGGCCTCTTGACGAATGTATGTCCAACATTTGCTCTCCTTTGAGTTCTGCTTTGGCCTCACCAAGTCTTGGGGAAGACATCTGGGTCTTAAGCTACTAAAAATCTTTGTTTTCCAGCTATTCAATAACTTTTTCAGTGGGCCGTGTGGGGCAAGTTACATGTAGTTATTAAACAGAGCCTGTTTATATAGCTGCAGCTGCCTGCTGCAGCTGAAATTGGAGCTGATGAGGGAGCGCTGAAATTAAACAAAAAAGCAAAACAATGAGCTGAAAGACAGTAGAAAGCTTTGTGGAGCTTAGCTTAGAGTTTGCCTTGTTGTTAACACAAAAATGTTGACAACGAAGAAGGTCTTCGAAGTCTAAGGAACTGAAATTTCATTGAGCTATTTCAGATTGATTTGAAAACAAGGTGAAAGGCATATTGAAAGTATCTATGTTCCACATAGTGACATATTTACAGTGAAACAGGATAGGCAGGTGCCACACATGCCCACTCATTTTCTTTTAGGGTGATGGAATAGTAGGAGGAGACATCAGGAGGAGAGAGATGAAGCCCATCGTGTGCTCCATTTAGTTGCTGAAGCAGTTCACTGTAAAATGCCCTAAAGCTGTCACAGATACCACTTTCCTCAGAGTGATTTAATTCTAGTCAGCGGGCCTGTAACCATGGTATTTTGAGGAAACGGAACAAAGTTTGAGGTGTCGAACACCTGAAGACGCACCAACGTACCATTCAGTTGCCAGGTAATGGACCGACGAATCTTAGCTCTTGCAGCTAGAAGTTGAAGATTGAAGGGTGGATGTCATGATAAAATATGTTGAAATTGGTTGGTCAAGCTTAGGCAAGCACACGTCTTACTTTGTTTTATAGGAAAAAAAAAACCTGGATGGATGATTTTGATGTAAGAATATAAAGAAATTAATTTCTTGTATTTTTTTGATAAACTGTGTATAGAATATCTGTTGCTGGAAATACATCTGCAGTATCTTTATGTAGCACAATATCATCTGCATTTGGCCATTTACTTAGAAACCACAGCTATTTGGTATCAATGCTGTGTTTTAAGGTGAATATTTCCTTAAAACGTTTGAATCCTGCTGGAAGTTAATGTGCTCATAATTCATAATTTTTTGTTGCAACCAAAAAGAGACATGACAGTTACAGTTAATGAAAACACACCTTCTGAACACAATAACTGCTATGCAAGTTGCATTTGTAACAGATTCCAGCGCTTTAACTCCTGACCACTTGCTCTTGAACTCCACCTTTCACCTTAAGCCAAGTTTGTTCAGTTGCTAAAATAGGCACAAAAGCCGAGGTGCTACCTCTGGTGTGTGTGGTCTGCAGTAATTCAGGATGGTGCATCGCCCGCGCACACACACAAAAAAACATTTTGGGATGCAGCCACAGAGCAAGACAGTGTTTAGACTACCCACAATCCCCTCCTCCCCTCCGCTGGGCTGCACATCATCCTTGCACTCAGAACATTGGCCAGTGCCCTCAGGATCGGTTCCCTCCCTGTGTGCTGCCTGTGGGGCTGGGAACATTGTGAAATGTTTACTGTCAAGATGAAAATAAATGTGCACATGAGGACCTACAGTGAAATAGTGCAACTCTGAGAGCAAGGTTCGATAAGAACGGCAGTTATAGACGAGGCTGTCACATGTGGCGTCATGTCTGTTAACAATGTGTATTGAGCGTGTGTGCTGATTGCTTTGTTCCTTACGATGTTATTTAAAGCTGAAAATGTTGAAAAATGAAATGAAAGCCTGCTCTAGAGTCATAGGGAGGAGTGTTGTTGTTGCTGCATATGTCTCTATTATTTTAGAGCTCCCTTTGGAATTAGTCACACTAACCTTTTCAATGGCTGCTTCACATTTAATCATAAACATGAGAGCTCAAAAGATGACATTAGTCTGTGTCCACACAATATTTTTTTCCATATCCTCCCCAACTTTCTGTGTTGGTCTCATGCTAGATGGATTCCAGTACACAAAGCCCGGGCAAACCTCCATCGCACCATCACCGGTTTCAAATAACTGCACTGAATAGCCGGCAGCAGAAGCAGCAACCGTGTTAAAAGACAACATATGGCAGAGCTTTGTGGTACTGTTTCATATTCCTCACCTCACTCACTGGGCTTACCTCAGACAGCAAGTGATAATGATGTAGCTTACTCCATCATGGGTGTGAACGCAGCTGGAGCAGGAAGGGTGGAGTCGGCTGATGTGTCAACTGAGCGAGGTGATAACATGAGATTAAAACTAAATCTGTGCGACAGGAGAAAGTCAGCGACAACACTACTGCACACGCTTGTTTCAACAGACAGGAATGTGGTAAATATGCTCAGAGCGGAGGATACCTCTTGAAATCCTGTTTTTCTCAGTTGATTTACTTTAGTGGACAAGGACGGGCTTGTTTACCTGACCTGGGATCAGCATGCGCCGTGTCCGTTGGAGAAAAGTAACCTCAGTGGAACAGTTTAGACAGGACACCTCAGACTGCAGAGAAACCTCACTGAGAAAGCGCTCCTTGTGTAAACGGCAAAGACGTGGGCCACAGCAGACAAATTAGTGTTGAACTGGAAGAAAAATTGAGAGTAATTTCTCCCACAAAACAACCCAATGTGCAACATGTGATGAAAAAACAAAAAACAAGATGACAAGCATGTTCCTGGCACACACTGTGTATTCAACAGAAGGCACTTTGAGTTGATGCTGCTGTCTCCAGTTTGGTGAGAGAAAATCTGAGGGCAGTTGTGGGGAAAAACAGCAGGCTCTTGGAGAAAACTGAGAAACCGTCAGTACTGTAACTGTAACTGTAGTCTAATGTTGGTAATACTTTATAATCACGGAAAATTAATAAATCTGTAGCTTATGGCTTTATATATGTTGATTTGTTAAAGGCTTTACAGATCAGTAATAATCCATTAATAATGACAAACTTTGGTTCACTAAAATGAAAATATGTTTGTTTGATGTATATTCTCCTATAACTTGCTGTTTTAGACATCCCTTTGCTCAGTGCAGACTTCATGGCTTATTAAAAGGCGAAATGTGTATGAGCATGTGTTAATGACTTGCCAGCATATGACTACAGATTTGATGTCTTATCAGAACGTGAGTAAAGCCACATTCATAATGTAGCAAAGAAAATGAGCTGAATCTGGAGGCTGATATTTATAAACTAAGCTGTAGAAGCAAAGGTCAGCACAGCGCAGAGCTAACATCCACAAATTTGATCTTTCAGTACCATTAGTGTGTAATTATAATGTAGACTGATGTGTAGAATTACTTTTTTTTTCCAGTTAAAGACTAACTTTCCTTGGTCTACTTTGGCCCATGGCCCGCTATAATAGTCCTACTCCTCCATAAAGGGTTCTTTCAAGACAATAATCCTCTAGGTTTGGAGCTGTAAAAGGTAAAAAGCTGCTCATCACTGGATTTTAGTTGGACAAAACAATTTCTCACAACTCAGTGACCCATGTTTTCCCTTTGTTGGTGGCTTAACTGATCTATAAAGCAAACAATTTACTATTCTGTGAACATTTCATTCAGATTAATATGATGGTCGTTAACATTGTATTGTGTCTTCTTGTTTGCCTCACATGCTAAATGTGGTCATTAGCAGCTAAACAGTTTTACTGGCTTTTGCTTGGTTGTTTTATCTTCCTCTGCATGGCTACAGATATTGAATAGTGGGTGCTGTTATTATATTATTGCTGATTTAGTTGCTGTCGTCACCGTTGCGTCCCTCCTGTCCTATGTTTGTACCTCTGATTTTGTTTGTTAACACGACTTTGTAACAACAGACATTTTGACATATCAGGAAGTAAAGCACAGGTGTAAATATTCCAGTAAATGATGGCTGGATTTCATTTAGCTTCCGCAGTTTTAAGGTTCTGGTCTAGTGCATGCTGGCTCACACTGCTGTGGTTTGCTGGGTCACTTACAGAGCCATTGTTAATGTTCGTAACACCGATGTTTTTCCTACTATGACCATTCAAGATGGCTGCTGTGAATAAGGCCTGTAAGTTTTTGAACATCTTGCCAAGGGACTGCAGTTGAAAATCAGCCAGCTGGCTAACACTGACACAGTAACAGATTGATCAATGCACATTATCCTTGTGAAATGACTGATTTACCATTTATTCTAACGTAATTATCGACAGCTTTTAATTCCCTGGCTATATTTCTCATCTCTCTACTCCTGAGCAATTTGTCTTTTTTGGGGGGGATTATGTGGAGTTTCCTTTTTGGGCAGTAGCTCTGGAGTTTCCAGGGTTTAACGGTCTTCCTAAATGAGAAGACAGTGTTGTGTGTTCAACTTACTGATCATGTGCCGGCCACATGGACGCCGCAATGACATCACCCCGAGGCGACACGACAACACCGTGCTAAAAGGGTTCCATTCACAACTGCTGTTTAAATGGTGCTAAATAACGCCTGTGTGAGTTAAATAGAGGGTGTCTCAGCAACGTAAGCTGTCCACAAACACACACAACCGCGCATTAATTTCAGCGTAAGACTTTGCAAAGCATTTAACAGTATATGGCTAGTTATTACATCGGTGAATCCATCACAGGAAATATATCGGTGGGCAGAACGCAGATTAAGAATGAGCTACCCGGGCCAGATTTATCAGGAAGGAGAAGTGAGAATTTGTGGTGTTTGCAGAGGGATGTGCTGTCTCGTGCTGGGCAAGGCAGGATTATTGTTAAGGTACTACTCGGGCTTGTGAGGACATGCATTCACCCCTTTTCTTAACCGCACACCCGCATTGATTGAAATACAAGCACCCCTCCCCCGACATCTACCTTCTTTGCCCTTTTGAAATACACTGTACAAGCAGAAACACACACCTCTCCTCTGCTTTCCCCAGCCTCTTTGGAAACTACACAGCAAACTGTGACGACACCTCTGAGCTGCAGCGGTTACCAAGGTGATGGTTTTTTTTTTTTTCCGATACAGGAATAGAACCTGCCCCCCCAAAAAAGGGGACGCACTGCAAGATCTGCCATGTCCTTGCCTTGAGGGCATCAGGTTAGAGCCTTCGCGCAGACTGTCTCGTGTCTCTGTCTTTGCATTTAAAATCATTACGGTGAAACAGCGATTCACACTGAGGAAGTCTGTTTTTGCTGCAGCTCTACCCATGTGCTGCCCATTAGCCTACTTGTAAATGTCCCCCGCATGTGCTGCAGTGCTGCAGTGTTTTTCAGCTATTAGTTCATACAGTGACGCCACTGCTGCTGCTTTGAAAAATAAAGGATCGTGCACAAAATGAATAGAAGTGGATGTAATCTGAGGTGATTTTGGAGAGGCAAATGATGGGAGGGTGGGCGTGCATATGTGATAGACAGATAAGGATAGAGAGGAGAGGCAGGAAGAGTCCAGTCAAGTGTCTGCCAGCTGCTGGCCGCATTTACAGAATAGCTCTTCAGATCTGAGCAGTCCGCAGTGTCAGACAGGGTGAGGCAGAAAAAGAGTGAACACACACTCAGTGTGCACTTCATGGACTGTTTTAGAGAGGAGAGACAGCCAGACATCCCATGAGGCATGTGCCTTTCTCCACACAGCGCTCATTTAGTCAAGCTTGTGATCACTCGTCACCGCAGCTCCACCAAGGCACAGGAAGCAAGGAGGATCCTCAAACACCACAGAGCTGCTTAAAAAAAATCCCAGCTCTGGGTAGGAGAGGGGACAGGCATGCACAGGTGCTGCTAGAGAGAGAGAGAGAGAGAGAGAGAGGGAGGGAGAGAGAGAGAGAGAGAGAGAGGAAGGGGGGTGTGAGGGGAGGTGTAGGAGGAGACTTGACTTGCTTCAGTATTGAATAGGAGCCGGAGCGCAATTCCAAAACAGCTGTCCGGCAGACGTCCCAGTCGACAGAAGTGCAGCCCCGAGGCAGAGACAGGAGGCAGAGCAGTGTCAACATGCCACAGGAGCAGCACAGCAGCCGCTGAACACACACATCACACAACACATAAACCTGGGGCTGCAGCAATCAGGAGAACACCAGCGATACCTGGGAAGGATCAACATCTCCCCATCGGAATATCTGAGGTGAGTGAGAGCAGGAACATGTTTTATTTCACACTCTGATGGTACAGTAAGCTGGATTAGTAGATAGGAGAATGCTGCTGCAATTTACCTGCTGCCCTGGAAGCATCTAGGGGATTTTTTTGGGGGGGAATGTCTGGAGCAGAAAGGGGTTTTGCTTAGTAACAGTGAAACGTGCGAAAGCTTGCACGGTAAGTTAAGCTTGTACAGGGGTGTTTGGACACTCTCATACATGCAACACAAGAGCTGAACTGTTAAGAGCAACATGATATCCTCCACGCTTTCCAAGAGAGACATTTTTAGTCCGGCTACACACTTAAGGCATGTTCCCCTGAAATGCAGAGCTGGCTTTGCCTTTATCTCTCCTGGGGAGCAGATTTGGAGGAGGTTTTTATCGGTGCGCTGGGAGGAAAGGACTTTTTCTGTTTGGCCAGTATATGTTGACATTCCCTTCATGTTTCATGTGCTTTGATTCGGTTTCCTGCTCATCTCTGCCAAGGATAACTCTGGCAAGTGCCGGCCATGCTTGTGGGTGGCACAAGGGGAGCGAGAAAGAAAGACAGAACAAATACTCCACCCTGCTATTCACCCCAGTCCCAGCACGGCCACCAGGCCCCCGAAAGTCAGGCCTTTGCCTATAATTGAGGTTTTTTTATGTAACAAACAGCTCGGTCTATTCTGTAAGGCTACCATTACCCTCTGTGGTATGTGCATTTGCTTTTCATAACAGCCCCAAAAGAGAGGGTCTTTCTGCTATTCAAAGGCGTGACAGAAGTCAAGGCCATGGTTAGATGTTAGAAGAGGATCTGGGAAGTTCAAGCTTCCATAAAGTTGATTTAAAGGCTAGTTTGTCTCCTACTCAGTGATGATGATACGCTGACCACAGCTTCAGAGGTGCAGAACAGCATGCTGTTTTCAGCAGCACTGATGTGAAATGTCAGCACAGTAACCCCATCACGGGAGGAATATTTAGGGGATGCATGACGTCTATTTTAAAGAATGGGGAAGTCATACGCAAGTCATGTTTTAAACAGCTGCTGTCTCTGTGTGCGTCCCTCATCACTGGCTCTGGATCAGTTTGCTCATCATTTCAAAGTCGCATTTATTTAGGCTACAGCAGAGTTACACCTCCCCTAAGAATATGCTGACCCAGTTGTATCACACGTGACTTTTAGGTGTCCAGAAATACCCAGACAAATCACGAGCCGTTAGCTTAATTACCAGATACCAACCCCGCATTTTATCTGCCCCCACTCTCAAACTTTCATCACCTTGCTCCTTCTGCTGCCCCCTCACTAATAACTAACCCAACGAGCACGAACTGATGAGGCAAGGCTCCATTTTTAAAGAGGCTGGAGTGGCTCCAGATCGCCTCATGCCCAGACAGATAGCTCTTGTTGACCCAATGACACAGTGGCTTTATCCTGCAGCTCCCATTATGACTGAATGGCTGCCCAGGCAAGCAATTTTGAAAGGAAGGTGCCATCAGATCTACACTTCCCCAGAGGTGTAAATGAAACCCCCCAACTGCATTTCTGCGGAGGTGGCGCCGCCAGGCTTGGACCAGTCAACACGTGCCATGCTGCCTCTTTTTGGACCACTTCCAAAAGGAGGGTGCAAATCTGGCCTTGGCTATAAGATATACCAGAATACACCTGCTCAACTATTAACAGCCTGCAGAGACACAAATGGATTGATTGGGTTAGGCCACATGGGTCCATCCTGGGATATCCTGAGCTCTTGTAATTGATTAATTTCCTTTTGGTCCAATGCAAGCTTAACTAACATTACTATGGCTTTTGAGATTCTCTACATACACTCAGATCAATACTGATTTCCCCAAGCCCTCATTGAATTAACCTTCATACTGGTTATGCAGCAGACCGGCATGAGGATATTGTTTTCCTCATGCTGCTCTGTTGGCCTCTGGAATTCCAGTCATGTTTGTCATATAAGCCAAACTGAGCCACCAGCAGGACGGCTGACGTGAAGGTCAGACCTCCAGGCTTTCACCGCACCAGCTGACTTCTCACGGGCTGCAAGTGTTGACCTTGGGTAGGATGCATAGCAGATGTCCCCCTGTGTGAGTTGCAAGAGTTGGAATGCTCCTCTGCTAGAGGATTTCCTCTAAGTTGGGTCCATACTATTGATTCCGACCAACATTATCATCACTTATAATGCATGGGCTGTGCATAGTCTCGTGCCATTGGAGAGGAGAGGGTCCACACAGACCAGGCAGGTGTTATAATTTCATCAGGGCAGACCAATAATCAATAGGTGTTTTTGGTAGGAAATGTTCAGCCAGCCGTACAGCGGTGACCTCCTATTCTTAGGAACAGCGCTGCAGAAGTTAACACAGATATAGATATGTGCTCTCTGAGCCCACAGGAAGCAGCTTTTGGCGTGGTGGTGCATTTGTTTCACTTCCTATCCAAGCTCAATTTCCCAGTGCAGCGAGCATCAGCTGTCAAGGTCAGAAAGGACTGAGGAGGAGCAGCGAGAGAGGGAGAGACACTACAAAAAGAAAAAAACAAGTGGGTGGAAGAGAAATGGAAGAAAAAAAATATAAGAAAGAAGTGAGGGATTTTGCTGTACCCCCCCATCAAACACTGCAGCACTCCTCTTCGCCTTCCCCCCTCCCTTTCTCTCGCTCACTATTAGCAAACAAACATGCTCTCCTTCGCACACATGGCCTGCATTCAAAACTGCTATCTCTCACGAGCGCAGTCAGGCACCTCGCGCACACACTCACGCTCACACCAGCACTCGAACACACGAGGGCCCTCGGTGAGCGGTGTTGCCGTTCAACACACTCGCACATGCCCTGCATCCCTCAGTGTTTGTCATGGCTATATATAGCCCATAGTGCTTTCTGGGTGACAGATTTATTTGTGCTGTAATGTCACCCCATGAAGTGAGAAGATTCCACCTTGTACTTCGCATCCTGCAGAGTTTTCACCGAAGTTGCGGCCCTCGGAGGGCAGATATCAGTGCCACCGTGCTTCATCTAACAGGTTGGAAACACAAGAATCTGTGTTGAAAATGGATTTCAGCTCAAAGGTTTCCAGCCTGCTGTTTGGATTCAAATACGCGGCAAGTGTCTCTCTGGCTCCACACTAATGTGCCTGCTGAATAAACATAGTCTACTTAAAGTGCCTCTGATAAGGCTGATGCAGTGTGTCTCTATGGGGTCGGCTGCAGCAGGAATGTGGATGTTTTCTCAGTGAAACCGTTTTTTTTTGTTTTTTTTTTGGAGGGGGCAGCGTGGGTGGGTGGGGGGAGACTGCCCAGGCACTTTTTGTGTAGCAGTGCACTCTGTCAAGACGGTCACTGCTGACAGATCTCTCATAAGTAAATATGTCTATAAATGGGCAAGCTCTCTCCTCCCTGGTGCTGTCTCCCACCCCCTCATCACACACACATGCACGCACACACACACACACACACACCCCGTCAACTCCCTTCCTCCACCGAGTGTTTTTCCCTTTCTCCTTGGTTGCTATGTCATTTCAAACGGTCAAAGCGATTCTCTCCTTTTTAGAGAGTTCATCCTACACTAAGCTGGCTGCCAACATGGTGACATTCTCAGTTGGGTTTGTAATGGAAAAGCTCTGAGAGGGCCGCATGCAATCAGCCACCTTTTATCAAATCCAATAGCACCTCAATAATGTTTACCCATCCTGATGCATTGTGCAACCTAGCCGGTATCTCAGCCCTTTATTAAACTCTGCCCATCAAATCAATTCACAAACTGCATCACCTTCTTTCTTTCTTTAAGATCCACTTGCAATGTAATCCCTCATTCTATCTCCCCCACACAATCCCCCCTAAACCCCTTTCCTCCCCTCTTTCTCCCCTCTGGTCCATCTCTGTCTATCTCTGTGCGTGTCTGAGCAGTAGCTTGTTCCTAAAACAGGCTGCCCTGCTCTGATCCCACTAAAGTCCCGCTTTGCTTCTCCTCTCCCAATCTGCGCTCCAGCTGTTCCACATTAGCACATCCAGAGTTGCGGAGGCCAAAGAAGGCTCATGTGTGGAAATGTGAATAGAGAAGCAAAAAGCCTTAGACCCAGGCCTTATCCTCCTCTGCTCTGGCGTCTGAGCTCGCCAGATGCAAAATGAGGATGAGGATTTTTTTTTTCTTGCAGGATCCAGAGTTTATTTGTGGGACTTGTGTTGGTTACCAGATTTCGTTTTCTGGAAGGCAGGACAGGAGTTTTATATCAGTAGCAACATTCATCAAAGTAACCTTCAGGAAATTTTGACAGTTCTGAGTTTATGTTTTGAAAAATGCTGACATATTCTTTATTTGTCTTTGATTTCAGGAAAGAGGCCATTTGACCTTTCTACACTGCTGGACAGCACCAGTCCTGCGTGGAATCCGGTTTCCTGATCGATGCTGCAATTGCTGAAATTATTTTTGGAGTCCTGAATGATCGGTGTGCTACTGAGAATGTAACTCAAGCTTCTCCCCTGTGGAACTGTAACATCCAGAGCTTATAGATCATTTCCGATTTTCTTATCCCGCATATCTGAGCTCTCTCTCGCAGCCATGCCAGCGAAAGCGCCCATATACCTGAAACCCACCAATAACAAGAAGGGAAAGAAATGTCGCCTCAGAGACATTTTGTCCCCAGACATGATCAGTCCGCCGCTCGGGGACTTTCGCCACACCATCCACATTGGCAAGGGTGGGGAGAGAGATGCCTTTGGAGACATGTCTTTCCTCCAGGGAAAGTATGAACTCCTACCCGGAAAGGGAGACGTCCACCCTCAGTATGGCATCCAAAGTGAGTTTCTTAGAGCTAACAGCACCGGTGATGCTTCCTTTGCCGAGACCCCCTCGCCAGTGCTCAAGAACGCCATCTCCCTCCCAACTATCGGCGGCTGCCAGGCACTTACCCTTCCCCTGATCTCCTCCACTGTGTTCTCCATGCCCCCGGAGCCGCTGGAGGACATCATTGGGCCTACAGCTCCCATGAAACCTGACAGCACTGAGGAGGTAGAGATCCTGCAGATGGATGCATTGTTGCGCTCCATGGAGGTCTTCAACAGCGAGCCTTCATCTCCCTTCGCAGACGTCCAGTCGAAGCCCGACGTTCTCCTGGACCTGCTGGAAAACACAGATAAGTCCGCCTCCAAGGCGGTTGCCAAAGCTAACAAAATAAACATGAGTGAATCCAGGTTTGACAAGCCATCGTCCTATTATATCAGCGGTCACAGCAACAGCACCTTCAAAGCCAACGGAAGCCTGACCAGCAACACAAGCAGCGACAGCTTTGACAGCTTTAGCGGTAAAGGGGACTTCCAGGGCAAGATCTGCAATGGCAACAGGAGTCTCAATGGCAATGGCAACTGCAATGGCTATGGACACTTTAACAATGACATTACCATGGGCTTCAAGCAGGAGCTCTCAAAGTGCAATGGAGAGTGGGTGGACAGGGACAGTGGGGTGGAGGAGGGCCGCATCTGTGATTTTGAATTTGAGTTTTCCAAGGAGAGGAGCACATCACAGGATTCCCTCGCCCAGATCACGGGGTCATTCCTCTCCCTTGAACTCGATCTGGGCCCATCCATCCTGGATGATGTGCTCAACATAATGGATAAACCCGCAGCAAAGAGCAGGCCTTGAGCTGCGCTGAGGCCCCAGGAGGAGAAAGGGAATTATTAAACTATAGCCATGAGGAGGGAGAGACTCAAAAAGCAATCAAAATGGTGTCTGGACATATCATTGAGATGAAAATGAGCTACAATAGACAGAGCTGCTTATGTTTTTATTGTCAAAACATGTAACTATTCTAGCTTCTATGGAGTGTTGATTCTTCTTTTTGTTTTTGCCATGCCAGCCGCATGTTTAAGATGCATGTATTGAGTTACAGCTAAAACACAGCCATCGTGCCTTTGACTGTAAAGATGCTACATGATAGATTTGTGTTCTTATGTTGACTTCCACAGTGTATACATGATAACTTTGAGGTCCTTTGCTTTTTTACACAGTCTTGAACCTAATGCATTTTGCGACTTTAAGTGTGTTTAACAAGGCATTATTTTGTCACGTAATTCATTTGCCACGTGATCTCTTTCAAACAGCAGAACACTATGCATATTTGTGTTTTTAAGGTTTTAACAAAAATAAATGTGTTTTGCCCTATTCTGCCTAATTTCTTGCATGTAATGTGTGCATACACCAGAACTGAGAGCTCATTTGAAAAACGATGTGGCACAGAAGGGAGACGGCAAACAAGAGAGATACCAAAGAAAGAAAGAAAGAGCTACAGATTGACAGAAAGAAGGACAGAATGGATTTATTTTCTCGCCTCTGACATTCCTTACATTCTGCCTCCCTGCCCTGCAGTGGGAGCACCGGTGGGCCTTCATCTGCCCAACCAGGCGCCTGCTCCATTTGTTTGCATGTGGACGGGACAGGCAGAGGAGGGGGCTTTGAAATTCCCTGCATTCCAGCTACAGAGCAGAAGTGTCCAGGACCAGACATAAATCAGCTGTTTCAAGGATGGAGGGAGGGCGTCAGCCTTAGAGCCACGCTATCGTCAGCCAGGATGTACAGCGAGGTTACAAAAGATGTACTTACAACATAGGTAAACTATTTCAGTGCTGAATGATAGATGAGTACTGTCCCTCTGTTGAACCAGCAGTGTTGAAGCAGAAGCAAGAGCTACCCCTCAGCAGTGGCCTCCTCACTCTGATCCTCAGTCCCTCTGGGCCTTTCAGTACAGACGCATGAGGGGCCATAACAAGACCTTATGGAGGCTTATAGCAGGCTTCCCACGAACACCCACGTGCCCACGCTGTGTCATGCTTGTTTAAAGAAAACAACATCAGTTCCCTCACATCCAGCAGTCAAATGTACTTGTGATAGCAAGGTAATTTCACATGCAAATAATTATCTGGGTTTGATTTCACTTCTGTAATTGAGCGGGCCAATGTGGCGAACCTCTCTGAATCCCTCAAAGGCCTCAGAATGTCCATAAACAACCGCGACTGGGCCGGCCGAGGCATCTGAAGCTGCAATAAAACCAGATGTTAGAGGAGACACGAACATCTCCCCATGCAAGAAAACCCATGTCATGGCAGATGCCCCAGCCATTGGAAAATCCCGGCATTAGTGCTGAAGGGTTTGCATACGCTGAGTTGAAACACACACCCTCCGAGTATGAGTAATGAAAACCTTTGCTGTCAAGGTAATTACTATGCTTCTACCTGCAATGGTACATCATTGACTTGATGACAGCCTTCATTTTGACAGGCACGGACCCCAAGCAAACTCCCTTCGGTCTACAAAAGAATTTGCGACCACAGCACTGTAGCGTGTTGTGTAACATATTAGAAGTGTTTCTGTAGAGATGCCAAAGCTCGCAGACACAAAATACCAGGAAATACCAGTGTTTTATGAAATCCAATACAAATACTTGACATATGTTACACCCTGAACACTGGCTCTACGACTGCGAGTTCAGAGCCCCGCATGAAACACAGAGTGAAGACTTTTATGTGAGCGACCAGTTGGCCCTCTTTTTGTAGAGGTATGTCTTATTGAAGCTTGATGTTTCTATTATTATTTTTGTATTGCACAACTTGGGCAGTGTGTGCGCTACCAGCAGACGCAGGGTGCCCTGTCCTGTTTCTGGCTCAAGTCTTCCGTGAGAGCCCGAGGGCAGACGAGAAAATACCAGAGATGGAAGGTAGAAGTAGTCCTAGTGGACTGTTTCTCAATAGAGCAGGGCCAAGGTGGAAGTTTGACCTGAAGAGACCTTGACTCCAACCGCCTCTGATATTCCATGCTGCACAGCAACACGATCAGGCAACTCATTGTGACACCCACGGACTCACGAGCGGAACAATATTGCACTTGTTTTTCGACCACGTAGCGGCTTTCGCTTGGCTTCGTGTTTTGCAGTTTGCTCGACTCTCTCTGCAAATGAATTCACAGAGAAATGAATGTTGCTTTTGTTCGGATCTTTTTGGTGCAGCCAAAGTGGTGTTACTGAAACCAGGGGAGTGACTGCCAAATTGGTGATGTTGGCCGAGTGAGGGAGGTGACACGGGTGTTGCCACCACCTGCTGCCTTGTAATTTCCCGACCAGTTGCTCTCTTGACAAGAACAGAAAAAGCTTAATTGCTAAATTCTGTTTTTGTGACTTTGATGCTGTGGTTTCGGAGGATGGTGAAAAACATGAGGAAAAAAAGAACATGCACACCTTTTTTAGCATGTTAGTATTTTCTAGGAAATGACAACCAAAAAATGTACGTTTAACACTTCTTGTGAGGCAGGCATCAGAAAACATAGAAATTATAAAGTCAGAAAGTACACAAAAGCTATTTGCGTTACATTAAAGGTAAAAGGTTCAAGAACATTTCATGAACGTTCCACCAGCAGATCAGTGATCTGGGGATCCAGCTCCTCAGTTTCCTGGGCTAAGGTGAAGCTGTCAGTTCACAGATGAATAAGCTTTGGCCCAGAGGCCACCGGTGCCAAAGAAAGCACAGCTCAGACCCAGCAAAATTTTCCACCCAACCTCCACAACAGCACTGCATAATGTGCACACTGTCTTTCACAGAGAGGTTGGTGAAGGAGCCCCTCGCAGCCGGACTTGAGCTGTGTCAGGCGGATGAGAGGGGAAACTTTAATAAGATGTTTCCCTGCTCATTGGCCCTAGATGGAGACAGCAGAGACGTGAGCAGCAGGATAAAGCTCCTCTTGTCTTCACCTGCTTCAAATGTACTGCAGCACGAAATGAGCCCAAACACAGATACAGTACTTTCCATGTAGCCAACAGACTGAGCAGGAGAAAATATCTGAGGCATGAGAGCAGCTTCTCAGGAATACTATTGTTAAACATTTCTTGCCTGCTGCAGGGATATCGTTCAACGTTGATACATATTGTACGGCATCCAAAATTGAATGCCATGACTACGATAATCGGGGCCTCAGTAGTAGAAGTTTCTTGGGAACATTTACATTGGGATGCTGAGCTTGGAGCTTGGAATCAAGTGTTCTGCAGATCTGCTGATTTAGTAGCGCGGGGCTGCAGCTCCCTTTCAAAAGACAACAGCAGGAGAGGGCAGAGAGAGCTTATTCTCAGGGGTGAATAAAATGAGCCTGAGCAGGGGTTGATGCAGTGCAGATCCGAGCCAGCTCACATACAGTTTGGTCTGGCAGGCGGGGGATACCTGAGGTTCGCTGCAGTGTTGACTGTTGTTTGGCTGACTGTAACCATAGCGAGTCGAGCTTGTATTTTCGGCACGTGAGGGCTGAGCTGAAAGGAGGGCAGAGACGGGACGAGAGTTAAACAGGGCAGTGTCACCTCAGAGGCAGCAGAATGCCTCTGAGACAAAGCCCAGGCCCAGTCAATGGTGGTGCCACGCTATGCAGAGCAAAACAAGGGCTACTGTACGCTTAATAGCGTACTTCATTTATCTTGAAGGTGAATCATAATTTCCTGGGTTATTTGTACTGGGCAGTATTCAGCACAGAACTTTGTCTTGTGTGAACTGTTCTATTCAAACATGGAACTAAAATTCCAGCTATTAACTGCAATTTTAAAAGTTAATGACAAGATTAAATGCTGATTATTTTCAATTTGCAGACTTTATAAATTGGTAGAATTTGGCATCAAGCCTCACAGACCAGTATTTGTCCACAGTATGTCACTTGTCATGTTGCATGAATCAGAGTTAAAACAGTTTTAATCTGTGAGTGGTGTCACTGGACAGGAATGAATACCAGGACATGTGCTAGTGTTCAAGAGGAGGCATGTATGCATGTGTATAAAATGTAAGTAGTTCTTTAAAGCAAAATATGTTTTCTTTATTTTAATCCATTGGGTCCAGGAGACTTGACCAGTTTGTGCTAATTAAAGATGCTAAATTTAAAGCCAGACCTCTGTAACCTGTAACCGTTGAAAGAAGAAACAACACAACCTTCCTATTACAAATGAAACTTTATCATTTTATTATTTCAATAATTATGAATACACAGATGTACATAGTCTGGTATGACCAGTAGATTATGGTGACTAACGTTAGCTTATTGGTCAGTAAACTTAAGGTAGATGCTCTGTAATTGACATTAGTTTGTTAAGTTAGTGACAGTTCTCTGCCTTTGTTATTGCAATAATATGTTTTAGCAGTTATAGCATTCGTTTTTATCCTGTTTTGTGGCCGATGTGGCAAAGTGCACAGTTCCACGTAACTTTCACTTGACTAATTCTAGTCATATATGTGTTTAAGGCATGTGACACTAAAACCATTTAAGCTCCAATTAAAAATTAACTGGAAGCAAACAAAGGAATAGAAAAAAATCTATGCGCTACACTACAGTGCATTTTCCACATGGACACGACATTGTGTACATTATAGTATTAGAATGTGGCTGCAGTCAGCGACACTCACTGTCCTCCCATCTGCTTTATGACGGGTGCTCTGAGACACTGGGCCTATAACACAGAGTCTGCGCTTGCCATTTTAATCGGCTTAATTTACAACAACCCCCACATTGCAAACAATTCATGCATTATTCATATTTATTCATATGAATTCCAGCTTGGGAAGAATGGGACTGTGACTGAGCCCAGCAGAATGGGGCAGTAATGTATGCTCTCTGTATCTGAGCTCTCCTTCTAAGGCAGCACAAGGCGTTGAAACCAAAGGCTGAGATCATGTGAGTGTTTCTAAGATCACCCTTGTCTATATTTTGTCTCTTTTCAAATGGCATGCCCCTAACCCAGTGCAGCAACTACCCATTCGGGTGCTCTCCTTTGGCCAGCAACTGATATTCGCCCATAGGAGGTATTTATATATTTGCTCTTTGCTGCATTTCCTCCAGACACCCCTCTGAGAATTCCTTCAATGCCCCGCGGAGGGAAGGCTCTCTCCCCTTATAGACGTGGGTGACATCACTCACCATCTTTTCCTCTTGCAGGTCAACAACATCTCCGCGGCCCTAATGAGATGACTGGACTCAGTCACCTTGTGGGATCTGATAATGAGGCCGCGGGTCAGTGACTTGCCCTGGGCGTGGCGTTTATTGGCGGACACATGCCACTCCTAAAAGTAGAACAGACTGTTTATAAGGATTAAATGCAAGACAGTTTTGTCTGTAGCGCTACATGATTGTGTCAGTGTTCATATATATTTCATATGTAAAGTATATACAGTCTGTTGATAAGCTTTTTCTTTATTTGAACGATGAGCTTTTATCTAGAGTTTCTATCATCTTTGTTGTGATTCCATTTGCTTTCTTTCCAAGAGTTAAATGAGAAAACTGTGTGCTGCTTGTGTTAAATGAACCACTGTTATATTAGATTGTATTGGCATGTAGCTGTCAGCTCTTTTCACTAACAGATATATCACTGTAGGCGTGATGGTAGGCCTGCCACACCTGCCACCCTCATTGTGATAACAAGAGCCCAGGAAGAAGGAGAATGATAGATCAATAACACTCTCATGTTTGTGTGCTCACCACCAGCAACATGTAAATCAGTAAGCAATAAAGGTGCTGTTGGTAGATGTTTTTTAACTCTGGACCGAGCCAGGCTCCAGCCTGAGCTAAGCTAACCGCCTGCTTATTGTAGCTTCAAATTTGCCTTGCAGACATGTGGTATCAATTCCATCGTCTACCTCTCGGAGTGAAAGAGCGCATTTTCCAAAATGTTGAGCTATTGCTTCAAACCTTAGATCCTTCAGCTGCTCCACTGACAGCCTGATGAGCGTTATTTGGTGCCTTTAACTCTCAGAAGGCCTCTGTAAAGCTTACAACGCTCAAAAGGCAAATCTTCCCACAATGCTAGAAAACTACCTTTGGCCCCAGAACGTCAGCCTCCTGTTTATTTTCAGTGGAGCTGCCTCTGGTCTCTCGATAAAATGATAAATTCCCGACTGTCTTATATCTACAAGAGGGATGACTCAGTCCTGAACTGTCTAAGACCACGCAGCAGTGCCGGCCATTTACTCATATGTTATATAAGTGTATTTGCTAAGCATATATTGTGAGTTCTACCTGCATGGGATTACACAGCTATAGAGAGCAGAATGTATGAAAGTACGGAGCGCTCAGGTCAGACTACATTCCTGCCGTTATGGCCTACCGCCTTCAGGATCCTGCCTTTTAAGGTAAGCCCTCACTCTGTTTCTCCTTATCCCCATGCAGGCTTGATCCCTCTGTCCCCCGGGGGCTCGCCGGGTGCCCCAGAGTCTCCTTTTATAAGTTGTCACCAGCCAGTCATGCGATCACATCTGCAGAAAATTTCCGAGCAGGTTCCCTTCCTCGGACCGTAAAAAGAAACAGCAGCTGGCGGCCATTCATTTTACGCTTTGTTTGGAGGAGCTTTTACACTTCAGGTTTGCACAGATGAGTTACGGCCAGGCTGTAAAGCAGAACAACACACAGCACGGAGAGGGAGAGTAAAACACAAGATCTCCAAACTTCCAATTTGAGAAGAGAAAGAGGAAGAGTTATGAATGAGGGCTGATGTTCTCATAGTTCTGTGACCTCTGTGCTGCTCTCAAGAGCTGCATTGTGCTTCCACCTGAAACACACCAAGCTGCGTCTGCGAAATTCATCTCATTTCCATTTGACACCGTGGGGAGTAAAGCAATATAACAGCTTATACTTCAGCCTCTTTCACTGGATTGTCAATCATCTGTGAGGACTGAGGAGCCCTGGCTCTCTTCATAACCCCCATCAGCACTAAGAATGCCTTGGACAGACTCCCGGTATGCATCAGGTTCAACATTAAATGACTACCAAGAGTTTTAGCATCGAACAACCCAATAGGAGTCAATGTCCGCATCACTAAGGATGACTCAATAACTCAAAGCAGAATGTCATGTATTATTCAAATATATATACGCCTTTAAATCTCTTCCCCATAGGTCTGTGAGTGAAGGTATCAATTCTTCATCAGGCTGACAAAAACGCAGTAACTCAAGTGAGCCCTCTATAGGCACGTCGAGCTAAAGCACTGAATCACACACAATGTCGAATATCATTTTTGAGCGTTTACTTTCCCAGTTACCTCTGCTGATGGCATGACTTCTACACTGCTGCACAACAACCTCATTAATCCCACACATCAACTCTTACAGAACTGACCTTTCCCAGGGATCACAGGTCGCAGGGTCTCCGTCTTGCGCGAGGGGAAATACCAGCAATGAAGTCTCCCAGATGCAAAGTTCACTTTTTGGCTGTCAGTGAGTTTGAAGAACATGACACTTTGTGAGGAATATCCCCAACCAGAGGCCGGTCACAGGTCAGACTGGATGTCCTCTGAGGACCTGTGTGCTCGTGGCCTACGGGAGCTGCTCCGCTCTTCACTTTTTGACAGATGTCAAACTGATGAATTATTGATGATTAATCAGATAAGGAGCCCACACACAGAAGCACGGATAAATACTGCTAATGCCAGACACTAATCCTCTTGCTGCTGGTAGCAGTGTCTGGGTGTCAATCATAAAAACCTTTGCAGGAGGAGCGTGCACAATGAGACGGTGTAAAAAAAAAAAAAAAAAAAAGAGCACCAGTCAAACAGTGGAAAACTGTGTAGACGTGATGGAAATATGGCATTCATGTATCAGTTCAAGAAAGGTTAGAGTCTGGGAAAAATGCACATAGCAATAAGTAAAAGGGAACACAGGTATGAGACACAATAATAAGGTCATTTTTGGAGACGCTGGGAAGGAGTTGCAACATTATGTACAGTACATCTACAGTGAATCTGCTTCCCCTCCATCCTGGCAATGGTCTTGATATTGTGAATTTGGAGTCAATAATGTTATCTAAATCAAAACCTGGTGACAGTTGTGAGGATATTACTTTCCATTCATATTCAAATCTAATCAGACAACACCCAGAAAGTCTCACCGAAGCAGATACGCAGCATTTTGAGTGCGTTGAATGAACTGAACGAGCCAATTTCCCCTTTTCATCCCTGTTGAGTTTTTGTATCACTGATTTTATTGTACATGTAAATATCAACTCTTCCCTAATAAGTTTATGATTCACCAGCTACAATCTAGAAAGCAGGAAATGTCAACCAGACGTTTAGGGCTAATTCTGAAAAAATGTCACAAGCACGAAGCTTCACAGTGGCCGCAGCGAGCTCAGGATGAGGAAGTGGTGAGCAGCACCCTCTACTGTTGTAACAGTGGGTGTCTGCTGCTCTGACCCTCGAGCCCATGCTCATTCAAAGACAGCCACATTCAGCTTTAACTTTATTAAGAGGATTTTCCATTGTTGGCATGATCTGCAGACCACCCAGATTTGTCTCAGCACTTGGACATTCCTCACTTATGAATGTCAAACACTATACAGCTAATTGTTTGTTCAATCATCCTGAGAACAAGATCTTCTTAGTGTAGAGACATGGTAGTTAAAGTTTTCCATCCATCAAAGCTGGGTCAGGCCAAAGCACGGGTCGAGCTGGTTGGGTGGTTAAATGGCCGGTGAAACTGACCTTCATCACATCTCATGAGGATGATGAAGTCAGAACTTTTCCATTTGTTTCAGATGGACTGAAAGACATGCATGGCGTGGTGCTGTATCAGTTTACAGCTACTGAAAATGTCCCATCAAGGGTTACTCTAAAGCTCTTTTACAAAAGTTGTGTTTTACTAATGAGATTATCTACGTTTGCACCTCCCTCCAAGGGCAGGGAGAGGAAGAATGAAAATGACTCAACTATTTTGTGGTCTGGCCTGATCCCAAGGCCTTTGCATGCAACCTGCTAATTCGTCCGGCTGGCTAACGACCGGCTTGCGTGCCAGTCGATCATTAGCGCCCCGTCAGAAACGGTCACCAAACATGTCACATGCCCTTCGGTCACTCTGTTCAGGGCCGACTGCCGGGGGGCCGTGCATGAGGGAGGCGGCCATGACACACACACACACACACACACACACACACACACACTAATAAATGAATAGCACAAGCACAAGGTAATGGCACAACAAACAGTTTGAGCTAATGTTGTAATGAAATGCATGATTTCTGCCAGTTTAATTATTCCTGTCTTAAACAAATTAGACCACTAAAAGACCAGGTAGACTGTGATTTACAAAACACTGCAGGCTGGACAGACTGATTCTGAAAATATAGTTTCATATACAAATTTTGCCAAGCATGAAATACACATATATTATGTTTTTTAGTTTCTAAAACAAATCTAGCAATGCCGTATTTAAAGGGGTGCTTAAATATTAAAATAAAAGTTTAATTAGGGTGAGGAAACTTACCATGATAAGAGATTTAGCTTTTACATGTTGAAATTTGGAATTTTTTTTTTTTTTTTTTTTTTGAAAATAATATGTATAATCTATTTTGAGAGCTTAAAGATTAAAGTGAAGCACATGACATGATGAAATTATAATAGACAACATGTAGGAAAACACTCGCAGTGCTTCACATGCTGTTTGAAGCAGTCATTTCATTCAACCATTTGCTACACCCTTGGATTTGTCAAGGCAAGACGGAGGCCACAAACACATTCTTTCAGGGAACTGGTTGTAAGACTGCAGATCTCCATTTTTCTGTGTGTATGATTGAAACCAGGCAAACATCCAGTATCGTGCCAGTGTGTGACAGGACCAGAAAGTGGATGATAAAGTGCGCTCTGCGAATTTGCATGTCACACTGCAGTGGAATATCGTATATGTCATGTGAGTTTAGAACATTGTAGTCAATGATGAACTTTGAACTGAATCAGCTGGTGTCGACTGACAGGACAGGAGGATGTTTTAGATACATACAGCTACTTTTCTCTATTTATTCTTTTTAAGCTGTATATGTGGCTGTCAGTTGTTACATATAATGACAGCTGCCCCTCTGACACACTGTAAAGCTGACGGGTGCTGAATGTCAGTCATTCTCTTTCAGGGAATAAAACCTATTTCCGTTTGGCAGGGAAAAGAGTAGATTCATGTTTTGCTCTGTGGAGTAGACCTTAAAATCTGAGTATTAATATTCCTAAAAACATATTTTACATATTTGGTCCTTTTCATGTGTGAAACTGGAACTTGACTGTGGTCAGAGACCATATTACTTTGTAATATAGTAATACTCACTGTGTCGTGTATCCTTGTAATGATCGGAGCCACTGGGTGGCACCCTGCTGTTACGAAATTTTCTTTCAAACTGACAACAGATGATCATTTCTGTGTGCTAACATGAAATCACAGAGAGCTGGGAACTTTGTGTCCCCATGAGACACAACCCCCATCAAGGGACTTCATGGACCCTTTGAGGGTGAGTGGCTTTATTAGTGTTCACAGTGTCCCCAGATTTAGGACCCTGGGGAAACACCATTTGGACTTCTCTGTCCTAAACGCACCTTCTCAAGATCTTACTTAAAAAAAAAAGGAAATTTAATGTGTATATGACTGTGCTTAATATTCTGATCGTAAATGTGTGTGCACACATCATCTGAGTACCCTGACATGCTCTCCTACCAATATAGGCCAAGGTGAGGCAAATTCTTCATTATTCTGATTAAAAAGTAGCTCCAGAAGTCCACAAACCTCTATTTTCCTTTCAACAACAAAAAGGAAAAATACTTTTTCAGTAGTTTTCAGATGTTTTTTGGAACATTATATGACACATTTGTTGAATCCAGCTGTTCTTTTATCATTCCATGAGCTTCATTCACTCTAACAAATGTGTTGACTGTATGTCCTTCCTCATTAAACATTTGCAGAGCTGATCTTTCTAAATATTATAAATCTTGTAAAAATTGTTTGCATTCATTTTTTACTTGCTAGCAGTCTTCCTCGCTGCCTCTGTTAGTGCATTGCTACGCTCATTTGTGCGCAAACGCCAACTTTCAATCAGTGGAGCAATCAGCAAGAGTGTATATCCTGTGGCCCACACGCTCATAAAGTAAAATAAACCACTGCTAGCCAGAAATATCTCCACAAGGGGCCTTTAAAGCTTCACTGTAAGACAGCATTTCCCAACATTTTTGGCTTGTGAGTCCTCAAAATAATAACCTCTTGTGACCCCTTATCAGGGATTTGGGTCTTAGTGGGGACATTATCTTGAATTATTTCTTTGTTATTTGAAGAATTTTGCAGGCCAGAGAAGGTGAAAGGATTCAAAAAAGAAAACAAAGCAAGAGAAAAGTACAGGAAATTTGGAGATTTTTTTTAAACATCTGGCAAACCCTCAGATTAATCTTGCAACAGGAAAGAAAATTCCATCTTTACTATCTGAGACATTAAATTCCCTGTTTGTCCTGAAGGAAACAGATGGGAAATCTTCTCTACCCTCAGGAGGAGACGGAGCATAAACATCAGATCGGCCTCCATCATCCCTCAGAGACAGATCATATTTATGTGCTCAAGTCATTTCATAGTGTTTCATCAAACAACTTCACACATGCCCATGACTTTATTTTCAAATTATGTGTGTATATATAATTTTGAGCTGCTCAAGATCAGCACCATCTTGCACCACCCTGTGTTTGTTTTAAGAAGGGCCCCTCACTGGCACTAATACAGAAAATTATGAGGGAAGATTCCAGCAGCTTAGCCCTTGCATGCTAACTGATCCATTAAAGCCCTAAAATGATCCGATCCAAGCCAGCTTTTCTAAATTACATAAACCTTATTAGAAGAGTTTAACAACTCAGAAAGTGGAGCAGTCACAATACAGTCGCCATATGACTGAAATCTCATCGGTGAACGCAGCAAAATGATGTTGTTTTTGAAATCTCCTCTGTAATCTCACATGAAAACCTTTTGTTTCATGTTTAAACCAATTGCACTGACTTAGCAAGCCATGTGGAAAGTTTTTGTTTGGTCTTAAGTGGCCACAGTTCAGTTTCTGGCCTGGCCATTGCAACAAGTTCATGTGTTTATGTGTGTTTATATACTAATACTGCACTGCATGCATTTGTACAATATTCACACGTGCCTATTTGAAAGGCATAAGCAGTGAAAAGTGATTTGAGGTGATGCATCAGAGAGGCTGGACTGACATATCGCACTCAGAATGTCTTTTGACTGACACCTCTGAATCTGTGATGAGCAGACAGTTTGTCTCCAAAGAACAGACAGTTTGTTCAAGACGATGAGATGAAGGAACGCTCTTCAAAGCCGACTGGACCGTCAAACAAACAGTCTTAGAGTTTCAAGTGCTTGTTGTCTTTAATACTTTTCTCTAGCACAAGCGAGCACAGCAATGCACCAAGTTGTGTGAATTTTTCAGACTTCAAAAAGTGTTGGACAATCAAAGGCAGTTAATGCAGCACAGTGAGGAAACCCTCCTGAGAAAAACTCATATTTATCATTTTTGACTTCAAGGCAGAGTGGATTAGTTAATCTCATGTGCCATCTAGTGTTTAAACTAGCATGGTGCAACACCAATTACTGTCTATGCATAGTACAAGACATCAGTTCAGAGAAAATGTGTGAATTCAAAGTATTTTTAAGCCATTTATATATGTACAAAAGTTAATTTGATGGCTGCTGTTTCAAAGTTGTCTTTACACAGTGTGATTGATGATTTAATAATGCAGTCACACAGTTTCTATTCCCTTTGCCACTGGGCTAAACACCCTATTATCATTGCATGAGGACGTCTTAGGTGGCTGTGTGGTTTAATCAACCCATGATTAATATTTGGGAGCCAGTAATAGAATCAAAAGTAAGTAAGTTGTTTAGTAGGAGATGCGAGACTGCTGGAGGTGTGATTGTGGTGTACAGGGTGTTGGCTTTGAAGGCCTTTGTGACTTTGCATGACAACAGCAAATTTGCCATGTTAGTGTGATGTGATGCCAGTGTGATTGGGATTTAAGTCAGGCGTCTGGTGTCTGACTGTCTGCAGGTGCCTTGCATACAAATAGCCATCGATCAATAATGGCACCGCGAAGGTTACATGGGCAGGAAAAGTTTGAGGCAAAGCAGCGGTGGATGAAATAATAGAACTTTAGTTTGGTCAGATGCCTGTCTTTGCTTTAGGATGAATAGTGAATAGTGAATGGATGAATAGTGCGTTTGGGTTTGTGTGTCATTGCAGTCATGCTGCATTGTGTCTACTGATCAATCTGTTGGAATCATTTATGTTGTAGATTGTACAGTTTGCATGCGCATATTACACATTACAATGTAAAACAAGTACAATAGCACAGTAGTTAATGTATAATGGTATGATGGACATCTCATGGGAGTCATTTGTCTGCCTGAAGGAAAACTGGACCAGCTGCATCCTGAGATGAAGGTGCTCCCTCAGCAGTTTTTGAATGTATGGAATCCTTCTGATAAAACACTACTAACAGTATATTAATAAATGTGTAAAAGCACTTATTTGAACCTATGGAAACAGTTTTTTTTAGTATTACCATATACAGGATCTTATTGTTATTGCAGACATGATGTTCAGAAAAATGCAAAAACTGATTCATCATATCCTTCGTATCCAGAGGAATGCCACATCCATTTGAGATTTTTTTTATCAAGATTTATTTTTCTCATTTATAACCAAACCTAGTCAAGGATGAGTAGAGAGCAATAACAACTAACATGAAGACAGTAACACTGCACCTGACGCTTATCACAGTGAAACTGTTCAGTATATTACAAGAGATGAGAAAACAGGGAGTCTTTTGAGATTAGTCAACACAGAAAACTGTTCTTCGCTCACTGTTAGATCAGACTCTCGCAGCCTTTTGCTCTCCAGCGTTTATCATTCTGTGGCACTCTATAATTCACTGGGTGGTACTTTCTTCCATCTTGTTTTTTCTTTGTTTCTGGAATTGCTTTTGAATGTTTTCTACTTCTTCTGCTGAGACATTATCGAACTGAATCTGTGAGACTCAATATCCATTTAACTTCCAGATTAGCTTGATTCATACAGGAAACCTTTTTTTTTTCGTATATTCAGCAGTAATAAACTGAGACATCTTTGATCAAAAGGGAATAATTGTTGATTTGGATGGCTTAAAGGCCAACTCCACTGTCATTTCCTGACAACGTTGATTAGCCTCCCTGTTAATTAGATAAGTTCATTTTGCAATCAAAGTTGCTAAATTGCTAAAAGGGATGATGACGACTGCCTATAGCAGAAGCTGCTTCAGCCTCATTAGCAGGTGCAATGTCACGACTCTTTCTGTCAGAGAACCGAGAATCATTGTTGTGCGCAAGCTCATCAGCTTCTCTTGTACTTTCGTATAATTGTAGCATTATAGCCTCAGTTCTATCTCTCTGAGCAGGTGTGTCTGCCGTTTATCTGTCTGCAGGTCAATCTGTCTGTCTTAGTTCAGCGTAGTTTGCTGGTCTAACTTATTGCATTAGCAGACTGTGTTCATTTTATTTTTCGGTTTCCTCCACTTCAGTTGAATGCACTGTTAATTTTCACGGTGGTATTTGATGTGCAGTGAATGAGAGCAATCAAGGCAGTGGATCACATGAAATCCCATCTGATAATTTAATTCTTTCATAATTTAGAAAAGAAGCAGTCATGTGCTTGTGGTTTTATGTGAATCCAGTGACAGTGGACAAATGACATGCAACTCTTTGGTGTGTAAAAAAAAATGATGCGTTCCAGTAGGCAACATGAATCTCCGTGCTGCAGTTGTATTCACTGGATCATCTTTTGCCAAACCAGAAAAAGTGAAGCAATAGTTTATTTAGTGATCTGTAAACAAAGTTAATTAACTGTACTGTCCTCTCTTGCAGCACATAGCTTCATTGAAGGTCCTGATCCTTTCAGAGACAACCCTCTTTACTTGTTTAGCCACCAGGAAGCAGCTGCTGGAGATGCAGTGGATTTGGGTGGAGACATGAGAACCGACAGACCAGGTTGGTCTGCCCCAAGTTCCATTACCGTTTGAAAAAACAGTCACCAGCAAAACTTACGCCATGACATCAACTCAGTACAGTTTCAGTTTTATTTGTCATATGTAGATTAACACAGGGTCAAATATCCAGTGAAATATGTTGGATGATAATAAAACTGGTCACCTCAGCAACAAGAGCAATAACCATAAGGTAGAAAAAAAAATAAGAAGAAACATTTTGATATTGTCAACCAGACAGTAGCACAGGGAACAGTCTGCGTGCTGATTGGTTGTGGTCCCTGGTGATGCTGCGTGTCCTCTGCAGGCACTGCTGTGGAAGATGTCCTGAATAGCAGGGAGCCTGTTGCCAGTCATCTCACATCTAACATTAGCTACCTTGTCTACCAATATTTCCAGTCTCAACTGATGCATTTACCATGATAAAGTCTTGTTTCCATAACATTTAACCACCTTGATAAATCACTGCACACTCTGTGTATACATTCTATACAGGGCCATGAAAAAGTTTTCAGACCTTCGATAAAATCTCACTTTTTAACAGGATAATAAATCATGCTGTAATATTTCTTTGCAAGTATCTTGGGTGTCTACCAGAGGTAGAACAAAGCACAACAATATTTTTCATATTCTCTACGGTTTCCTGCATTGAATACAAAAGTGGTTAAATGGACAGAAGCTGTGACACATCCCATAAATAAAAGAAGTGCAAAATAAAGCCAGCTGAATGGGGGAGGGAATTTCATAATGCAAGCTTTGATTGATGCCAAATTTGTTGTGTCAGTGGGCATTGGGTTCCTCTACATGTTTGAAAAAGTCAATGTGAATTGATGCACTGAGAAAATACAGAACTACAAAGTACCATGAGTGGAAATATAAAATATGAAGGTCTATGATGGATTTGTTATCCATTGGTCTGAGGAGTGAGGAGTTGCTAGTAGTGTCAGAAAGCTTAGTAGACCTATACTGTAACTAGGAGGAGGCTGATAAGAAAGGATAGGAGACTGGAGTTGCAATGTTGCATTGTCTTATCATCAAATGTGATGACACATATGTCCTTGTTTTGCTTGTCAACTATGTGAGCAAATGGATGTTTAAATCATCTACTGTCTCTATGCTATGGTGGCCCTGAGGGTCAAAACACAACAACATTTCAGAAAACACAGCAATATTTCAGACATTTCAAACCACGCTCACTTCAAATGATGAGTGCCGCGGAGTAGGCTGATAAGAGAGGATAGGAGGCTCACTGTGTCAGTGTTGTCCCACTGTTGTCTTATCATCAAATGTGATGATATGTGATGTCCTTGTTTTGCCTGTCAGCTGTGTAATGTTTGTTCAGAAAACACGCCACCAAGGTGAAAAGGAGGTGAAAACCAGAATTATTTAGGTTTGAGTGACTGCTATCACTATCCATGCCAGCGATGTTGAACTTGACACGTACAATAAAATGGCAACATGGTTGCCATGGTAATGGAATTATGTCCGATAATTAACCACACCCCCATTCTCTGTTCTGAGAAAGAACATTAATGGAGCAACATGAAGTAACACTGGCTGGATTGGTACTTTGGTACTCTCAAGGAAAACAATACATGTCGGTGGTCACTGACCATTTTCAGGGTTGGGTTGAAGCGACTCCAGTTAGCCCACAATTTGATATACCATCTGAAATAAGTTCTGACAACAGATCGGCATTTGTACAGAAAATTGCCGAAGGTACCTTACAACAGTTAAGAACCAAGCAGCGTTTGAGAGCTGTTTACCATCATCAAAGCCAGAGCTTGGTTGAAAGAATAAATGAAACTTTTAAAGCTAAGCCAAATGAGATCTGTGCTAGCACTAACTTGAGCTGGGTAGAAGCTTTACCTCTTGCGCTTGTGAGCTATAGCATGCAAACTCATACAAGTACGCACAAAACATGAACAACTGCAGACAGAGCTGAAAAGACTATATAAAACAACTAACTGCTATCCATTTGCAGGAAAAAGTGACACAGCTGAGACCCGACCAGAGGACTGAGAGACCAGGTGAACATTAAGGTCTTTCAGAGGAAGTGGCACGAGCCAAGATGAAAAGGTCCAGACAGAGTGACAGTCTAAGTGGAAGGAAGCACAACATCATCATCTGAGCCACTGCACGAAAGTTCAAGACAAAAACATGGGCAGTATTAAGTCTGAATGGCATGAGAAACAAAATAACTGTGAGGCATGTACTGATGACAGTGGGCATTTCTATGTGGGTGACAGGAAACTCGGGACAGGAGAAGTGTCAAAAAACTGGTGAGGACGCCACAGCTCCTGAACGTGAGTCCAGAAAGTGACTCAGTCACCTTGGAAGGAAGCCAGAGCCCATGACCCGGACGAGCACGATGCAAACATTCCAAACCATACAGGACTAGATGTCGTGCCAGCATTGTTAAATAAGGCCAATCATTTTTTAATTTCTCTCAGTGAAAGCCGAATGATGCCGAACACACATGCAAAAGCAATGTGAAGTAGTGTTAATAGACAGAATTCGGTTGTGTGGCTTTAGGACAGGCAGGCAAGGATTAAAATGGGGATTAGATCAGTGTTTAGTAACTGTAACTATGGGAAACCAGGTTAACATCAAGATCCAAATGGGTCACCAGGGGAGCCCAGAGTATACCTAGACTGCAGCTCCAGGTAAGAAATGCAGACACTGCTCAAGGACCAAATTACCCACAATCTGATACGAGAAGACGTGGTAGTACTGAAGTGTGAATTACTGAATGACAAGATAAAGTTACACATCCCACCTCAAAATATTTAAAAGTTTGTAATAACACATGAGATTCAAGCAATAGAGAATAAAGAATTAGATTCTGAAGACAATGTGTTGTGTGGATGGAAGAGAGATCATCCTCTATCAACCCAGAAAAGATGTGGACTGAGAGTGACAAGAGAGCAGCTTTTTGGAGAGCGGAGATTGGCGCACAAGCAATCCGACCTAACAAGACTTACGCACTGGAATTTTAAGGTACAGATAAGAGGAGAACCATCCCCTGGCAAAATTGCGAAGTCAAGAAGTGAATGATGATGCAACGCTGAACATCACCACTGACAGCCAATGTTAATATAGCCACCACTGCTATGGGCAAATCGGCAACCCTCTTTTTAAGCACAAGTGCAAATGTTGCTATTCGAGGGCCAGGGACCACCGCCGATCCTGAGAGTTTGACACCTATGCATGCTCCAAGCACAATCAGTGCAGCAACTCCGGGAATTACTACCACTTCCCAATAATATTAGGTAGCGCAAGAAAGAGCTAAACCTATGCAGCGAGGCGTGAAAGCTATGACAGATAGTAGTGAATGTATAATGCTGCAGAAGCTCCAATAACATTACCCACAGTTGTTCCATAGAAACATACATTTGAATAATGCGGTACGGTACAACGACGTGAGTGTAGAGAAGGTAGATTTGTCCCTCGACAGGACTTAGCAACACTTTTTAGGCTTCCTATGTGTAGAATCCAATATAGGTTTTTGTATGGATCTCAAAAGAATCATGATCATGATACTGCATCTAAGGTAAGTTTTTCAGTTGCTGTGAGGAAACAGCAGAATCTGAGACAAGAGTTTAAGGAGAATGCTGGAACAACTGGTCATGGGATTGGCTTTTGGGGAAATGGGGAGCCCTGTTAGTGAAGGCAGGAATCCGTGTGTTAATGGTTCT
This sequence comes from Chelmon rostratus, assembly GCF_017976325.1. Lineage (NCBI taxonomy): Eukaryota > Metazoa > Chordata > Actinopteri > Chaetodontiformes > Chaetodontidae > Chelmon > Chelmon rostratus. The sequence continues at coordinate 6,417,629 of NC_055668.1, read as the reverse complement.
GATTGTAGTTTTTCTATGGCATGTTGCATCGTACTCATGCTGAGGAAGCAGTGCCTGAGCACCATGGACAAACAGACAGATCACACAGCTGGTTTCCAAATGGCTCCGATGATGAACATGCTGTCACCAGAGCGGGTGGCTAAGCTTCACCTCACTGAAATAGAAGACGGACATCCAGACCTGTTTCCCCTCCCTGCCTACCTAACCGACTCGTGTGAACTGGTGGCAACAGAGGGGAACACTGTCACACAAGACAAACCACGTAGAGGATGATTCAGCAACTGAGAATGCAAAGGAGTTAAGAGCGTCTGGGTAAACTCAAGATAAGATGCTTGCCTGAAGGTTATTTTTGATCACTATTAGTAACAGTAATCTGAATGTGCTATGCATGGTTAATACATTTTATTGTTTGAAATATATTGCAGTTTGAGTATCGTTCTGTATGAGGTTTTACACCCTCACGGGGGGATTATGTGGTAGAATTTGTTTATGCAATATGCACTTCTAAGTCTTGGAAGTGTTCTGGCGATGTTGAAGATAAGACACCCTCGCAATAACAGGACACTCAACAGTGCGCATCTTGTGAATGTTCAGACCTCGGACAGATAACAGGAAGGCTTAGGTCATGATTTTACCACATTCACCATAACAACACCAGTTAAGGAATATGACCTGAAGTGAACTGTGTCTCTGATGTCTCTGGCCGGACATCTTCTCAAAATAAGTGGTTGTCGGTCACGTCTGCGAAAGTATATAAACAAATGTAGACAAGATAAGACGGGGCTTTGCTGTGAGCATCTGTGCGTGCTGCACTCAATAAATAAAGTCCCGCTCTGGCTGCATCTGCTACTGCTGTGTCGCTCTCTCCATCACAACACGCACAATAGAATGGCAATCTGGTTGCCATGGTGATTGACCATGTCCAACTATTAACCACGACCCCCATTCTCTGTTTTGAGAAAGAAAATGAATCGAAAAACATGACGTAACGCTGGCTGGACTGGTAGGTGAGAGAAGAAAGAAAGAGGAGACGATTTTAAATTGCAACAGAACGACTTGAATTGAGCATTGCACGTTTTAAATGCAGTCAAACCCCAGCAGGAAATAACCAGGAGCTTCCTGGCACATTAAAAATGCATTTATACGATTAAACGTTTCACCGTATGGCTTCACCCTGTGCTATCTCAGAGAGGTGTGGCACCATCTGCAGGAGGTCATCATGTATTCCCTCTGCACCTCTTCACCGAAGGTCATCAGACGCATAGCTACTTTGCTATGGGATGGAAGGTAATGGCATTAACCGCGCAGCTAAATTAAATTAAATGCTTTTAAATGGCTGGCAGGAGGGAGGGAGGGAGCATGTTGAAGCCCCATCGCTCCAAGGTCATCCATCAACCTGTGTATCCTTAGCAACCGTGAGACTTTGGTCAGAGGTTAGATGGTCCAGTTCAGCTAGGACTCCCAGTGTCCTGCAGTCTCATGACGTGTCTGGTATCATAAATCACCTGGCTTCAGAAGTGATACGGGCTAATGTGTCATTACCCGACTTGGAATCTTTGATTGATGGTATCATCAGTGAGAGACGATGCCCCTTTAAAGGGAAATTTCAGTATTTTTCCACCCCGTTCTCACAAGGTTCATGAAGGGCCATGCTAAGTGTCCAGCAAGACAGCGTACCTCAGGAAGCCGTTGGTGCTCCTGCGGTCACTGCTCTTCCTGGATGACTGAGGAGGAAAAGAGTGCAGCGCTAAACTGGAAAATTTTGACGTGTCCATGAGTTAGAGTGATCTCAGCTGTGTAAACCCAGCAAATCTGCAGCTCTGATCAATGTTGCTGTGATACCGCAAAAATAGCTAATCCGAAGCTATGTATACTTCCAGTCTGACTCAGAGACATGCCTTTGAAATGATTTATGTAAAGCTCATGTTTATTTGGAAAGCTTTGGCAGGATTGTGTTGTTTTCCCTGTTGCACATTGTTTTGCTGCTGTTCATGTTCATCTCTACGACAAAGATAGTCCAAAGTTACCAAGGCTAAAATTATGAGAATAAGACCCAGGTGGAAAAACACTGGCCTTTTATTTGAAATATATAACTATTTCATAAAATATATCAGTACACTTGTATATTTCTCTTCCAGTTCTGAATGAATAGCAGCTCTCTGCACACAGCAAGCCAGCACAGCACAGTGTGCTGAATGTTTTCCCCTGATGCACATTTCCACAGTCGTCCAGCTTTGCCCGCTGGCTGGGATTTTTATCACCCACAGGTGGGAGCAGGGATGTGGGTGGAATTACAGATATTGGTCTGCACCAGTGAATCTCTGCTGTCACACAGTGGCCAGCTGCCTCCCCCAGGTAGAAAGCAATCAGAGGGACTCCCACTGCCGAGGCACAGCCGGGACGGTCTGCAGATGAGCTTCTTTAAAGCAACGACTGGCTGAGTCAAAGAGAGTCACGGGAAAATGAGGGGAGAGCTGTTTGAAGTTTGATTTGTATGAAGAAGTGTCAGCCGGAGTCTTTGGAAAGCATCGATCTGACCTGAGTGAGATGATGAAAGAGTCAGACTGACTGCAATCAAGACTCCCCTTTCTCATCCAACCAATCATTTGCAGTGAATTAACACACATATAGTTCCAAAATCGTGAAGCACCCTGAGATGAACTGAAAGGAAGAAGTGAAAAACAAGACTAGTAGTTGATTAATTCAGTCTTTAACTCCCTTAATCCTCAGACACGTAAACAGAGACGCAGTAGCTTTAATATGTTACCATCATGAGGTCTGCTTAAGCACCTCTGTTGAATTCTAATCCAAGACAGCCTCCTCTTCAGAAAAAAACAGCGGATGTTAATGCAGATGCTTTAATTTCATGCTAAGCAATCCCCACGAGCACCGGACCCCGGTGAGCTTGATTTGTATGTTTGTCTGCCAGCCCCTCCACATTAGAACTCATTTGATGAATCATGTTACATCTCTGTGGTGAGAGGACAACAGAAGAGTGCAGTGTGTGTGCAGGGCCTCATCGCCTCTTCTCCGGTGTACTGCTCGTCATGTGCTTTTTGAGAGGCCGAGCATGCAGTGACAACAAGCATTTTCAAAGTGTCTCATATTTGTCAGCGATTTGAGAGAGAAGCTGCACCTGAGGGATAAAACGACAGAAACACGGACAATCAATTATCTCAACTGCTTTAAAAAACCCTCTTAAACAACCACAACAAATCATCTATCCACCTGAGGTTCAGCTTCTACTACAACTCCAGATCCGTGGCTGCCAGAGAAATGAGCGATGACAGACGACACGGCCCTCTGGGACAGCGTGCACAAGGTAAGGTAGCGCCATAAATCTCCTGGCCAGCCTCCACCACTCTCCCAACATCGCTGTTCTGTAGCGCTGTGGTGCATTTAAGAGACGACCCCCTGAGCCTTTTGGGCCCATGCTGCACGCTCACATGGCTGGGGCGCTTTAGGGTGACACTTACGGTGATTTACACACCTCGGATAAATTAAGGGACAGGCGGACGTCTGCTGCGCCAGCGGCGCCATCATCAGCCTGTCAGCTGAGCTCTAAATCCAGCGCAGTGGACAGGAACTTACGAGGAAATGCAGCAAAGGGTGGTGTCAGAACACTTAAACTGTCTATAACACAGTCTAGTAACTATACAGGGGACGCTGGTGGAAAGACATTTTGGTCGTAGTTTTACATGGAAAGCATGACTGGAAGTCAGTGAGGACACACATGCATTACCCAGACACCAAATATGTCTTTAAAGATTTTTGAATACTACTCTTGCAACAGGCAAAGCGCAGATACTCAGCTGCTTGATCAAATACTGGATGCAGCTTTCCAGTCGACAGCCCTGTTTATTTAGCTCTACTCGTCTCACACAATGTTTACACAGGCAGCGCAGTGAAAGCAGAATATTAGCAGCGCAGCAGCTTCAGTCCTCTGTCTGTGTCTGCACACGATGCATTCAGGCAGTGTTGAGTGTATACGACCCACATTTTGGTAGCGCTCAGCCCAATTAGATGAAGGAAAATAGGCTTGAAGTGTACAGATATGCTTTGGGTTGATTAAAGCTGGATTGATGACAGCTGACGCAATCTGTTGGCGAAGCAAACAAGGGAGCAGCATGTGATTTAACAGAGAATTTCCTCTCACATTGGTAATTGTGTTTAACTTCAAAGTAAAGTAAACGGAGCCACTCGGCTTGCGACCGCCATGAAAGTAAAAAGGCTTCACCTCCAGCGCAATTACCTGTCAAATGATGTGTTCAACAAAAATGAAATTTGTCAAATCCTCAGGGAAGTTCAGTGCTGAGTGCTGACTCACACTGTCATTCTAAATCCCTGCCTGGTCCGGACTTTGTCACACACCTCATTTAAATGCAAGACAGCCGACTGCCGAGCGTGCGGATTTGAGAGTCAGAGAGGAAGACGGACCTCAGATATGACACAAATAAGAGGTAGTCTGGTGTCTGAATCTGTCACCGCCTTTAATCTCACTGGCCTTCTGATGATTGCTAGGTTGCTTAAAAAGCTGCGCTGGACATGGCAATCAATGTGACTTTTTTTTTTTTTTTTAATCCCACACACACAGCAGGGAAAGAGAAAGAGGCTGAAAAGTAGGACACAAGCAAATTAAACTGGCCAAGCTCTAATTGTCCTCCCTTGCTTATTCCTTGTCTTTGTGCTTTTCTAAAGACGGTCAAATGTTGCCTGTGTGCTGAAATGATGTTTTCATTGTTTCACTGAGTGATAAATAGATTTTAAATTGATCCATTTTTGTCATGGTTTTTTAAGAGAGAAACACATTTACGGTAACATGCCACGAGGACAGCCCATAATGACTTCCATGGTGAAATGTGAAATGTAATATATCATATGCCAGTAGGGATGTGAAATGAAATGACTTGACTGAATGACCTGAGTTAACACAGTCTGTCATGTCCCTGTTACTGAAAGTGTTATTTTCAACTGCCAATCTCACTCTCCCACACATCCTACAAAGATTTTGCAATGGCACAATTTTTCATCCATGAAACACATGATTGTACGCATTACTACAGTTCATTAGAGGTGATGTCAAACTGATTTACACCTCCATATGATTAGTGCAACAGGATGGAAAATGCAACAGGCTCTAACCCTTTCAGTACCGGTCTCTCTGATTTCATAGGATTTGAGGGTCAAAACACTAGAATGTGGATCATCAAAAGCTTTAGAAACAATGACAGGCAGTTAACTCCTTGCATTGATATAGTGTCTTAATCAGTGTGCTTTAGAGGCGCTGGCAGAAAGATTTCTGATATCAGATATCCAAACTTGGATAACTACAGGTGCACGCAAAGAGGGATTACAACAAAGTTGTAAATTCCTGGTCTTGCGTGAGCTGCACGTTCTTTTCATCAGTTCTGACTGAACGCCCCCGCGCTGCTGTAGCTCACAAACACTCCAAACATCAGAACTCCACCTCCGTGCTTCACAGTGGGGATGGTGTACCATTCATTCATTGACTTCTCTCCAAACATGGCGTTTATGGTCGGGACTGTAAAGTCTGACTTTTGTCTCATCACTCCAGATGACTTTGTTCCAGAGGTTTTGAGACTTGTCTAGAGGCTGTTTGGCACATTGTAAGTGGGCTGTTTTGTGACATTGGCGCAGGAACGAGCTGCAGGAGCATGCAGGTACCTCCTTTTTGAGCATCTTTGCATCCGACCAGTTTTTTGGCTGAAAACTTTTGTTGGTATCAGCAGAGCTCCCAATTTTCCACTTCTTCATCCAAGTTTGAACACTACAAATTCGCATTTTTAAAATCTTTTTATATCCTTTTCCTGATATATAAAATTCAACTACCTCTTCTCTCTAGCTCTTTGACAGTAGTTTTGCTTTCCCTGTGTCTCAGTATACAGGAACTGCACTGCAGCCCTGGATGAAATGTGCAGTGCTCCCTGAAGAGCTAAGAACCTCACTGACTATTTCTATACGGACACTTATAACAATCAAACAAGTCACAGGTGTGGAAACTTTCCCTTAACGGCCATTTAAGCCTGTGTCTGTCAGCTTGTGTGTGTATTATCAAACTTTCAAGGTATGCAAATTTTTGTTTAGACTTTTCATACATTTTTTTTTTAATGATGCTGTTTAGAAGACCGATAAACTCCCTGCGGGATGAATGAATGTATCCTTTGTATGAAATTGTGGAGATTAAAAAGGTGCAGCACAACTTTTCAAAGTGGCTCCACAAGGCTGCCTCGCCATGCAGTGTTTTACACAGCAGGCGGATTTGAGTGCTCGAGAGGAAAACAAGCAAAGAATTTACCGAATCAAAATATACTCGTCAGGAACTCCATTAGGATGAGGCATTTGGTTAAAACAGTGGCCTTGTGGAGACATGAAAAACACTTTGATGGATTACTTCTTAAGCAATTCAGTGAAAGCGTGTTCCAGGCTCGGCAGAAAAACGTCTCATTTAAAACAAAGAGCATGAAAATGAGGGTTAAGTTAAATCGCTTACTTTTTAAATATGTCAATGCTGTGGGCAATCATTCGTTGGTGTTCAGGCTCAAATTGTTATCTTGAGAATCAAAACCTTTCACACATCAACGGGGAAATAATAATAAATGTCACAGTTTGTGATTTTAAAGTGCTTTGAAATGAAATGCTGGCATTTCCAGTTGAGAGGGGACTTCATCATACAGATAAGGATAAAGGCACAGAGTGCTTCAGATCCCGTGTTTGCTTAACACTCATTTATGTGTGTTTTAATCCTGTGCCTGTGGATTTTCTACAGAGAAGAGAAGCAAATGATGGGCAGGAAAGTGGGTGAAGGTGCTTAAAACAAGACAGTAATGTTCCAGCCCACTTTAAATACTGAAACAAGCCCTTTTTAACGAGATCTGTCACCCGCCTGCCAGGAGAAGAGCAGTGGAGGAGATACGATCATTTAATCAGTGCTGTGCTGGGGATTCAGCTGAACAGAGGTAATTCAGGAGCGATGGGTTCAGCAGCATGGGTCAAGGTTCACACAGTCGTGGGACAGTAAGTGGGAGTGACTGACAGTTCAAGGGCTGTTCAGCTGCACAGGAAGGAGATTTAGACCCTGAGAAAGTATGAGACACGTCACTAAAACATAGGTCAAATAAAACAATAAAAATAAAGGATAAAGATACAATACCTTGCCTTCAGACCTCTAAACAGTCTACTTTGACATCGTGTCCAGCCTGCAGCTACTTGTCTCAAGCAAGTCCTCACAGCTGTTGCAGAAGCAGATGGCAAACACAGCCAAGCCTCTTTAAGAATGCCGTCACACTGTTAACCTGCCTGCTGCATGTTTTGTTATTCACCCCTGCTATTGTTGATTGGACACAGCACACAGCTGATTGTGTCCATAGTGCAAATTTAGGAGTTTGGGATTTGCAGAGATATTTAGAGTGCGATGAACAGATTCTGTTGCACATGATATCTAATTTATTTTCAAAGAAATAAAATGTTGAAACACTTCATAACTTAACTACACAAGCTTCCCGCAAGCTTCTTGTTGGATGTGTTACAAATAAATCCCTTTATACTTCATTTTTTAGCATGTGATTATTAGCATCTATTGTAAATTAATAGAAAATGTCTGGAACACAGACTGATAATGAACAATGATTACTGTAAATTTTATTTTCAGAAAAACTGCAGAATTTCAGCTTGCAGATGTAGAAACTGGTTATACAGCAGTGTAACAAATGATGTGGACATTACAGCTGTGTCAGCAGGAAAAAAAAAACTCCTCATGGTTGAATTTTTCACAGTGCAAAGAGTCCTTTCTGCCTGTGAGCATTCCTGCAGCCACCACTCTCCTGAGCCTCAGGGTGCCTTTGCTGCACAATTAGATATGCATTGTGGCAGCAGCCATGAGCACCCTTGAATACAATCTGTTGCATACAGTGTGTGCATCAGCAGGTCCCCTATTCCTCCTTTCCAAAACAGGCTGAACTCACTCCAAACCTTTGGCTTCAGTCTTTAACTTTCAGCCTGAATATAATTAAAATAAGTTAATTAAACTTAGTATTTTGAAATTGAACTAGAACAGCTGCAATTACAAAACACGTGTGTTTAAATGAAAAAGCAGCATAAACACAACTCATGAGCAAAGAATGAGCTTGGACAAACTGACTGCTCTACATTCATTAATCGCATAAATGTCACCAGTAAAAACTGAAACTTTAGAGACCCTAGAGCTGAAATGCACACAGCTGGCCAGACACCATGAGTCAACAGCGTAAGTAATTATGCATGTTTCAGATGGGCTGCAGCAGGGCAGCACGGCATCCTCAGGGTACGCAGAGATGTGGCTTGTCAGTTCACCACCTCTCAAGCAGGCTGCCGGTGGAGAAGTGGTCTGTATTGATCTGCAGGCGCCGCGGGAATAAGCAGCCGGTGCCCCGCAGTGCTGGCACCGTCAGCATCAGCTCTCTCTGTTTACTGCCCATTTCCTGCCTCCACCTCTGTCTCTTTCTCGTTTCCATAAAATCACACGCAACCACCATAGATTAATGGTACTGTGGTGTTTTAATCTGACTTCTATATGTTGATGATTGCTGATTTGACTTGAAATTTCTGACTGACACATTTTTCACTCTGTTGTCTTATCTACAGCTAGACTCGACAGACGAGTTATATCATGCACCAGGGACTGTGCAGTGACTTTATGTTTTTGGTCTCATTCAAATACAATACAAAACTATGGTTTAGATGCCAAAAATCACTTTTCCTTAACTCACCATGGCTTTGACATCTTGTCTGTACAGAAAGACAGATTTAACAATGCAATCAATGCGACGTGTGTGCGCATGTGTGTCGGGGCTCATTAGAAGTGTCAAACGGGCAGCTGCTGCAGGGGTCTTCTTCTCATTTGTTTCAGCAGTGCCTTCCTCTGCTTGTGCCCTTTACCACCTCCACTAGAGTGTGATGAAGGAGGAGGATCATGGGAGGGGAGAGGAGGGAAGAAATGAAAGAAATGAGACGAAAAGATGGAGGCAACTCAAAGGCTGGAAAAAGGGAGGTAATGAATGCGAATGAAAAATCCAATCCTGCTGTCACTGACCACAGCTGCCCACCTACACTGTCCAAAAAAAAAAAAAAAAGGCAGACTGAGCTGAGTTCCTCTGCTGTAGTGTTGATGGCGGAGTTAGGCTCCCAAGGCTGCCATAGTATCAGTATAGTCAAGTTTTGACATTGTGCCTACCAGCATGGCATCTTATCTCTTAGCATGACGTACGTACATGAATACCATTTCTTTCTCTAACTGTGCTGTCCCTCCCCCCTCTCCCTGCTGGGTCTATCGCACTGACCTTGTCCTTGAGATACTGCACTTCCCTCACACACCCAACCTCATCGCATCTAACACTTTCACACACAAGTGCACATGCCTCCCTCCAAATCTGCTGAGAAAGCTGCTGGAACCACACTAGAGAGTGACAAATGTCATTAGCATATAATCTTTCGCTCTTTCTCTCTGTTTAACACATCCAAGACTAAGTTTGACTCAAATTTCTGTGCAAAGAAGCATAGATGTATACGTGTGTGTGTGTGTGTGTGCATGCATGCATGCATGCCAAGTTCCTTACTGTCTCTATTGTCCTAAGAGATTTATGACCACCCATTTCCATGGCTTTAATCTCACATTGCACTGTAGTTGCTCATTGTTGGGCTTTAATGGAGCAGCAGTACTGTAGCAGCATTATGGCTCTCCTCAGATTACAACAGACAGTAGATGTTGCACAGCCATGCATCAGGATAATGAATGGGGTCTAATCAATAGCCTGTCTGCTTAGAACGAACCCTCAGAGAGAAGAAGCGAGTAGAGAAAAATAGGAGCGCAGTGTCTTATTGATTATTCATAAACAAAAGTGAGATTTTTTGTATAAACATATTCTCACAAGTAAAATCATTGATTGTGCGGCACAAGTGAAATGCTTTTAAAGATGTTTGTGCTTTATAGATTCACCCGTGAGCTCTGCCACGTATCAGTTACATATCAATACCGATGTCACACGACAAGTAGCTCTTACCTCTAAAGACCTCGTCATCGTGTTTTATGCTTTTGTTCCCCGAGTCTGACACTGAGATGCAGAAATGTCCCGTTCAAACCGCTGTGCAGCCAAGAGACTGTATTATAATATAAATCAGAACAGTGTCCAAAATCAGTTGTTCACTACACTCTATAACAGACACTGTAAGCTGCTTTGGAAGCTATTGACACTGTTTGCTTGACAAATGTGCTTCCACTGTTCCATATCATATCATTTTCATTATAAGAAGCGTATGATATTGATTCGCCACAGTCAGGTGTAATAATCCAGCCCTGCACCCAGACGCTCACTGTTTTCTTCCTAATAGCTCAGCATCACATCCTAAACCTCAGTGCTGCGGAGAGAAAGCAGGTTAGCAGCTCAGTGTCAGCGCAGCTTTAATTCAAGCTTCAACCTGTACTGTGTGCACTGTGCGTTAGCCACCCATGCAGATTTTCATGAGAGAAAAATCAAATGTCTCAAAGTCTTCCCAATAAATCGTTTTAGTATTCCTCCCTTTTTCACTCATTTGTAATCTCTGGACCGTGTGGCTCCTCTGATCCAGCTTCAGGCAGACGTGCCGCACAGCAGCTGGACTCAACGCTTAAGTGGTTTCAGTTCACTCTTGATGGCACTGTCCTGTAAAGCCTCCTGTGGAACAGATTGTGCTGCCTCACTTGGCCCGTACACGGTGGCTGACACTGACTGTTTGCTGTGAAGCAGTTGTGTGCTTGGTCGAATTGGCACTTTGCAGCATCGCTTCACTAAAAAAAACCCTGGTAGATGTTCGGACTAATTTGTGATAATGCCCTTAAGTGAAGGATTTTTAGTGAGATGAATTCTCATTAAAATTGCGCATTTATATTTCTTAATATTAGAAGAAGCTGAGTACACGTTCTTAATTTCTCACAAAGATCATAAGAAAATGAGCTGGCACATAAGAGAGATAAAATAATAATATATAATAAAATGTCTGTTTCATCTCATTACATCTAAAGAAATCTGTTTATTGTTGATGATGTGTCTGTGTGCAGTTTTGTCCTTGGCATTTGCTCTCACACCTATCCCACTGCAGGAATGACATTAATTGCCACAGCATGTTACAGACGTCCACCATAATACGTCATTGTGAAATTAAGCAGAGCGTCGCATTGATCTTGCGGCATTTTCTGTGTCAGCTGCTATTTGCTCAGAATAATTAGATGATGCAGGCAGGCCGCCCGCCTCCGCCGTGTTTGAAACCCGTGTGGGAGTCAAGCGTAACTGCTGGTGGCTTTAAATAAAGCTAAATCATTTGAGCACAAGCCAGTATGGCACGATGTTCCCGCTTTGTAATCAGAGTGAATCAGTTTTTCCAATTGTGTCAGACCGCATGACATTGTTAATTATGGTGCAGTCGCACAATGTGGATACAGATGCAAGTGGGGTGTCACATTCTAAAAATGCATCATTTCACATCTAAAATACCATTGTCACATATACTGTCTTATACACAAACACACTCTCATCATCAGAGATGCATTTGTTCTCCCACACATGCTCATCAGACACCACTAGAATGACAATGATGCTGCAGCAGCGCCTACAAATGGTCCTTGTGGTATTTTATAATTGAATCTCAAGGTAACAGCTCATTTGACCTATACAAACGAGACAGGTACACTGACATATTGAGCCGTCTATAATGGATTAGAGCATCAAAATGATGCTATTGTGTCACCTTAATTGCTACCTTTCCTGTGTGCGCAGCTATCGTGGAGTGTGCAGGCAGGTAAGCTAAATAAAAATCTGTGTCTTCTGCAATAGGAAGAGTGTCAAAAAGATCATTGCTAAGATGATGGAAAAGTTTGAACAAAAAATTGACATGACAGAACCAGAGCAGTTTTAAGCTTTAACTGAAATGTTGTCAAGAAAAGGATAAGAGGGTTTCAGTTTGACAGGCGGCTTGTTGTTAGACAGGAAGCTCGAACATTTATAGGCTACACAAGCTTCATAGGGATTAATATGTAGGACAAAATTATATTTTTGTGATAGTAATAATGGGCCTGCGGCAATGTATGTGGTCAGCACACAGATAAATCACTCTGTAAGAGGCTTATTAAAGGACCAGTCTGACATTGTGGGAAAACATGCTTGTTTGCCGTTTTACCCAGAGGTGAGGACATTGATAGAAATGTCAGCTTGAGCCTCCATTACATTGATTTGTTCAGGATACATTTAGCCTAGCTTAGTCTGGATCAGAGGGAAACTGCATCACCTGAGGCAAAGGAAAAACAAGCCTATATAAAGCTGTGCTTGAGCTATATGCTAATGTTAGCGTGCTAACTAAACACAAAGTACGCCTGAGGCTGATGGGAATGTCATTGATTTTGCAAGTACAAAGCAAAATATATGTTGATGATGGTGTTAAGCGAAACAGCAGGAGGCCAGTAAAATTATTACAATTCATCCTGAGGGCAACATAAATGGCTGGACCACATTTTGGATAATCCAGCCAATGGTTATCAAGACATTTTAAAGAAAGGCAGAAACATAAACCTCATGTTGGCACTAGAGGAAAAGTCAGGGAATCACCAAAGTCAATGGGATTCAATCACTGGGCAACATGAATATCAGTGAAAAAATGACAATCCATCCGATAATTGTTGAAAAAATGTCAGTCTGGACCAAAGAGGTGGACAGAAAGACATTCTACTGCTCTCACTCAGTTACTAAAACCTCATTATTTCACTTAAGTAGCCAGCGTTATCATCATAGATGTCACCTCAAGCAGCTCTGAAGAGCATTACAATGACACGTGAACAGTACGGCACAAAGGAAAAAAGCATAATGAGAGGCATTCATGGTCTATAGCATGAGCATCACAAGGTCAACGCTATAGGAGAACTTAAGAGAAAATTGTGATGCTATAAAAAGCCCATTGAGGGTGCGTGCACATGTCCGTCCCTCCTGCTGCTCTGCTTCCACAGCAGTCAGTAAACTGTGTGACTTCTATGCATATTATTCAAAGACAAAGTAAAGACGCTCCACTTCAAAGAGGATGTGACTCAATCTTTACTTGGCCTGAACGCTGCCAGCCTTCCCTGCCGGCAGTCAGTGAGTCAGTGTTTTGTTTCGAGCATTTAACAGCTGAATACATCATTTACAGTAAATAGCATGAAATTATATTAATTTGTCCTGCCAGATTCGTTTTAAAGATAACAGAAATGCTGCCTGGACTATGTTCGCAGCCGGTGTTTTTTTTTTCCAGTGAAGAAATGCTTCATTTTTGCTTGTGCTGCAGCCAGCAGCTCGTCAGTTTCGCTTAAAGGTGAGGAACAAGCTGGCTAAGCTCTGTCCAACTTGTTGCCTTTACAGTTTGGTTTTTGCATGAAACAAACAAGATATAGGCCTAATGTGTTAATTAGTGGTCTTTAGAGGGTCTGTTACGTAGCTTCTGTTACCTTCAGACTGAGCCAGACGAGCTGTTTTGTTTCCAGTCTTTGCTCTTATCCAGCTGGCTGTAGTTTTATATTTATGATAGACATGAGAGTGGTATCAATCTTCTTGTCTAACGCTTGTCAGGGAAGTAAAAAAAAAAAAAGCCCATATAGCAAAAAAGTTGATGGATTTCTTTAACTCTGTGCTGTGAGTTTTTAAACTTGACCAAATCGTTTACAGGAAAACATAAGAGACATCGTCAGTCAACATTGTGCAGATACACTTGGTATAACATCATCCCTGGGACACAAAGCTGTCTCCAGAGAGAAGTGTGACTGGTTCACTTTACATGTAAATCATGCTTTAAAGCCTGTACTGTGTAATATATTATTAAATCATCGCTACCCTTTCTATATTGCCGACCTTTCCATGCACGTGAACTGTATGCAACGATATGATGAATGTTAGCTTTATACAAGTTGTATTAGTCTATAATCCCTATAATGACTTTAATTAAACACACGTCATTTCATGGCTTTCTTCCACAGATCCATATATAACACACGAAGGACTTGAGTTAGATCAAAAGCACTGATAAAGAACGACCTGCTGGTAAAGCTGGTGTCTGTCATGTTTTTAATCAATATAACCACATTGTGTGCATCTCAAGGGTTTATTTAGACAGCAGCAAATCTATTGTCTGCCATTGAGGCATTGCACCTGTGCAGGCAATGATACAGATAAACTCTTCAAAGCCTTTGGCAGACTGGAGCTAACAAGTTTCACACTACGTTCGTGTTTTCACACGTCAAAATCAACGGAGGGCCCAGTAAAATCACACCTCCCAGGGTGGTGTGTTTTTCAGTTTTTGCTGAGTTTGACTGAGGCTACCACGCAACCTTCCACGACAAACGTGTGATCCTCTCACAGCTGCAGAGGGAAACAGCCCAGGGGAAGTTAAATATTTCAGCTCGGGAAAAGGCCACTTTCCTCATGTAGCGGTGAAGTCAGCAGCAGACAGGTGGATGGATGGGTGGATGCGTGATAGAATGCCAGCCGCAGAGAGGATCATCAAGGCATTGCTTGCATCCCTTTAGGTAGCTGGGAGCCTGCTGGCAGAACATGACAGATTGACGCAACTTCTCTAACGCTGACATTTATTCTGAATAGTAATCAACCCCTGTGATGTTTTCTATGGTAATTACATTGAAAAAACTCATCCTTCTACAGAAAGTGAGGCTCAGTTTGAAATGACGCACAGTCAGAAGGCCGTGAGTTGAATCTCTAGGTAGGTTTTTAAATGAAAGGAATCTGGAGCGAATATTGTAAATGTCTTTGTAGCTATTTTCTCTTTTAAGATAACACGGACAGCCATCACCGCTCACACACTGAAGCAAAGCAATAAACTGAGCATAGTATGTCGTCTTTGAGAACTAATGGATTTCCAAGGTCACTGCTAACGCCCTCAATATTTATGCTTAACATACAGCTGCACAGCACGGACAAGCAATTTCCAGCACAAACATGTATTCTTCGTCAGAACATAAAGAGAATAAATCATCCCTTTAAAGGTTTTCCGTCAGAGAGGCGTGACTTAGACAGTGAACGGGGTCTAAACTCTACCTGTGCACACTCCGAGTCACAGCACGATGCAAACACCTGCTGTTCGACAGTATGCCTTTACCACAGCACGCCACGCCTTTAACGCAAGACAAATATCACACTGATGCACTAATATGTACAACCTAAATAAGAGGCTGAATTTTAGATTTCAGTCAATAAAAAAGTGAGACCTTCATCTGTGTTTCTATTTTCTTTGAACTCTCCCTTTCATTTAGAGAGAAATCTTAATAGATTCATATAATGACATAATGATCTGCTATTCATGGGGAAAATAACGCCCACCCTACCCTGCTCTCCCCAAACTTTTAGCCATTCTCTGTCCCTCCTTTGTCATTTCTGTACAGCCCCTAAATGGTGTGGACGTCAGAGTCTAATTCCAAACCTGGATCAAATCAAACGCAGGTAAGAAATTTATATCTTGCGAATAAATTGTTTTTTGTTTTGTATTTTGCTGATCTTTTTTTCCTTATCATATTCACAAACTTTAGACTGGTTTCCTTTGTAGCTGTAGCCATGGCAGTAACCTCATTTCCCCGGATGATCAAGTACTGTGGATAAACAGAGGTGTTTTGATGCTGTGTTGATGTTTGTTATTTGGTCCCCTGCAGTAATTTAAAGTCTTCCATGTTCCATTTGTGCTTGACGACTAGTTGGAAGAATTTGACTGTCACTTGGTAGAAATGTCAGACAGCCAGCAGCAAGCTTTCAGCTATAATCACATGGATGAAAGAGCCTCCACCTGGAATAATCATTAAGTTGATGGAGGTGAAAAAAAAGTTGGAGACAGGGGCGATCAGAGGGGAATTAGAGTGAGGAGAGCCACAGACAATAAGACTGTCTCTGATTAGACAAAAGTTTTTTTTTTTTTGTATCTGCTGATTTTCACTGAAGCGGCCTTGCATCTGTGTTTGTATGAATGAATTCGGAAGAAATGGAATCCGCAAGAAGCGCACAATCCCTCGACGCGAACATCAAAGAAGCATCCAAACCTCCTCCTCGAGGGTCTTACTCCTCAAAGACGTGCAGAGACCTCATCCCCCATCAGCAAACTGATACCTAATGAGGTCAGAAGACTTCAAACAGTGCTCTGACTCAGCCCTGCTCCCACGAAGACGACGGGTAATGTATTAAAGATGAGAGGAGCTGATCGTCTTATACCTGCCTCCGTCTCCTCTTCCTCTTCCACGCGCAGTCAAAGCTCCACACTCGCACCTTTGACCCAGCTCTCCGTTTCATTGATAAGATCCTGGAAGTGTCCAGCAGGAGGACCGACTCCCAGCCTGTTTTCCTGCCTTGAAGGACTGGGAACAGGTTGCACTTCAATAAACTCTACCAACATTGACATCAGGCAGACGCAGACTTCTGCTGACTTGACGTCTGGTTACCTCTCTGCTCATTATCTGCTGTGCAACTTTAAGTTGAGGGTTGTATTTTAGCAGCTAGCTGTTTACTAAGTCCACTCACTAAAATCTGCTTACGTGTAGCTTTGGAAAGTTTTTCAAATGCATGACTTCAGATGGTGAATCAAACACAGTCATGTGTAACAGCAGGGTTACAAGATGCACTCTCAGGCTGAAGGTTTGGGCTTCTTGAGCCATTATTCGACAAAATAACCAAAGATATTTCTCTATATTGATGAAGGTGCTGCAGCATTGTTGTTGCTTTGTAAACAATTAGTCAAAGCTTTTACACTGACTGGTCTGATCACCTGGTGTGATTTGTTCAGCTGACACAAGTTGCAGATCGTGTTTCGGCGAAGATTATTAATTATTTATGTATTAATCATTTATACTTAAAAAGCTCTGGATAGGAATGATAGGAATGCCGTTACTTCTCCAGGTATCTGGTCATAAACCCAAGTTGGACAAATCAAAACCTGATGGTGGCGCTAGAAGAAAAACCAGCAGATCACCAAAGTTATTACAATTCATCCTGAGGGGAACAGGAATGTCTGTACTAAATGGCATGGCAATCCATTCTACAGTCGAGGAGACATTTCATTCAAAATTACAAGAAAAGTCAAGGGGCCAAACGCTGCTGTGACAGCACACATTGAAAACAGCATTCTACACCAAGCACCAAGTGTGAAAGCTTTGATCATGTGGCCTGATGGAGTTTTTGTTTCAGATGTTACTTCTAAATGAATTTCTTCATTTTACTATAAGATGACTTCTTCTTAAATAGAATTGACTTTCCTTCTTTCACCTCCCTGACCCGATTTCTTAAGCCCATCTGAAAGCCTGCAGTGTGTCTTTACAGCACAAAAACCCATTTCTTTGCATCTCAGATTTCTGCTGGTGTTCCATAAGGAAACTCATTCAGATGCACTTTGGGATTCTGTTCTGGCTCAGTTCTGCTGCCGTTTCCCTCAGTGTGACACACTGATCTGTGCATCATCTGAATCAGCAGGTAATTACTGTACTGTAGGTATCTGGGTCACTCCACTGACCAATTAAAAGCAGTCTTACTTGAAAGAGCTCAAACCAACTTTTTGAAAACTTTGCTCCATCTCTGTTCCTCACATCTTCCTGGCTCATCATAATATGCAGCACACTGCATCGGGGAAGGAATATTATTTCCTCAGGCTGATACCCGGACAGAGTTCGGTTTGAGGAAGCACAAGTTTCTTACCCACAGTATAAATATTTATACTGGGCCATGTTGGTATTTCAGTAATGTGATCAGTATCTGCTTTGTGAAACAAACAAAGTGGCAGCCCACACAAAGTAGAAACGCAGCATACACACACACACACTGTCATGGATCGAGGTTATTGGAGCAGGAGTAGGTGTTTATGTTTTCCGGTGAGAAATGCAGAAGATTTCAATCAGATTTGCTGCCTTTAATAACACAGCTGGCACAGACTCAACCTTCCTGCAGGATATGAAAAAAGTCATGATGCAAAGTTGGCGTGACTGTGATCAAGACGTACTCGTTCATCACCACAGCAACACCTAATTAATTTGTGTCTTTGAAGTTTGATTACGCGGGAGCCATGCAGGATATACGTAAATGATTTGCAAACATGTCTTTTGAATCTCTTCAGCAATAACTGAGGAAATCATGAAAGGAATTCTTAATATCTTTCTAGTTTTCAGCGTTTTGTTTTGAATCACTACATCCGGCCAAGAACTAATCTCAGCATGTAGCTCTATGTAAAACCACAACTTTTTCACATTTCCTCCTGATTTCAGCATTTATGGAAAGCTAAGCTAAACCTGGCTAATTTTTTACTGACAATATACTGCATACTGCGATTTTTGATGAGAAGATCTTATCTATCTCTGATATACCTGTCTGGGAAATGCAATGCCACAGCCAGCTTAGCATAAAGCCTGGAAACTGCTAGCTCTGGCTCCGTCTGAAGTCACAAAATCCACCTACCAGCACCTCTAAAGCTCAACGGGGCTCAACTTCCAATTAACACGTTATATCTCATTTGTTTAATCTGTGCAAAAAAAAAAAAAAAAGTGCAAAAGCGACAAGTTGTCATTTTGCTTTGTGTTATGTGCCAAAATATCTCTTAGCAGGCGAAGTGACCTTATAAATCTGAAATAACTGACTGTTGGCTGTAGCCATACATTGACCAAACAAATATGAAGGCATTGCAAGCATTTTTTTTTATAAAGAATAAGAGAAGCATTTTCTGAATGACACAAAAGACACTAGGATTGTTAAGCAAAAAAACAAACTAAATGACTGACAGCATTTACCGACCTTTACCTACATGCACCAGTCTGGCTATAAATGAGAGGATTTGTCTCTCTGTGCACCCTCAGCAGCAAAGCTGTATTTTCTTATACTCAAGTTATCTTTGTCAATATGCAATGCAAATGACCGCACGTGCACTCAGAAGGAGTCATTTCAGCCTAGTGATGATCTTCAATTGGGGAGCAGGTGATGACGTAAATATATTGTGATCAGAAGTAACTGTCCCAACCCTGATGGGTTCTGCCGTCACAAACAGCCCTCCATCTGACCTCCATAAACCTGACCAGGACAAAAGACCCTGTCTGTTTTCACTACGAGGAGATTAGCTGGACAGTGACGGTGACTCGGGGAGGATCAGATGGCCTCTGGACTGTCACCATCCTCTGACTGGGTTATCTGGTTTCACCCCCTCATGTCTATAAGTTTTCAGGCTCTGCAGGGGTCTGCTGGGTGGGAATAAAAGTCTGGAAAGTTCTGTTCATCACCTTCACTGCAGGGGCAACAGCGTCATATCAAATGGCAGGCTGGTGTCCATTCTGGCTGTTAGAGGGAACTTCGCCGTATTGGGCCACCTCAGTTTGTCCCCATCTTGTAATCCATCTCTGTTGTAGGTAGATGTGAGATGTCAGTCAGCCAGTGTTTCAAATTCACAAGGTAAATCAATGAGCATTCAAAGCTGATCATCTTTCATTATGTTATTTCATGATTACTATTTCACTGTTATTTCATTATGTCAGCATAATTAACCTCAGGTACCAAACATCAGGTGCTACATGCTTTGATGGAATATAGAGCGTATATACATTTACACCAGAATCAATGAGATATTGGACGAGCACCATCAGTATCAATCATCTGACATTTACCTGACTTTTAGAGCTCCAGTGCATCACTTCCACTTTCACTGGGATTTCCACGCGTCTGCTTGTCTTGGCTGAAAATATTGTCTGACAATAATCCTGGAAAAATAAAAAAAAATACCATCTGCTCATGCCTGCTAGCAAAAACGGAGCACTTGGGTCTAACCCGATTCTGTAATGTGTGTAAAATATTGTGTATTTTAAAGCATATTTTAAAGCATATTTTTTTGTATTCTCCTGTGATTTCATTCTCTATTATTGTCACTTCATATACAGTTGTGATCGACTAATAATCTGTGACATCTGTGTTTTGTCTGAATACACCATGCATCTCTCCTCATTTGGTAAAAGATGGTTTACCAAGGGGGCTACAATTAAAATTCAGGTATTGCATTACAGTTACTGATCCCAGTAATGCTCCATTACTGCAACAATGATGGGGCCGGCTGTGCTACCAGGGGGTTTTAGGCTAGTTTTAACATCAGTTTGGTCTGTTTGTGTTCGGCAGACAGACTGGTCTGGGACATGTTATCTCATCGCAGAGGCTGAAAGTATGGAAACCTTCTCCCAAAAAAGGAGAAATGCATCCCCCAGTAAGGAGAAACGAACTCCCAACAGTGTGTAGATAAGACAAGTTTGCTTATGTGTTAGCTGTCTTGCAAATGTGAGCCAAGAATAAGCCTCCGTTCAGGAATCATTTGCTGGAGCGCAGCAGCCTCGGTGTGAGGAGGCTGAGGAAGAAGAGAGTGACATCCTCCCCTCCTCTCAAACGACGAATGAGAGTATTATTAAGTCCTAAGTTTACTCTTCAGTATTAAGTAGTAGCAGTAACAATAGCTTAGCAATTTAGATCATTTCAGTTATTGCACTCCTGCATTCAGCTTCATGCATCACTTTATCCACCATGCTTTAGATGGCTGTTATGGCATTTAAACAAAAGTGGGATCTTTAAAATGCATTTCAGACAGCAGGGGGCCCTTTGAACAGCCACCATACCTGGTAATCAAGAGTAACCATCTCTCACTTGTCTGCAGCTTTGAACAGGGTTTTCACTGTGCATTCAAAGACATAGTTGCAAATATAATTGCATGAAAAACTATAGTCTTTAATCACAAGCTTATGGAGTTCAGCTAGCAAAATGCTTAACAATGGAAGATGTGCCATAAAACACACAGCTCAGTGCTAATCCCATGATTTATATTTTGTAAACTATTACATATCTTAAGTAAAAGAATGCATTTTGTGTCAGAACATTGATGAGATATAGAGAAACGTTGCTTATTATCATGTTTCCTCTAGATTCATCATTTATGTTGGTGTGTCTGCACATAGAGACATGTTTATTAAGTTGCCTTGACCAGGATGCCGTTATAATTATAATGAGCTTTCGATGTAAATTACCGTGTTTACTATAATAACTGGGGTGTTTTGATTGCCTCAGCTGCAGGCCAGAAAATAATCCAGATGGACTTTAATAATGTAAATCAATTGCAAAATTGCGATGAATTGGTTTTAAGTAGGCACTATTTCTCGAGGGACCCTCCTCCACATTCCCAGTTTAGAGTTTATATTTTGGCCTTTGCTAAAACTAAAAATTAAAAAACACCCACCTACAACTCCTGACTTTTTATAAATGAAGTCCTGAAGAGATGCTTAGTATAATAATGAGCACATGCCTGTGTGCTGAGGACATCAATCAAATTAATGTGACGGTGAGAACCACCACTTGTTTGTGAATCAGCATTTCTCACCGTGACAGAAAAGGACATTGAAGATGACACTGAGGGTTGCTTGCAGTGCATGTTTCAGAGTGAGGTGAGGGGACGTCGTTATATAATAATGACCACTGCAGAGAAGTCAGCCACAGAGAGGAATATTCTTATGCCTGATTTAAAAACGACTTGCATGAGACTACCCAGCGGTGAGGAGGGTTGACATGCTGATTGAGCCGAGCAGAAAACAGACAGCTGACATTGACAGGTTCCAGTGGGCGAGTGCATCAGCAAAAAGAACAAAGAGCAAAGATAAAACTAACTCCATGACGTGGATCAGTCATCCTCTGTGTTTGTGCGGGGAGGGGGGGTGTTGCGTGTTGTATTCTGTATTGACTTCAAACCTTTTGCAGCATTGTACTAAAAAAAACTCCAGAGATGTCAGTCACACCAGAAAGACAGAAAGGTGAAAAACGTTTGAGAGGAGGGGAGGATGTCAGCGCTCAAAAGAGAAAGACGAGCACCAAAGCGGGAGCTGCTGCGCTGACACTGGCTGAGAACTGTGTCTGTGAAAAGAGATGTAGGTCAGGAGGGTGTGTGGAAAAAACAAGTAAAACCGAGTCCGTCGCTTTGAGACACAAAAGTACATCAAGGCTTCGAAAACAAATAGCACAAAGCTGGGGATGTGCACGCAGACACTCAACCACATAAACATTTGTGAACAAACCATACAGCCTCTTACATGCAGTATTGTACAATGAAATTGTGAATAGAAAACACTTTATTCATCATGATTTTTTAACCTAATTTGTTCTATACCATGCTCATATATGAAGTGTTTTATTGCAGATTTGGAGAAAAGGCAGATAAATGTTAAAATAGGTGTGCAGAGCCTCATTTTCTCTATGGAGGAAGGAACACTTTAATTCTACTTCCTGATATTACAGTAAAATGAACTACTGAATGCGACTTTTTTGTTTTTCAGATTAAAGGTGCATTCATTTATTTTCACTTGGGGGCAGCAGAACAAACACAACACTACTATTTCTAGGCAGCACACAACAGACACTGCAACGTTTTGGCTAAAAGGCGAATATTTACTCCTATTTTAGCTCCGTTTTGGTCTCCACTAACCCCTGAGCAGCATATCAGGCTTTTTAGCTGCTAAATCCTGTACTGTGCTACCAGCTCGTTGCTAACTTTGTCTGCCCAACATTTAGTACACATCGGGAAGTGTACAGCGAGTTAAAACAGCTGAAACCTGCTGCAATGGAAAACAAGGTTGATGAGAGCTTTTTGGGCAGGAAAACCAAAACAATTAAGTGAATTTCATAATTCTCTGTGGGTTTATTATCAGAAGCTATCCATTTCAATTTACGCATTAGTGCAGCTTTAAATATGTTGCATTCATCTGGCAGTACATCATAAGACTGGGCAGGCTCGAGAACACTGGATGCAACACCAGACACCAGCCTGACAACAAAACCCTTTTGGAGCCGTGCCTCCAGTGGAGGAGAGAAACCTCCAGGGGCGGAAAACAGATCTGAGGCATCCAAAATACCTCCTCTGCTCGTCTGTGGCTCTGAGAATTGTCAACCTCAGCGTCGGTGATAACCTCTTCATGTGTCTCTCACTACTGCAGCTTGACACATGTTGTTTACATTTGTGACACTTTGGCTCTGAAGTGATGCTTATTCACACAAACACACACATCCATCTTATCCAATTACTGTGAGAGCAAGATATGGTTTAGTGCAATGAATTATTCATAACTCGATAAAGATGCACCACAAAGGTTACCCTGTTAATCTGGGGTCTGCTGCTCTGAATCCCTTTAAAAGATTAATTCTTGAATTCAGCTGACATCATTGGCCGCCATAATTAAGTTGCATTTTGCGGGGGCAGAACTGGGCCACCAGTCTGTGGCTCACTTTGATTACAGTGTAATTCTGGCTGCCCTTGTCGCTGCATGGAATTTGACTTGGGTCTCGTGACTCATAAGAACAAATTGATTAAAGTGGTTTTGGGTAAATTCCTGACGTTTTGTCTCCACAGTCTCACCACGCACACGTGCACATCCTTTGATTTAACTCCATTCTTCAGTCATTCAGGAAATTTAGAGGTAAGAGATTATTTTCTGATTGATCCAAGCTCCACATAACTATCAGATTTTATCTACATGTATATAATGTAAAAGCATTTTAGCCGCTACAAAGCATGAAAACAGAAGCTAAAGAATACTTTCCTCTAACATATGCACACTTCATATAGAGCAGAGCACTACAGCTGCACTCCTGCCCTGAACTTCCACATTCATATTCTCCTCTCCGTTAATCCCTCACAGCAGGGATTATAATGTAACAATTTGAGAGAAGATGGCTTTTTGCAAATGCGTTATTTTTACTTAACATTTACAAAAAAAAAGAGAGAGCAGGCACGGCTGCTATTGCAACGAATATGTTCCACACGTAAGTCAGGAGCTCCTATAGTGCCACTCCAGATGTCACAGTACTCTGGTGAGATGGAAATCTGCACACTAAGTATGACGCTAGAGTGTGTGTAGCCTCAAAAGGACCAGCACGTAACGTCTACTTGCTGTTTCTACATTTTGTTTTTGAATGGATTAAGCAAACAAGATGAAACATGTTAATCACTGGAGTTTAGAGGTGCTGGTGGATGGACTTCGCTACGTTTGCAAAGCCAGACAGGCAGTTTTTACTTGTTTGCAGGAGAGACTCGACAGACTGCTACAAACTGCAAGGCCAGGCCAAGCTACCACACTGACTGTGGACTTTCTCATAACAAAATGGGACAACGGACACACTTTAGTGAATGGATTAATTGTATGTTAAGTTTGTTGTCTATAATGTCTTTGAGGTGTGCCTTCTGCATGAGCTCTGGCTGTAGAATGGTATTGAATTTTAGCTGTGGGAAAGAAAGGGAATAAGCATATTTTCCAAATTGTTGAACTGTTTCTTTACCCGCCTGACACTGCCCTGACCTTTTGACAGCTCAGAAACGCCTCACTGCTTTGTTCGAGCTTTTTTCTGGTGGAGGACCTTGCTTTTTCCATTTGAGATAAGGATTTTGCACATTTCCAATAAAGAATACATGTTCATGACTTTAATTGCTTTTCCTGCAGAATGCAGAGATGAAAATGTCAACAAATTAACACCTTTAGTTTTGCCTGCAGCTGTGTGGCCATGCATAAAAGTGGTTTTGATGATTGAAGGGCCCTGATTATCCCCTCTTCTCTGGAGCGCCACACCAGTTCATTCACAAGAGACAGATGGTGATTCACTCAGTGCATGAAAGGAGAGTCAGAATAAAGGTATAATAATACTGAATTCTGTCCTCGTGCAAGTGGTGGTGGAACTTGTTCAAAGGTTTGTGATGTCTGATGATAGTGACAGTGAAAAGCCACTTAAAAATTCATTAGAAAACTGATTCACAGTACAGTGAGTATGATGCTACAGTAATTGCATCTCAGGGGGCACAGTGGTTGCTTGGGTGCATGCAAACAGATGTGCTATGTGAAAGATTGAAGGCTCATGTGCGTAGAGATTACCTTTAATAAAATACCACTGGATGGAAACTATTACGTTCATCGCCTCTTCTTAAATTGAGAGAGAGACAAACAAATGATGGGGGAGCGAGAGAGTGATAGATGGACAGATAGAAGGACTGCAGGAAGCTTTGATTGGAAGCTGGACCTTGTTGCAGACCAGAGGAAAAAAGCATAAGAAGGAACTCAAACAGAAGCATCTGTCTTTAAGTATTAATGGAAATGATGTCAGCAGCGAAGACTATAGAACTGGCTTAGAGAAACCAACAAACAAAATAGTGACGCCACCACAGAACAACCTTGACCTGGATTTGTTGTCAGTAAAGCCTGTTCAGTCACTGAAATTTACGACGCACGTTGTAATTCGTCTTCCTGGTAATATTTGCATGCTGTTGACCTATCTACTAATTGGATTTTGCATTTATTTTGAAGTGTTGCCGGCCTGAACAATAATTGCTGGTGATGCATCTGTTTTCCGACACAGCTGCACACTATTACACTGCTGTTCATCTGCAGCAGTCTTTACACTCAGAGGTCAACATTAATCATAAGAAAGCAATATGATGTGCGACAGCATGGACAACAGGAAAATGAACCACTGACTACAGTGCTTACAGTTCCCTTTTATAACGCCCTTGGTGTTAAAAAGGAGAACACATTTTATTTCACTTTCCAGACTACAGCATAAATCCTGGCAACTGATTATGTTGAGATGAGTATAAAGCTTCAGCTATACCTCAACTGAAATACCTTCAAACTATGAATGAACATCACAAGTGTGTCAGTGGATGAGCTGCAGCATAATTAAAACATTCCTAGAGAGAGAGACAGACAGAGAGAGAGAGAGAGAGAGAGAGAGAGAGACATGCACATCCCTAACACACATCCTCATCTCTTGTGTTATTTGAGAGAGATCTGCTATTTTGAATCAACCTGTAGGCACAGTGAAATGAGGTCAGACGCAAAACAACATCGCTGCAGGAATCCAACATTTGAACACGGTGACATTTTCTGTGTGGACAGACGAGACGAGACGAGACGAGTAGTGGGAGACGGGCACCTCCAAATGTCACAGGACGTATAGATAGACACACCACGAAATCAGCGGAGTTGCTGTTCTCGTCATGCCCGGTGCATGTGAAACTGTGGGTCTGCTGAGTGGGGAAGTGACACTGCCAGGCCTTCCCAACGCAACAAATGTACACACTCATGACACTCTGGATCCAGGAAATGCACTTTTTCCTTTTGCATCATCTCCTGTCTGTCTTCTTCCAGCTCCCCTCCTAAAATGAGGATTACCACTATAATAAAAGGTCAGATATCACAGGTGTGTCCTTTCATACAGGACGAAGCATCATTATATTCAGCCTTAAGGTTCTGGTGAGCAGCTGGGCTGTGAGAAACATGCTCACCTGTGCTGCAGGTGAAAATAAGCATCTGTGAAAAGAAACAGATGTTTAGTGTTTAGTTCAGTCTTGTCAGCAGCCATGACCGTTTTAAAAGAGTGTTTCTTGTTCGTGTGTTCGTGCATGTGCATGTGTGATAATGATAGGAAATCTTATTCATCTTTCAGGTGTCCCTAATAATCCTCATATGAAAGCAATCTGTAGTCATAAATGCATTAAAACATGTAAAAACACTAAAAATATACAAAATTTGTTATATTTACGTATCATATATGAAGTTGTAGTGGTGATGCATAAATAAATGATTTCATTATAAGGTGCGACTGTGTTGATTCTTGAATTAGAAGCTACATCAATTTCCCCGAAATCATCATAACACTGGAAATAATCTGGAGACTTCGGTTTAAAAATAAAAGTGTCAAATATGTGTTAGTGGAACATGAAATACAAGCGAAATACTGCATCATCTACGAATGTGTAATAGTTTAATATGTCAGAGGACATTTTTTCTTCTTAAATAATCCCTTTATGTGTTTTTCAAATGTAGCTTTAATAAGGCCCGTGTTCGTCCCCAAACATGCAGGTCAAAAACCACTTTACTTTGAAAGCATAGGCGGAAACGCACCGTTAATGATGCGCGTGCCTTGACAGTGGTACATTGACCCAGTTTCAGCAAACAGCAGTCTCGCTTTGGTTTGAATGAGCGGCGCGAGGAGCGCGTGGCGCGGAGCGGACGGTCTCTCGTGCGGCGGAGCATCGCGCGCAGCACAATGCTGGAAACCAAGTTTTCATCCGCGCAATGAATCCTGTCAACGAAACCAGGGCCGAGAGAACTGCTGAGCATTACATTTTCGCAGCTGGCACCTACAAACTTCTCGCTTTTACCATCGGCACTATCGGAGTTTTCGGCTTTTGCAACAACGTTGTTGTCATTGTTCTCTACTGTAAATTCAAGAGACTCCGGACGCCCACCAATCTGTTACTGGTGAACATAAGTTTGAGCGATTTGCTGGTTTCTGTCATCGGGATAAACTTTACGTTTGCTTCGTGCGTCAAAGGCGGGTGGACGTGGAGCCAGGCGACATGCATCTGGGATGGCTTCAGCAACAGCTTATTTGGTGAGGAAACAACATTTGTTTACACTCGTAAGATATGTGTTTCACAGTTATGACTATCCTCACACAAACTTTTTACTAAAGACCGCTGCATTAAACTGTTTCCCATCATTTCCATCAAGTATTCATTTCTCGCTATAGCCAAATTGGATTCAGACATAATTCGCAATATGAACAGATGCAGCCTGATGTCATGTAAGCACGCAGAGAGCAGAGATGAGCTCATCCACGATGTGGATTACCTGTGTAACCCATGCAAAGGGACATTCCACGCAGAATTTGATTTCTATAAAATGCATGCAAACGCAGGTAAAAGCTTTATTTGTGTTGGGGCTTGTGCACACTTCCTCACTTCATTTGTGTGATGCTTAAAACAAAGACTGGGTCAAAAACAGTTTGCTGACCCCTTTGTCTCCCCCTTGATGAGCTGCAGTGAAATCTAACGACCTTGAATCCCTTCAATATTTATATAATATATTATATTCAATTTTTCCGTGTATTTGTCAGACACTGTGTTTTTGAATGTGAAGTGAGCAGATCCTGCAGGCCGCTGTTACATGCAGAGGAATCTCTGTCTCTCTCCACTGCGCCTGCAGCTTCCATTTTACTGTAACATGACTGTCCATTCATTACCTGCATTAAATGTGTTCGGGAGTGAAGTGTGAATGAACACTCCGGGTCATTCTCTAGGTGCCCCTCCTGCAGGAACTGCAGCTCAAGAGGACGGGTGTGTGATAACGAGCTCATTAGAGCAAATCCTGAAGCCTTTCACTGCTTTATCAGCGAACTAAACGCAGAGATGCACTTGATGGTTGCCCTTTTCTTCCTCTCCTGTCATCTTACCGCCCTTTAGTTGACATTGGCTTCTTTGCACCTGACACATTTTTCATGTGGCACCACAGCTGGCGACACAGACTTTTCTTTATCTGGTTTGCATTGCAGAAATGCCTCAGATGAGCATTTCAAAATAAAAGCGTGCAAAGTTTTTGCTTGCATTCAGATTAATAGTTGATATTTTAATCTGAGACGGTCTTCGTTCATCATCCGAATGACACTGAGCAGAAAGGAGGGGCTGTCCTGCTGCTCTGGCTCACACTCAGATGGGCAGGACAAACCTGGCAGATAATGGAGATTTCAATTAGAGTCACATCCTGAGAGCTCACCTGCCCCTCCCCAGAGTCATTCACTGTACAGTACAGTTAGGAATGATAACAAACTCTGGAGAGTCTGGCTCTCATCACCTGCACCTGACAAAATGAAAAAAAAATATGACTCCCTGCTTAAATGGGGTGTCATATAAAAACTGAGGTGTACAAGAATAAATGCTGTAGCTCTGTCTGCGTCCTCTGGTCCTCTATACGCAAATATGTCGTCATCTCTCTGCCTTATAATATGCATTACTCAGAGGAGGCTGGTGTCAGTGTGCCCTACACACACGGGCCACAGGGGCTGCAGCTATAAACCCTGGCACTTCTGTCAGTGCACGTCAGCCCTACTGAAACTCTATCTGGGCAACTGCGACCCAAGCCGAGAGCACAACCTGAAACAACCTGTGTTTGTCCCCTCAATCAAAAGACTAGTGAATCGCAGCCAGAGATGAACAGGGTATTGGAGTTTGTAATTGGATAGATGTATAGCTTATGTCATGTGTATTGACTGGAAGGACACAGAATCAATTTTATATCCTGTGGCATGGCTCCTGCTCGCAGATGAGCTCTTTGTCCTACACGTCATATGAAGGAAAAATGGGAACAAAATGATTCGCGAGATGAACAGAAGAGCTGCAAATATTTGAATATAAGATGCACGCATCGCTAGCACCACACCGCTTCACTCTGTGTGGAAGAAGCAGGCTGTACAATGCAGACGCAGGTCTTAGAGCTGTGTGTGTGTGCGTGCGTGTGTGTGTGTGTGTGTGTGTGTGTGGGAGGAAAGAGTCTCTTTCTGTGTGTTTTCAAGGATTCACAACAAATTGCTTGAATGCAGTTTTTTTCTGCTGCACAATGTTCAGAATTCTCTTTACACAAATTATGATGAAACTTGTTCAGTCCAAAGGGAGGCTGAGTAGCCACTGACCCAGATCCTGCAGTGAGTGCTCTACATTACTCAGCGTGGCTTTGTGTCTGCCCCCGCCGCCAGGCATAGTTTCCATCATGACTTTGGCTGCCCTGGCCTATGAGCGCTACATCCGGGTGGTCCATGCGCAGGTGGTGGACTTCCCCTGGGCGTGGCGGGCCATCGGCCACATCTGGCTGTACTCCCTGGCCTGGACAGGGGCTCCTCTGCTGGGGTGGAACCGCTACACGCTGGAGATCCACCAGCTGGGCTGCTCCCTGGACTGGGCGTCTAAGGACCCAAACGATGCCTCCTTCATCCTCTTCTTCCTCCTGGCCTGTTTCTTTGTGCCCGTGGGCATCATGATCTACTGTTACGGGAACATCCTCTACACAGTGCAAATGGTAGGTCTGCAAGTTTTTTCTGTTCAGTTGTTAGCATATTCGCTAAATTATGAATGAGTTCGACTGATAAACAGAATGAATTAGACGGGCTTGTGAATGGACGGCTGCTGATCAAAGTCTTCAATCTGGGAAAGCTACATTAAAGATGACAGTAGAAAAAGATGATTGTGCTCCTCCCCCACTAATGACTGAACCAATTTAACTCCATCTTGCCCTATTTGAGCTGCTTATGAATACAAATGTAAAAAGTCTTATATATTATTTTTACATCTTGATGTGACACTTGACCTGATTTTCATTTTCCAACAACTTTCAGATCATATACAGCTACACATTTCAGCTGCTCATTTTGACTCCTTTTACCTCTAGCGCACACGTCAACAGACATTTGACCTGCCTTCATCTTCTCCTCTTAGTGGTCGCACACTGACTGACAGTTCAGCTGTGCTCTTTTGTTGCTCCTCTTCTGACAGTTCAACAGCTGTCATCTCTTACTCTCCGAACAACAGCACTTCAGCTGCTTTGAAAGCACAGTTTGACACTGTAGACCACTTCAGGTCTCAGGTCTTCAGTTTCAAACAACAAAAAAACCTCCTCAACTTTCATTGTTCATCCATAATTTACCCCAACCGCTTTCACTGCTCACACTTCAGCGTGCACTTGCACTGAAATTGACACTTCAACTTGATTTGTTGCTTATAAAATAACACTTTCAGCATGTCCATTTTATCTGCCATCTCAGCTTATTTCAGTAACTGTATTTCGACTGCCTCTTAACAAATAAAACTACAACTGATTCAGTATTTCAACCGATTCAGATGTTCTAACTGTGAACTCAGGGACATTTTCTTCTGAAATCTAGAATTTCTAATTAGAGATGTGAAATAAAGCTGAATATACTCTGGGTGTTATTACTCTCGGCCAAAGTCTGCACAGATACAGACTTTGCAGACCCCTCTGGGTTTTCATTTTAATGAAAAGAAAATCCTTGACCCTAACTGGTCAAGTGCTGCCTTTCGCTCCACTTTCATTACGGGCACCATTATCATTACATGCCTCTGTGCCTGAACGGTGGAAATCATTGGAAAGCTCATTGTGCACATACTGAAGCTTGGGGGTGCGGCCTTTAGTGTTTGACAGTCAGGTAAAATATGTCATGTGAGCAGACTGTCAGGATGAGAGTTAGCATTCACCTTAATGATTCCTGCAAAAACAATAGAGAAAGTCAAGATTCTCTGATCTGTTTGTGTCTGTATCACCTTCACCTGGCTGTACCATTGAGGTGACAGGGCCGCTGACCAGCATGAAAGGGATAAACGTATGCGTGAACGAGAGAGAACGCTATATTATAATCAACTGGCCTAGGTGTCTGTCTGCATCACCAGTTGGTGCAGCTATGCTGGTGCTATATTTTTACTCCGTTAGGTATTCGCAGCCCTCTAGAAAGCTGCTTTCTCAGAGCCCACCAAACTCCCTGAACACCCTCTCAGAGGCCTGGGAGGACTTGTCACTTCATTTTGCGAGATGCTATGAAAATCTTCAAAGAGAAGTACTCTGAACCCAAGTATTTTGGGCTTGGTGTACAGTAAGTGTGGTTGGCCTGCTTTGGCAAAGCCAGAAAGTCTCACTGTCGACACGTGGAAAACCTGGAGAACGGTAGAACTTTAATGTGGAAATAGATTGTATAAGAAATGTGGAACATTTTCACATAAAAACAGGCGTTGTGAATTCATGAATAAATAGAGGAGCTAGCGGTGATTCAATCAGCTGCTGTAGACTGTCTTGAGGGAGTCTAGATAGTTGGCATATGCTCTCTCATCACATCCCTTTTGCTGAAGGGTATAGTCGTTAATTTAAACACAAGATACTTGTGCTCAAAAAGAGGATTCATTCTCAGTGAAGAACCTTGGAGCTCTAATCTGCCTCTATACCTGCCAAAGAGCAGTGATTCCTAACACGTCTCTGGGGGTCATCAGGTGGAAACCTCCCTTCAACAGTGTTTCGCCTACTTAGTCCCACTACACCTCCAGGAGGTTAGGCAGTGAACTCCGGCGTCCCAGAGTCACCCCCCCTAGTGCCAGTTCACACTGCTCCTACACAATCCAAACAGCACCGCCACGTTCAACTGACCCAGAGATGCTCCAGGTAGTGGCCAGTACCGATGCTACCATTTAACTATTGCTAATGCTACTGCTAACCGCTAGGAAGAACAGAAGAAGACAATACAGTTCCGATGCTACCATTTAGCTAATGTTATGTGCTAACCGCTACCTGCTAAGAGGAACAGAAGAAGACAATAACGCTAGATTCACCTATACTGTTAATGTTAATTGCTAGCTACCAATACTAACTGCTAAGATACTATCATACTCTCACCGCTTTAGCTATTGTTAGCTGCTACAATGCTACCACAGGCCTAGATGCCACATGTAACTGCCGATTGCCACACTACCATCATCTACCCCTGCCTCTCACCAACTGCACCAAGAAAAAAGCGGGGTGGGAATACAAACCCTGGTTCGGGTAGGGGATAGAAAATAAAGAGGTAGAGTCAAAAGATGAAAGTAGGGATTGGATACAGACCCTTGTTCGGGTAGGGGGTGGAAAATTTAGAAGGTGCTGAAGGTGGAGGCCTAAACCACAGACTA
Organism: Chelmon rostratus; assembly: GCF_017976325.1. Taxonomy (NCBI): domain Eukaryota; kingdom Metazoa; phylum Chordata; class Actinopteri; order Chaetodontiformes; family Chaetodontidae; genus Chelmon; species Chelmon rostratus. The sequence continues at coordinate 6,385,055 of NC_055668.1, read as the reverse complement.
GATTTAACAGCCTCTTCTAACATTTCCTTCAAGAAGCAGCAAACCCTACCATTTCCTTCAAAAAGCAAACAGAGCAGGAAAACAAACCCTAACATTTCCTTCAAGAAGCAGACAAAACAGGAAAACAACCAAAAAGATCAAAAAACAAGCCAACTCTGTGTCTTACCACGCAAACTCACCTGAACAGGCCGCATGGTCCCAAAGAGAGACTCTAGCTGGCCACACCCCCCACCTTATCTAAACTTCCTGGTTCTCTTCCTATTGGCAGAGCGAGAAGATGGGGCGGGGAAAGCAGAGCAGAGGAGAGGTGTCTTGTTCAGACTTTAACCTCTTCTCTTGCCGGGTTAGGCATGCATGTCCTCTGCCTGCCCCCCCACTGTCCCTATTTCACCCCCCAACTACTATTATTTCTCCTGATCCATATCCACTGACTAGACCTAGCAGCCTCATCTGACATCTCCCTCACTGTCTTTCTTAAATTTTGCCCATGCACTCCCAGCTCCCTCAACAGTGAAACAGCTGACCCTGCAACAAAACCTCTACACCCCACTTCAACCGGACAGACCCTGGTCTTCCATCCCCTCTGCTCAGATTCTGTCTTTAAATCTGCATACTTAGTCTTCTTCCTTTCATAAGCTGCCTCCACTGAATTTTCCCAAGGGACTGTTAACTCAATAAAATACACAGTCTTTTTACTCATGGACCATAAGACAATGTCTGGCCTCAGATTACTATAAACTATTTCCTGGGGCACAACTAGCTGTCCTCCCAAGTCGACCTGCATTTGCCAATCATCAGCCCCTACCAGGCAGCCACCTCCCTGCTTTCTCCCTGACTTAGCAGCTTTATTTTTCTCCCCCTCTCGAACAAACTGCACATCTAACCTCTCCTTTCTAGAACTTCCAGAATTCACCTGCTTCCTTCTCTCCTCAATGCCTGCGGCTAAGCTTCTCAGCACCTGATTATGCCGCCATGTATACCGGCCTTGTGATAAGCTAATTCTACAACCTGACAAAATGTGCTTTAAACTTGCTGTACCTGAGCAGAGTGGGCACGATTGATCGCCCTGTACCCAGAGACTTAGGTTCTGCGGGGTTGGCAACACATCGTATGTCGCCCCTATCAGAAATTTAATACGGCCTTCCTCCATATTCCACAGGTCCCTCCAACTAAGTTTCCTCTTCTCAACACCTTCCCAATTCAACCATTGTCCCTGTTTGGCTTGACCAACTGCTTTTGCCCCTCTTAACAACTCCTCCTGCCTACGCACCTGTTCCACTACAAGCTTTCTTTTCTCCTTTAGACCTGCTTTATTCCACACTGGTTTGCCTGGGCCAAGCCCCAAGCCTCCCCGGCCAAATTGAACATTTCCTACTATTTCTGCATGCCTAAGAGCTGCCTCTGCCTCCTGCACTGCTGCCCTTGGGTTCCATTTCCTCCCCCCAGAAGGATTCGGAACCACATTGCTAACTAACATGTCCTTACTCCCAGATAATAAAAGTTCTGTCCTAACCTTAGTGCATTTAAACTCCTCTGTTAGACTGGATACTGGCAGCTGAAGCATTCCTTTCCCATACAAAGCTACATTGCTTAAGCACCTGGGAGCACCCAACCATTTTCTAATATAAGAGCTAACTAGCCTTTCCATTCTCTCTGCTACAGATAATGGGACTTCATATACTGACATTGGCCACATTAACCTAGGATACAAGCCAAACTGCAAGCACCACAACCTCAGTTTTCCTGGGAGCCCTGATTTATCTATTCTCTCCAGCCCTTCTGCAACATCCTTTCTAAATTGCACAACCTGTTCAACATCATTCAGGTCCACATTGTACCACCGTCCTAGACTCTTAACTGCTTTCTCCCTAATTGTTGGGATTTCCTCACCATCTATAGCAAACTTTCTATCACTTACTTTCCCTCTGTATATTGAAATACTCCTTGACTTACTAGGCTTAATCTTCATACTAGCCCACTTGAGATTCTGATTGACTTTATCTAACAACCTCCTTGTACATGGCACTGTTGAAGTTAGCAGTGTCATATCATCCATATAAGCCCTAATTGGTGGAAGACGCATTCCATTCTGCCGTCTCTCTCCACCTACGACCCACTTGGAAGCCCTAATAATTACCTCCATAGCCATTGTGAAAGCTAGCGGGGACACTGTACATCCTGCCATAATACCAACCTCCAATCTTTGCCAGCCTGTTGTGAGCTCTGCGATACTTGCACACAGTCTGATGTCTTGGAAATATGCTTTCACCAAGTTAACAACTATCTCCGGCACTTTAAAGTAGTCAAAGGAACTCCAAATAAGGTTATGTGGCACTGACCCAAACGCATTAGCCAGATCTAAAAATACAACATTCAAGTCTCTTTTCTCCCTCTTAGCTGTCTGAATCTGATGCCAAATCATGCTAGTATGCTCTAAGCATCCCGCAAATCCTGGTATCCCTGCTTTTTGCACTGTCGTATCTATCATACCATTCCTTTCTAAGTATTTAGCCAGCCTCTGTGCTACGATACTAAAGAAAATCTTTCCCTCAACATTTAGGAGAGAAATCATCCGAAATTGGCTAAGGTCCGATGACTCCTTCTCCTTAGGGATGAAGACACCTCCTGCCCTGCGCCATGCTCTTGGAATACTTTGTTTCTCCCAAACTATTCTCAGGTATCTCCATAGTGTCCTTAAGATGCCAGGTGCACTCTTATAGACACGATAGGGGACTCCATTAGGCCCTGGGGCCGAAGAAGCCTTTGCACGCCTAACCACCTCCACCACTTCTCTCCACCTAGGTGGGCTCACATCCATCTCCTGCTCCACTTCCCCTAATGGTGGCATGTCAGGTGGAAGACCTATGTTCCTATTCTCCTTTGAATCTGAATACGTCGACTTCAAATACTGTTCAATCTCTGATTTCGTTGCCTTAAGTTGCCCTCCTTTTTCTTGATTAAACAAGCCTTTCACAAAATTAAAGGGGTTCCTAAAAAATGCTGACCTTGCACGTTCCTTCTTCTTTCTCTTCTCCCTAAGGTGTTCTGCCCTTCTGAGTACTGCTAACCTGCTTCTCAGTTCCTCCTGCAACACCTTAATTCCCTCCCTTTCTTCTTCTGTCGCCTTCCTCCACTGCTTTCTTAACTGCCTCCTTTCCTTTACTAACTTCTCTATTTCTCTTTGCCGCCTAGACTTGCCGACCTGCACCCTCTCGCCTTTCCTTTTGACAAGCACCCCAAATCTCTCTCGACCATAGGAGTAGATCACATCTCCAATTTTATCCAATTTCTCCACTACATCTCCTCTAAGCCTGCTTAATATGACTGATAAATCTCTATCAACTGCCTCCCACTCTTTGCTATCATTAGCCCTTGGCCACTTAACTCTAGCTTTCTGCTCCATGCTTCTCTCCTTGGCTGGCCTGTTGCCCTCAACACCAACTGCATCCCCTCTCCGTACCTCCTCCTCTCCAGGGATAGTGTTACTGATATCCTGCGAACTGTGGTTTTCTACCTGTCGCTGGACTTCATCCGACTGATTCGACTGACTTCTCAAGAAATACTGGTCGATGCGGCCACTCTGCCCTTCCACCGCTAAACACTTCCTCCTTCCCTGATGAGTTCTAAGGCCTCGGATTGATGTTATTTTCTGCCAGCCACATGGGCAAACTTGAAGCTTCTTATCCTCTGCTGCACAACTTTTGCTCTCCTTAGTTGCCTTCCCTGTCACCTGAGTACTGCTACCTCTGGCCCTAAGAGATGGGTCCGTGCCCCCATCCCTCACTGAGTCATGTATCCAAGGCATAGTCATATCCGTTATCCTGTTCGTTACCATGCAATCCACCTGTGAGTCATCTTCCACCCCTGCTCTCGCTGACTCTTGGGGTATTTTCCTTATATTGGTTGTAGCTAAGTCTGGTTGTAGCAAGGTTAAGGCTTGCCACTGCTGCCATGGGTTGCTAGCCCATACCAGCACCTGTGGGGTCTTTTCCCTCCTGTCAGCTGTCTTTCCAAGCAGTCACATGGTCTTTCCCATGTTGTCAGCTGCTCTATTCACAACAGTCACTAGCCAAGCTAGTTGTGAGTTAATTTAAACACAAGATACTTGTGCTCAAAAAGAGGATTCATTCTCAGTGAAGAACCTTGGAGCTCTAATCTGCCTCTATACCTGCCAAAGAGCAGTGATTCCTAACACGTCTCTGGGGGTCATCAGGTGGAAACCTCCCTTCAACAGTGTTTCGCCTACTTAGTCCCACTACACCTCCAGGAGGTTAGGCAGTGAACTCCGGCGTCCCAGAGTCACCCCCCCTAGTGCCAGTTCACACTGCTCCTACACAATCCAAACAGCACCGCCACGTTCAACTGACCCAGAGATGCTCCAGGTAGTGGCCAGTACCGATGCTACCATTTAACTATTGCTAATGCTACTGCTAACCGCTAGGAAGAACAGAAGAAGACAATACAGTTCCGATGCTACCATTTAGCTAATGTTATGTGCTAACCGCTACCTGCTAAGAGGAACAGAAGAAGACAATAACGCTAGATTCACCTATACTGTTAATGTTAATTGCTAGCTACCAATACTAACTGCTAAGATACTATCATACTCTCACCGCTTTAGCTATTGTTAGCTGCTACAATGCTACCACAGGCCTAGATGCCACATGTAACTGCCGATTGCCACACTACCATCATCTACCCCTGCCTCTCACCAACTGCACCAAGAAAAAAGCGGGGTGGGAATACAAACCCTGGTTCGGGTAGGGGATAGAAAATAAAGAGGTAGAGTCAAAAGATGAAAGTAGGGATTGGATACAGACCCTTGTTCGGGTAGGGGGTGGAAAATTTAGAAGGTGCTGAAGGTGGAGGCCTAAACCACAGACTAGATTTAACAGCCTCTTCTAACATTTCCTTCAAGAAGCAGCAAACCCTACCATTTCCTTCAAAAAGCAAACAGAGCAGGAAAACAAACCCTAACATTTCCTTCAAGAAGCAGACAAAACAGGAAAACAACCAAAAAGATCAAAAAACAAGCCAACTCTGTGTCTTACCACGCAAACTCACCTGAACAGGCCGCATGGTCCCAAAGAGAGACTCTAGCTGGCCACACCCCCCACCTTATCTAAACTTCCTGGTTCTCTTCCTATTGGCAGAGCGAGAAGATGGGGCGGGGAAAGCAGAGCAGAGGAGAGGTGTCTTGTTCAGACTTTAACCTCTTCTCTTGCCGGGTTAGGCATGCATGTCCTCTGCCTGCCCCCCCACTGTCCCTATTTCACCCCCCAACTACTATTATTTCTCCTGATCCATATCCACTGACTAGACCTAGCAGCCTCATCTGACATCTCCCTCACTGTCATTCTTAAATTTTGCCCATGCACTCCCAGCTCCCTCAACAGTGAAACAGCTGACCCTGCAACAAAACCTCTACACCCCACTTCAACCGGACAGACCCTGGTCTTCCATCCCCTCTGCTCAGATTCTGTCTTTAAAGAATCTGAGCAGAGGGGATGGAAGACCAGGGTCTGTCCGGTTGAAGTGGGGTGTAGAATCTATAGTGCCAGCCACTGAGTCTGTTACTGAGGTGTGACGATGTTGTTTCCATTTGCTGTCAACTATTATCAACATTATGGAAACACTGCTCTACAGTAAATACTGAGAAGTAGTTGTATGTGCCAGGTGTCTCTCGGTTTTGCTAAAGCGGCTTTTATGGATGATTTAAAGCAATGCTATGCAACTTTTGACAAATAACTTCAACATTCCTCCTCTTGCAAATTCATTCAATTCAGTAGCAATAAAAAAACCCATTTTCTAATTCAGCACATTCAGGGGTTTCTCTGGTACTTACATGGTCGGGTATGACCAGTAGCATGGCGGCTAACAGGAGATATTGCTTAAAGAGAAAACATTAGTTAGACAATGTGCAAATTATAAAGATCATAACAAGTACCTGTTCCCTCGTTTCCTACTCCCTGTTCAGTGGTTGTGGTTTCTTGGGGTGCGTTCTCCCCCGTCATCTCTTCTGTAGCCTGCAGTGCAAAACTGTGTTTCACAGTTTTTTTGTTGGAGAGTTTGGCTGCAGCAAAACACGGCAGCACTCCAACACAGTTGCATAAGATGTGTTCACAAATGTATTCAAGGTCATTTCAGTCTTTTTTTTCCCGAGCTGGGGTCGGGACGAGATAAATCGGAGGCATCTCAAGATGATTAAAAGGATGGGAAGGGAGATGAAAAATGTCTCTGCTGTGCTTCCTTCTGCACGGTGATACAGTTGATTGGTGTAGTTAGATAGAAAGAAAAGTGTTCCTACATGAAACAGCTCACAACACGCTCTGTGCATTCTTCAGAGTAACCGGGTCACGATTTCTGGAAAGAGACATTGCTGTTGAAGTTTCAGATATATTGTTTTTGGTGCTTTGAGCCACACAAGCCGAGTGCCGTCTAATTCATTTTTATTCGAGAGAAAGCAGACATCTCTCCAGAACTGTACCTTGAGGTCATTCCTGACAAATGCTGTATGATTATTATGGGGGGACATTCAAACCTCATGTAATACAGTCAGACTAGCAGCATCTTGATCTCATTAAGGCATTTTGAGAAACCTTTTTGTATTCCTGCTTTTCTCCCACTCTTCTTCACATGCATACACATTCAGTCAAACCAGGGGACTGCCCAGTTAAACCACCAACTTTGATCCAAACCAGCAACACTGCCTGTCTAATTGTTAGGCCAGTATCCCCCTCATGACAGCGTCTCACTCCCTGTTTCTCACAGCTGCGCTCCATCCAGGACCTCCAGACGGTTCAGATCATCAAGATCTTGCGCTACGAGAAGAAGGTCGCCGTCATGTTTTTCCTGATGATCTCTTGCTTCCTGTTGTGTTGGACGCCTTACGCCGTTGTGTCCATGATGGAGGCCTTCGGCAGGAAGAGCATGATCTCTCCCACAGTGGCCATCATCCCCTCGTTCTTTGCCAAGTCCAGCACAGCCTACAACCCCCTCATCTATGTGTTCATGAGCAGAAAGGTTTGTAGTCCTAAAGTTTTGGACGTATGAATACTACAGAAAATAACTTTTTATGTTTGCAGGTAGAAACTTTTAAGTCTGGGTGAACTTTAACACCTGATAATCGGACATGAGTAAACTGTGCACCTTTCCAGCACTCTTTTCTTGCTCTGTGTAGCTGGTGAGCGTGGCCTCAGTTAAAAGGTTTTGCTGCTGTCTAGAATACATTATGTTTGACTGGAGAGGTCTGACTGGCCACTTCCTGCGTGTTCAGTCGTTTTTTTTCCCCTCCAGTGATCACAGCTGAACTGAATTTAATATGGACAAATAGGGCAAATCAATAGCATCTCAATTGGGGGCGATTGTTTGTTCTCCTCTTGTGCTGCTTCAGTGGTTTGGGTAGGAAAACCAGCATCAGAGTGTCTTTATGACTGCAAAAGAAACTAGTATTTTATGAACATTTGTGGGAACATTCTGCAGAATTTGATTTCCCATAAGTACATTTTTTAAATGAAAATCTGCAAAAATGAGGAAAGTGAGAATCTGCATCATAGTATGTTTTCCTGTTAGTGTTCTGATTCATTTTTCTAAGCCTTAATATGTACAGTCGGCATGTGTGTAGGAGTGAAACTGTCACTGAGACTAGCCTTAGTTTGCTGGAATCCTTAGAGGCTGGTATCTCATGTGTTTGACAGACAAATGAGTGTGGAAAGGGTGTTATTTCATCCCTGTGATGAATACCATCCTTTTATCTCTTCCCTCTGCTTCTCTTCCAACTCATCCCCTCACAGTTCCGGCGCTGTCTGCTGCAGCTGCTCTGCTCACGGCTGTCTTGGCTGCAGCGCAGCCTCAAAGAGCGCCCCCTCGCGCCGGTCGAGCGCCCCATCCGCCCGATCGTCATGTCCAGGCCTTGCAGCTCCAGGGACCGACCCAAGAAGAAGGTGACCTTCAGCTCCTCCTCCATCGTCTTCATCATCACCAGCAATGACTTCCACCACCTGGATGTGACCTCCAAGGCTGGAGATTCCACAGAGGTCAATGTCATCCAAGTGAGGCCATTGTGATCCACGAGGACTTTTACTTCTCGCCCCACCACTCAGTATGCCTTAGGACCTAACTTGCAATTCCAAGCCAAAATAATTCTGTCTGACCTCTCTGGACATTTCTGCGTCCACACACAGCTACAGACTTTTTGAGACTAATTGTAAATATCCAACTGTCAGCCCAAGATCTCAGCTAACATATTTCCTGACAGTGTTTCGTCTGAGCGGGTAGTATGAACGTGTGACACCCTCATCTAACATCAGCTGTGGTCAAGTACATAATGATGTAGTTAAAAACTAGTGATATGTTTTCCTTGGACACACACTTATTTGTTAAATACACCACACAGTATATGTGACACCTGCAGAAATGTATTGAGTATTTAAAGGCCAGCAGCGTTATGGACCTGAGTATGGATCAACAAGTGATAGCATATTTTTTTGGTTGGTACCCAACTGCAAGTGTGTAAAATGGAAAATAAGCCTTAGCTCCTTAGCCATAAACCATTATACACAAACTGACATTATTGTGTATGGACTCAATAAAGAGATCCTATTTTAATCTATCTGGCTTGTGTACCTTGTCTTATTTCAATCTAAATCTCCCGTGTGACCAGAGCAGTCACTGTGAAATGACTTTTGGTGGATTTATATGTATGAGGACTACAGGAGTGTAATTAGATAAGAGGAGATGAGACTGGGACCTCAGTGTGCTCCAGTGAGACTCTCCTTTCATAACCTCCTGGGCTGTCAGCTATGAATAGCCTTGATGAATGGATTTCCATAGCTGATAAAACCCTTATTCATTGAGGATGTGTGAGTGAGTGACTGAGCGGTCTTTGTTTTTATATTGTTCATTTCAAATAATAGTTTGACATGTGGAAAATGCGCTTGTTTGCTTCCAAGAGTTAGATCGGATGATTTATACGACTCTCACATCTGTTTGCTAAATGTGAGGCTGCAGTATAGCCAGATGTTTCACTAAGCTTAGCATAAAGACAGGAAACAGCTAGCCTGGCTGTGAAGCAGGGGTCTCCACACATCTGGCAGCAGTATGCAGCTAAATCAGGCACTTCTCAGTTCGAGAACAGCAAACGTTTGATTGATTTGCAGCTTTCAAGTACTTATGGGCTGCACATTGCTGGGAGATGCACGGGGACTCCTGTTTTTTAAGTGCATCTTCAGGATCTGTTTGCACGATTAAAGTATGCAAATGAACCAGCATGCTCCAGTCCCTAATCCTAAAACTTGTTCATCTTGCTTGTTAAACCCACACAAAAACTCAACACAAAACCCTCAGCAAAACCACAACCTGTCTTTTTACACTTCGGTTTTTATAAAGATTACACAAAAGACGTATAACATGTTAATTATCACACTTTAGAAGCACTGCCAGCTAGATATTTACTTTACATTTGCAGCCAGGCTAGCTGTCTCCAGTTTTTATGCCAAGCTAAGCTAACGGCCTGCTGGCTGTAGTTTCATGTCTGGTATGAAAGTGGCATCAGTGATGGTGATGATATGTCAATGATCTGATATTGTCCCAAACATCCCTCATCCTATAGTAGTAACGGAGCTAAAGACATAATAAAAATCTGGCAGTAACTTCAGTCAAACCATTAACAGTTAAACACTGGTGGAATGTTATTATCAATCATTATGACTGGTATAAGTTAGGGCAATTATTATAATAGCACAGTAGTTTGCCTGGCAGAGCCTTCATTAAGTTAATTAAAGGGTTCAATCAAACTCTAATTAATATCTGGACTCAGTTCATTCTAGTGTTTGACGCTCCAGTCTTTGCACTCGTCCGTCAGAGCAGAGACGGTGCTCACGGGGTCTTGAGGGCCATGATCCTGTTCCAAATTCTCTCAGCCGGGATGATGAGCTTGTTGATATCAGGAGGAGTTTTGATGAGCAAGTAGGAGCCTCCCAAAACTGCTCCGGTAGCACAAACCAGCAGGCCGCGGTTTATCACCTGTGAAAAAGAAACAGAAAACACCTTCACCTCAGACTTTGGAAGTGAATGAGGAGGAACACCAATCTGTCAAAAGCACATCACGACAGCAGAGAAAACGCCCTGTCTGTGTGTGTCTTGGGTAACACTTATGTAAATGGTCCAACAGTTTTTAGACAATGTCATAGAAAGGAACTGACATGTCACTAACTCACTAAGTACTTAATAACTTTATTCATAGGAAGGTTCCTGACTAAGGGCTAATTGCAATTTGGTTACAGGTAAACGAAATCATCATGCACTCTCTGCAGTACACCTCTGTTTGTCCGTGTCAGTATCACATTATTTTATTTTGTTAACAGCAATGCTCTTCCTCTGTATATGCTGCATCACACAGCAGTTTCTCTCCACCAAACAGAGGTCATGTTGCCCTTTGCCCAGAAATCCCTGCAGGTTTAATCAGTTTACAGGGGAGGCTGTGAAATCCCCGCTGTCCTTCTGACTGTGGACCATTAGCGCAGAAGCCCTCAGCACAGGTCACATCACACAGTTCAACACAGCGCCAAGGACTAACCGGCTCATCCACAGCCAAATACGAGAAATCAGATACATTTCTTTGTGCGGCAAAGCTCTGTGTTTCTGGTAGAATAATTCAAATGCTTCTAAAAGTGGAAGTATTTACCCAGTGGGAGTCACATCTGCCTTTCATGCTCAGTGCTGATAATACTGCGACTTCAAAAGAAGCCGGAATTACAATATTAAAATGTTCAAAGGTATTAAATATGCCCTAAAAAGTTAAATGTATGCAGGGAAGATGAAATGACAGAGTCTTAAGAGAGGACATATTTTCTCAAAGTGTCTTACTTTGTCTTGCCAGTGCCAGCGCTCCACAGCCTCGTGGTACCTTATCCGAGTGAAAGTGACCTGGAGACAGTGAAGGGCAACAAATGACATAGAGTTTGTTGTCAACCAAGCGGTTTGACGGCCATTATTTTGTTTATTTTGACACTTGCCATTGTGTAAAGTGGAATTATTGTCTTTGGCATGAGGTAGTGGAGGAAGTTGTCAACATATTTTCTGAAAAGGAACCATCTGGAGTTGACATGTGCTCTCATCTGCAAAACAAAGAAGTACGTGTTAGTGAACCATATGTCCTCCGTCATACCCTGAACCCAAGCTGACTTTGTTATGACTGTGAATGGCCTTTCCATAATTCTCATATTCAAACAGTACAGGCTATGAATTATAATTAACAATTAAGTGGGAGGTCTGGAGATGTCAAATTGATATTAATTTTGGCTTGATATAATATGCTGCTATAAAATGTTATGGATTAAGCTACATATGATATATGAAACAAACGCACAAAACACACACACACACAAAATGACATAGAGCAACATTAGCATTCATTTGAAGTTGTGTTTCCATCCACCAGTTCAGAGTTCAGTTATCACTCTACTTTTAGCTCTGTTTTGGTCCACCATCTCCCAAGGGAAATGGCTTTTACTGCAAATCATTCGATTATACAATAGTTGCAACTTTAATGGTTGAATTGTTCATGCATTTTAAAGTACGAGGTTACCTGGATGTATTCAATTCAGTTTGATTCAAAGTTTCTCTGTAGAGTGCTACTCATAAAAAAGCAGTGCAAAGCATTTCATATTAAAAAAGCTATATAGAACAGCAAAAAAAAGGGCTGATAAAGAAGAACATCCATGCATGCATACACACACAGCAATTCAAAGTGGTTTACAGACAAGCAAAGCAGCAAAATGTGCTCATCAGCAAAGATATCTGTGCACACCTACACATAAATGCACATGAAGATACACACATACAATTGTACATACATGCATCCATTTAAGAAAAAGCTTGACTGAAAAGCAGTGTCTTAAGTTTGGTTTTAAAAGTTGAAGTTGTAAATAAGTATGCATTACTTCAATGTAGTTGTACATGGCCAGGTCTGCAATCGCGTGGTCGTCTGGAACTCGCACTCTGGTGTACTCAGGCAGTACAGCACCTGGGCGGATGCACGCAGGGAAAAAAAAAACAGATTTGTCACTTCATTCTCATTGTCCCCTTTCGAATTTACTCATTTAATGACACTTACTGAAATCCTCATTGAACTGTTCCATTATTTCTTCAAAGACAATGCAGTCCTCAAAGCCCTACAAAGCATGAATGGATGAGTGAGTCTCCATGTAATACTTTTCCGCCTTTTTCTCGCCTCCATTTAGTGTTACTTACGGCGTTCATCCCCTGCCCATAGAAAGGAACCACTGCGTGGGCTGCATCGCCCATGAGGACGCATTTGTCGCCAATGTGATATGGGGTGCACTTGACAGACACCATGGCCTGCCCAGGCAGTCGGAAATAATCCCTCTTGAGAGCATCACTGCGAGGCACCAATGGAAATAAAACAATTACAAACTCATTTTGAGATATTCATTATGACAGTTGCTCTTTTCCCAACAACAGACTGCAAGCATCTGTCACATCCAAGAAAGCTAAAACAGCCGCGCTGCGTACGCCCCGGTGAAGTCAAACAGTCAAAGCGTGCATTCGGTTGTTTATGCCTGAGCGCTCCACATAAAGTCGACCCAGGGAGGAAGTGAGTGAATGGAGCCTCAAGCGTTTGTACAGCTCGTGCTTATCTCTCTGTCACCCACAACATAGGGCTCACCTCAAATTAAAGCCTCACCGCACAAAGCCACGTATCTACAAGTCTGCAATTTCACACCTCACAGATCATGGCTGTGGATGTGCTGGAGTCGATGGGATGACGGGAAATCAAAGTGCTTTTGAGGATGGCTTGGTAGGATGAATGAAGAGATAAAGGCAGCGGGGGAGACGGACATGACAGGCGGTGGAGAGAGAGAGAGAGAAAGAGTGGCTGCGGAGGTGAGAAAGTCACTTACACTCCTATTAGTGGTATGGTGTCAGGGAAGTACTTCTGGAAAAACTCGATGACTTCATCTCCGGTGGTGATCTTCTCGAACTCTTCAAAGGGCATGAAGAGGGTGCAGGTAAATGTCTTGTCCTAGATTGGAAAACACACACAGAGCACAGCAACGTTCGTTCTCAAATTCCATTGTGACGCACTTCTTGTCAGGTTCAATTGAGTCATGTTGGAGATGCTGCGTGGCCGCAGGGGTCGGTTCCAGCAGGCGACCTTTGTTACGTGTCATGCCCCTCTCTCTCTCTTTCTCCCATTTCCTGTCTGCCTCTTCACTCTCACTGTCCAAAAAATAGTCATCTTAATTTACACAAAGATATTACACTTGGTTACAAGATGATTTATAAAATTAAATGTTTAACACCCACTGTTCCAGCAATAGGATTAGAATAGATTTAAGCCTTTCTGTGATTTTCAAAAAGAACATCCTGTGTTAACAAGACCATCTACAGACATGCTTGAAAGGGAACCAGTGCTGGGTAGTTTTACCATTTGAATTTCAGCAATTTACATTACAGTTAGTGATCCCACTAATTTGCCATTACTTTAATATTCACTGGTTCTGTCTTGAGTTAAATGGTGGGTTGATATCACTTTGCTCTCTCCGTCTCTCTGTCATTGGACAGGCTGGTCTGGGACGTGATAGCTTGGTGCAGGAGTTTGAGGTGTGGGAAGGCAGCAAGCCTCTCCCAAAGAAGAGAAATGCAGCCCCTGGTAATTCCAGGGTTGTCTTATTTAAAAGTTGTACGTTCTTGGCTGGCTTGCTAACGTTAGCCTATCAGGTTTTGTTTAGAGCTGCTTTTCTGAGGGACTTCTGGAGAGCTGAGAGAGGCTAAGGTAGCTGCTGGATAGTCCGTAAATCCCTATACATTTTTAGCTGCCTGCTCAGTAAAGCACAATGTCTCGTTTTCTGTTTCTAAACATGTTAAATACAAAAGGTGTGACATGTGGATGTGGAGGATTTGCAGCTATTTAAAGTCACCTTTGATGAAGCCGAAAGTAACGGGCCAGGATGGACTGGGGCAAAAAAAAAAAAAAAATCCAATAACAGAACCCACAGGAACTTTAAAAAATGAATCTGCCTTTAAATGCAGATATCTGTTAATAGAGATTAACCAAACGTCGAGTTTGGTTGCTAATCGGACTGCAAACGATGTCTGTTGTGTGGACGAGGAAGCCTTGGCCTGGAGATTCGTTAGCCGTTATTATTTCGACTGATATAATGGAACACACAAAAAGCATCTGTGATAAAATATCCTTGAGGCAAGGTTCTTACATAGCTATTCCCGAAGCTTTCAGTCGTATCCACTGAGGAAGGCAATGAGACATGTAATAATAAGCAATAATGATGAATAAAAGAAATAATGAACCCACTCACAGATTAAGTAGCATCCTTTCATACATGCTGCATCCTGCAGTATTCTGTGCACGCTACACATTTAACATGCATTTAATCATTTGTTATATTCTAATACAAATTCACATTACTTTCATGGGCCTGAAAAGTCATCCATGCCAAACGCATTATAGAATCTTCCATCAATGCAAATGTAATAGCCAAACTACACCCAGTGCCAGTGATGGATGAAGTGCATGGGGGTTGTGGGCGTGCCGTTATGTGCCCATTTTAGCAGGTGCTATCTATCAGCGTCACAAAGTCCTCCCCGAGGACCTTTTAGCACTGTTTCTGTCACCGTCCACAGCGGCAAGGATGTGTTTTTCTTTTATTTTTCTCAGGCCTAATGCGTTCCTGGGAACTAGGGCAGTGAGTGACAGTGCAAACACACTCCAAAGTCAGCCGCCTTAACCTGGTCTCACTGAAGAGAGCAAAACTGTTGTGCTGAGTCGGCCATGCAGAAAAATCACCGCAGGATTAAGAAGGACAGGAGAGACGGAGCAGAGAGAGAGACTGATGAGAAGGAGGACATGACTGCCGTGTGGAAAGTAGGCAAGAACTGTGATGAGCAAGCCTCTCCTGGCTATGAAGCGTCTGTAAACAAGGCTAATTAGCTCTGTGACGACGTCCCAGAGGTCAATCATGCGCTGAAATTCTCTGAAGTGATTATGCTTTTGTCTTTCTGTAACAGCTCGCGGTTGCCAAAAAATGTGAGGTAATAGGTCACATATTTACAGCTCACATTGCTCAGTTTGCACATGTAGTTTGAGAACACGAGAGAGAGGAAAATACAATTCACACTCACCAAGTTGGGCAGAGCGATCATCATGAATGTGTTTCGTGGCCAGATGTGCAGATAATTAGGCTTCATGGCAAACTGGGGGGGCGACGATGAAAGTGGGACAAATGAAAAAGGAAATAAACGACGGGGTCTGAATTGTGCGTCTAATACCAACAGGCTGTGCAGAGGACTGACCTCTCCATTGATGGGTGGCATGGTGAGCTCCATGTAGCCGTGGGGGATGTAGGTCTGGCTGTAGTTGAAGCGGCTGCGGCGGAGGAATTGCTTGCGGATGGCGGAGAACGCTCCATCACAGCCTACGATCAGGTCTGCCACGATCTGCTCCTCGGACCCATCCGACCTGAGAAACATACCAACATGAGAAATTCACTTCAATGACATCCATGTGTATGTAAGCGGACTGAACTGGTTTAACAGGGTCTTCCTCTTCATGTTTAATCTGAGAGTCCTTAACATTTAGAAAAAAAGTAAGCAGTTTGCATGTTAAATAATGTTATGAGCAATGTCAACTTTTCAGTCAGAAACCATCAGGCTTGCTGTAAGCACTGTCCCGAACGCACCTGTCACTCCCTCTGACTCTCAGGTGTGTAAATAATGTTCCTTTGTGGAAGTTTAGCCTGAGAAAATGTGTGTGAGGCCCTCAGGCTAAGGTTTGAGGTTTGATTCACTCTAATGCATAGCGAGAACTGCGTGTCGAGCTTTTTCTGTCTCACACTCGGCCTTTTCATGGTGCACACTCCGGGAGTGTCGTTTCCTCTGCTGGAGTTCACTTAAAGCTGCAGCTTTTTGTTTTTTTTCTGTGCAGATGTTAAATATTTTTCATTCGAGATTTAAATGGCACATGGTAACACGTCACTTTGAGAAAAGATCATAAAAATAGTTGCATTTAACTTACAAGCTACTCATTAAATATGCATAATTTCATTGACACTTTAAATCTGAACTATGGTTATGACACTAGCTGTATAACATGCCATCTGAATGGTTGTGGCTTTTTCTGACTCACAGTCTTTTCACTCAGTCATGATGGTCACACGCGGCTTCTATAAACACACGGTCAACTGTTGGGTACATCTGCACTTTGCTTTAAAAGCTGCTCCAAACAGCAGGGGTCAGCCTGCCCCTGGACACAGCCTGATGCAAAGACTTCCTGCCACAGTTCTCATTGTTAGTTAAATGTTGGCTCTGAGGTCAGATTCTACACACATTCATGACCCATGCGGAAACGCTGGTGCATCTGTTAAACTCAACGCTGAGCACATCCGAATATATTCTTGGCTCACTATCATCTCATTTAACGATCCTTGCAGGGGACATAATGGCGTTTTTTGGTGCCAAATTGCTTGTAGCACCACTTTAATCATTTGGACAGCAATCAGCATTGCTCCACAGCGTTATTCATTTAACTGTTCTTGAACCCCATACACATTACTGTATGTATTCACGCCTTTCAGGTCACGTTTCGCATGAGGCTGTGCATGACCACGCAAAAGTCCAAGGCTGTAGGTCGAAACATAAAACAGTACGGTTGAAATACTTCAGCCTGGGCCAAAGTGGTGGACGCACATTACCGTCCACGGAGCCACAGTGTTAGCACGTGAGGATAAATGTCTGGTAATCCTGAAGAAAGATCTGAATCAGCTTTCAGGGATGTTCTAAGATTCGTTATTAGATTAAGTATGACGATAGGCCAGACTGTAAGAAGAAAGCAGGTTGTGCACATCTATTTAATTCCCTGGTTCATATTGGAGGATACTGGCTATCACACGGCATACCACTCTCTGTGTACTTTCAATTATATAAGCTGGAGGGTGCAAATATGAGGGTGGAGGGAAGGTTGTGTCCTGGATGTACTAGGCACCATTTTGGATTCAAGGTACACTCGCAGCTTTTAAACTTAAAGCTTGACTTAATTAAAGTGCACGAAAGCGTTTGTTCGCTGTGGGGATAACTGCGCAGCGGCTCATTCTCATCCACATTTTTAACTAGGTACATGTGGGACCACCAGGAATAAAAACGAATAATTAAACAGAAATTACAACGTTCACATCAAATGGATTTTTACATGTTCGAGATAAGGCCGGATTCAATTTAAAAACTGTGTGATCAAATTAAAGAGAGGTTGTGCTCCTGAATATTGTGGTAATAACTCACTGCATGAGTACGCTAATGCCCGCGGCTAAAAAGACCTGGAGGTGTTTCAGTGTTAATTGGGTTGTAAATTGTGTGCCATATTTTGCTCAACGACGGCCAATCACAGAGCCGCAAAAAAGTCACGTACAGGGGCTTCAAAGGCGACGTGTTTATCACGTTGCCAGAGCTCGGGCAGTTTACATACACAAGGTCGCATGTGCTTGCATGTAGGTACACAGAGGGAACAATCGATAAAGCTGTCGGTAAAACAAGATGAGATGAGCAGATGAGCTGCTCCTCATCCTAAGTTAGCCCCCATGCATTATGTGCCCGTGCGCGTGTGTCTGCGGGAGTGCGTGCATGTGCTAGATCAGTAATTATTTACCTGACAAAGGTCATTAGCCCTGTCTCAGCACTCCAGTCCTGCAGCTTGTAGTCAAAGTTCAGCTTTGTGTTTGGATACGTCTCTGCCTCTGTGGGGGTAAAATATTACAAAAGGAGCTTATATCACAGATACAGGCATGACACAAGACCAGCACTTTAATGTGGCAGGTTATATCTTGTTAAATCCGCAAGAAACCTTCCCGATTCCAATAAAATGCAGTAAGAACACAGCCAATCAGCAAACAGATAAATCAATGCCCCTCTGAAGGGAATGACCTCCTGCTGATTAGCATGAATTTCATGAACAACACAGCACACCAGTCGATGCGTCTGGTTTTGTGAAAACCGATGCGCAGCTTGTCACACTCTCTGAAATCTCGTCATCTCAGTGTTCACTCCAGGAGTCTGGATGGGCCCTGATAAGAGCGACGGCTTCACAATCAGCCTCTTTTTCAGCACACACAGGCAGCCTAATTAAACACGGGCCCATGCTGTCGCACATTATCTCCAAGCGTGCGCACTTCATTAAATATTAGGCAAAATCCTTTTAGCCCGAAAAGAATAACACATCCCCTCACGTCCTCTGATGTACTCGTGCGGTTGAAAGCCTCGCATGAAGCCGCCGCTCAGGGAGTATCTGCGGCTGATAAGGCTCAGCGTGCTAGCAAACAGACCAACATGGCACAATTAGAGGGAAGAAGGAATATTGTCTTTTAATTTGGAGCTTTGTGACATTTCATGAACTAAGAATGCGCCGAGTGAACAGACTTGAAAGTTGATTTAGGCTTTCACAGACTTCAGCAGTATGTATTAAAATACCACAGAATTTGTTTGGAAAAGTTGACTGGTGATTCTTTAAAGTACCACTACATAACCTTTGAAATTCACATTGCAAATAAAAAGTTAAAAGCATTACTTGGTCTTTTATGACCAGCAACAAATGGCAGGAATTGTTGGCTAAAGTTAGCAAACCTCTGGTGGATATTGAAGTTTACTGACTTTATAGCTGCATCCCAAACCACCACCTCCTCCACTCACTCATTAAGCATTTTCTCGTTACTTCTCGCCACTCAGCAGAAATGACTTAATCTGGCTTTAAACACCAATAACATAGTGAATCCACTAATACATTTCTGCAGCAGCTTCATCATTTAACATTATTAGAGAGTGAATCCTCCTGCCTGTTTTATAAAATCACATAGTACCTAATGACAGGGCGTTAAGCCGGGACTAATTCCTATTAGCTCCCATGCTGTATGAAAGCCTGATCTAAAATGAGAAGAGTCTTCTCAATAACTTAGAATTGCTCTTTCACTTACTAGTCTAATTTTATTTCCTTTGTGCATAAGAGATGAAGATTAAGATAATGCATTTACAGTATTAGAGTGCTGTTCAATTCAGATTTATACTGCCTGGAAGGCATTAAATCTGTCGTAACTTTAACATGAAGGTGACTCAGGCACTTCTTCAAAAACTGAACTTCCCCTGGAGGATTAATAAAGTATGCCTTCTTCTTCTCCTTCTCCAACTTCAGCCATGAGAACGACATGTTAGACTGCCATCATTGTAACATAAAGGGGCTAGAATTTTGCAGTATTTTCTTGTAGGAAAGATGCATCATTTGAACATTAAATTGTCCTTTCAGTTTTTGTCATTTCAGCACGCACTCCATGCCATTGTGTTCAGGGTTCATGCTCCAAAGCCGTCTTGGCTAAATTATAAAAAAAGGACACTGTTCTTACCTGTTAGCAGCTCTTTGTTCAGATTGGCTCGGTCTACTGACAGGATGTACTGAAATGAGAACCGTCTATATTTCAGTGTAATTCTACAGATACTACAGCTTTACAAACAGAACTGTAGCTCTACTAATTTAAATGGGAACAGGAAGTCTCTGTGGTTTATACTCTGTCTCCCTACATCCATGAATCTACATGCCTTCATTGTCTTTCTTGTATATTTTTGTCTTATTCAACAATCCAAGTCCCCGTGAGATTGAGAATCGCTGCCAAACTGGCAGCAGTGTAATTAAAAACAGCTATTTTCAGACAGGCTCATCATATGTACAAATAAGAGAAACATATTTCATGATGACACATAAACTCTAGAGCCTTGTGACAAAAAATATCTATCTGACTGCACAAGTTGCCACTCGTGCCGTTCATCATTTGGTGCATCCTTGGCTCACCTCAGCTAACACACCTCTGTGCTTGCAGTTTCTCTGTGTTTCTGTATGTGCGTGCTTAGGACCACAAACTCGAGGGTGCGTGTGAGGTCTGACAAGTGGAAAAATGAACATCCAAACTGTCGACTGACTCAGTATATGAGGAGTGTGGGAAATATAGTTTACTAGAAAGTGACAAGATATAGCAACACTGCATGGCCATGCAACTAGCAGTCCAGTCTAAGACATGTCATCAATCCCAGCTGACAGCTCGTTGCAGTGTTGTGTGTACAGTGGAGCCAACAATGGCCAGCTTACCTGGCCTTTCTTGCCATAAGGGATCGGGGACTGTTTCCCACTCAAGGAATGGATCATTCTGGCATGCATGGGGATTCCCTGGGAGACAATCTGGGGAAAAATCATTAATACAGGGGGTCAATTTTTAAAAACAAAGTGTATTAACATTAGGATAAACAATTAAAAATCCATGTTTTTTATTCTCAATTTACTGGTGGTGTCAGCCCAAGCTATAGTTCACGTGGTGACCCAGTGAGTGAAAACCTTGTCAAGTGAGCCTTGTTTTGTCAGGCTGAAAAGTCATGCAAGTGTGAAAAAAAGGGTCTGATGCAGAGTTCTCAGGCGTACATAATAAAGCCAGTGCACCAACACACAAGATTCCTGACCTCAGAGGCCAGAATGAACAACCTGACTGGACTGCAAGCAAAGAAAGCAGGGTGGACAGATTCCATGATGCCTGGCCACAAATTTAATATTTCATCACTAGAGAACAAAAAATGAAGGGTTTCCACCCCACTTCCCTCCAACTCGGCCTATGACGTGTGGTTTAGGAAGACTAACATGCTAACAAGGGCAGGAAGTGTATGCTGCCAATTTGTTTCTTTGCCACGGCCATCTTTTAGCTAGATAAAGTGGGGTCACCATGCCCCTTCAGCCCTGGGATCAACTTCACTGGACCTCATTTCCACTTCACAAGGTGAAAAGTGAATAGATCTGAGCAGCATACCTTCTCCTGCATTCCAACATGTTCGAGTGCTTGCCGACCCCTGTGAGACAACGCCAGGTTGATGCTTCTCCCCTTCACAATTTTGGCTTTCCGGATATCTGACCAAAATCAGACACAACGTTGCAGTCTTACTTTGGTTACCCCTTGAAAAAGCAATGTTTGTGTGCTGGTCAGGGATGTTGCAAGCTTGATGTGTGGGTCTGTTCCTCGGAGAGAGGAGTTATGGGACAATGTTATTCACTGACATGGGTTGCAAATAGAGCTTTGAATACTACCTTCCCGAGTTTCGAACACTTGCACATCAAAGCCTCTTTTGGCAAAGAAGCAGGCATTCAGTGCCCCAACCTAAAGGGGGAAGAGGGGATAAGGACAGGTATTCGAGTCATTGAACACGAATCATTAACTCTTAGCTACATAATATTAACTCCATGTAAACAACATAGCCCTTCCTGAACACGCCACAGCACTTCTGTAGTCTTATTTCCTTTATTCCACTTTTCAAATACACATTTGACTGCATTTTACAAAAAAGAAACTCATCTTCTTTGCATGGAAAACAGGCTCTGTAGAACTGCCTCCTGCTCTAAGGATCATTGACTCGGTAAAGGTCAATGTGCACTCAAGAGATCAAAAGACAAGATGCTGCACGTTGAATTAATAATTCACTTTCATTTTCTTTTCTTACCAAACCACCGCCCACTACTGCTACAACTTTTTTCTTGATGGGTCTGTCGGTTGATTCCTCCATGGCGCTGACGGTTCACTCGTGGCCTGACCCTCCTCACCGCTCACTTCAAAGTGATCTACTGAAGTCCCGGGTCGGGATTTAAAAGAGGAGGGGCAAACTGAGACCCACCTATGGCGCTTTCTGCATCATTTCCTCTTTCAGAGCAAATACAAGCGACAGATAAGACACAGCTGTGGTGTCAAAAGGCCCAAACCAGACGCTCCTAATGCGTAAGACAACTTATTTGGGCGGATGTTTAATTCCCGGAAAACCACCATCTGTCTGACGCATAGTAATCCTGCAGGTGCAAAAAGACTCCAGAACGAAAAGCTCTTTACAAAACAGTGCGTGTGTCTAATGTGTTTAGTCGTTATAAGTGAAAAGAAAGATAAGGTCATATAACTGTTATTTTTCAGGTGGCATGTACAACTGTTAAGTACTGAGATGACTCGTATAATAGATTACTGCTCAAAAAGTCACCTGTGACAGGGAAGGAGCACGACTGACGGGTACAAACAAAGACATATGTCGCCATCTAGTGGCTACGTGATGACAGCAACTTTACCACAGAGTGAGGAGAGCAAAGTTTGTGTTTTGTTGGTCGTTATTATCAATGGCAAAAACAGGCTCCTTGCAACATGTGTACAAATACGAAGAGTGTTTGAAAAGAAATGAAAACAAGTAGATATAATTTTACAAAAACCATTATCATAGCCCTCACTTTTTTAACAAAGAAATTGTGCAGTTAGCCATTTCTACGTGGGATTTTTCGTTGCCATCACAACAAAAGGAAAACGGTCTTAATTTATGTATTTGTATCATTCGCTCAGTCTTTCCTGTCTTATTGTTATAAAATGTTCAACATCTATCTAGTATATATTGTGACTATGCAGTGACAACTTTCTCCATGCAGTCCACAGCCTCTCTGGCTCTTGTCTTAGTATAAAGAAACACCTATTTTACCAGCAATTGCTTTATTGAGCACGGAATTTACAAACAGGGAACTACGACTTTACATTGTTTGACATCTGTGTAAAGAGTAAAACATATACATTTTAAAATTAATTTTAGAAAAGGTTAAATTGTGGGGTCAGTCAGGTGAATGTTTTGTATCTTACGGATACTACCAGCTTCTTTAGTTACTACATTTCAGGGATCTCTGGCTTTACTACAATACAATATTTACATCAATATTTTTTCCCAGTTTAATTTTCCACAGACTTGAGATTTGAATTGCGGTGAGTATTTCTTACACTTCCTCTGACTTTGACCTCAGCAGTTAGTTTCACACTACTTTTATGCGTCTACAGCTGAATGCGCAGGACAAAGCTTAAAAACCGGATATGATCAGCGCTACACTCATCAAATCCGAACTCCACACGCAGGATAGCTTAATCGATATCAGAGTCAATGACATAACGCAATTTTCGAAGTAAGTTAAACGGTTTCCTTCTTTCCAGTTACTTAAAGTCTAACTGTATAAGTAATTGCCATTGCAGAAATCACATGTATCAGTCTGAATGTACTGCAGAATCGATAACCTACCATGTTCCTTTTTGGTCTGTTCTGTGTTCGATTAGTTTTGCCTATTCTAATATGGCGCTGTGAAAGCCGAGGTTTGTTTTTCATGGGTGCAAAGTATGTTGAAGTGCATTAACCGAACGGCCCAGTTTACGAGATATCTACAGTCAGCGGGCAACGTTTTCTGTCTTAACAACGATTTTCGGTACGTGTTACCAGGCAAATATAACTTTTTTTGTTACAAATAAATTTGTTATTTTCTCACAAAACGATAGGCTAGCTAGCTGCCAAGCCGGACCGTTAAAGCCGGTTTGTTGACCTCAGTTAAGGTCCTCAGATAGACTAGAAGTGTTAGCTTTGTTGCTACTTAAGGTGGTAACTGAAGACGTTTTTTTTAATCGGCAAATTGTGAAAAACTTTCCAGCAGCGGGAAATTGCAGGTAACCACAGAATTAGACAGACGAACTCGGATGGATGTTTGCCCCGCTTTCTAGTGCTTCTGATGCTAATTTAGCAAGCTAACGCTAGTTTGCCTTCCGTGAGTGGGATTATTTAATGTCCTTTACGAGTGACGATAGCTAATCTCTACTGTACGTTGACCGGTATATTCGTGTTTTCAGTCAACAACCTAACAATAAATTGTGAATAACAGATGTCTTTGATGTGTATGGATGTTTCTACTAGCTAACGCGACTGTACTTATAAAAGCAGTACCGGTAACGTCGTAGCAAAGTGACAATAACGTTAACGTTACACACTCTTTATTCGAGTTCGAAGCAGGATTGTTGGTTGTAAACAACGATATAGCCGTTCAAATAGAAAAATATATGAACAGAAACGTGAAGGAGGTCTACATCAAATTTAGAATCCACCAACAGCAGTATCTTTCATAGTGATGATACCAGTTGCTCTCGCCGTAGAGTCTAAGTAAATGTCCAAACGTTTATATTTTAAATATTCATCGTATTTGTTATATTACATATCCTTGTGCTATGCATACTACAAATATGAAACATCATATGCCTCATCAAAAAGAGCTAATGGAATTTCCTTCAGTGCTAAAACTTCTGAGCACAGCAGGACATACTTCTTGGCTAACTGCACTAAACTGTACATTTGGTTCCCTCCACGGCAGGCTGGTGTCATCCTTGCCACTCAGAATGACCGACCCGGCTGTGAACAGGGTGGTTAGCGACATAATTCGCTCTCCGGAGGACAAACGGGTTTACAGGGGCCTGGAGTTTACCAATGGCCTGAAGGCCATGCTCATCAGTGACCCAACAACAGACAAATCCTCCGCTGCCTTGGATGTCCACATAGGTAAAGGTCTTTCGTCACTATTATCTTGCCAAGTAGTCATGTATCTTTCCTCCATACAAGGACCTCTATCAGTTGTGGAGTGGAATAGAAAAGTATTTTGTTGCCCTGTAGGCTATGGAAATAATCCACATTATAGTGAAACATGTAGGTAAAAATGCTTATTGTTGCATGCATAGAGTAACCTCAATGCTGGCCTTGTTCTGCACTTGAGGTAAATATCTTTGATCTCTGTTATCCAGTATTCCTGTTTCCATGAATATACCTTCAAACATAATATTGCTGTTTACCCACCTGCTGTCCCATTTACAGATAAAACATTTGCCCAACAAAAGCTATGACAATGGTGTGACTTCCCCCTCTAAGTCCTCACTCTGACCAAGCAGTAGGCTCCTTTTACTTCAGGAGGAAATAAAAGTGAAACATAGTACCAAGTTTCTGTGGGCAATTAAATTTTACCCATGAACTCTTAACTCAAAGAGGCAGAGCTGCAGAGATAATAAAAGTTATTTTTAGTACATATAATATAACCTGAATAGTATTACGATATGACCAAGTCTCTCAGGTTAGACGTTTTCCCAGTTTGTTTTTAATTATTTGAGTTATATTATTAAGATGCTGTTTCTATTAGTTCATCAAAAAAATGTTCCTTGATTAACAAGGTAACAATGTAATTCTCTGTATATAAATTAAGCTGTTGTTGTGCCATACTACCCCTCTGGGGTTATTTCCAAGCTTTTTCAGTCTTTGTTCTCCTCTGCAGTGAGGCCAACTGACCTGGCAGACACTGAAAAGTGAAGATGTTGTATCCGAGAACTTTAATGAACCCATACCAACAGCTTGATCAGCTGATTTTCTGTGCCCATTTTTCTTGAATTCACAGGTTCTTTATCGGACCCAGCGAACATCTCGGGCCTGGCACACTTTTGTGAGCACATGCTGTTCCTGGGAACAAAGAAGTACCCCAAGGAGAATGAGTACAGCCAGTTCCTGAGCGAGCACGCAGGCAGCTCCAATGCTTTTACCAGTGGAGAGCACACCAACTATTACTTCGACGTGTCCCATGAGCACTTGCAAGGAGCACTAGATAGGTACTTTCCTGTTCATTTGATGTGATTAATTTTTCCTAGTACAGAAACAATTTGTCTCATGTTTGAGGTACATCTTAGGTGTTTCCTGTATTTACTTTTTTTATTGGGTTGTGCTTAGCTGTAATACCTTGTGTGGGCTTTAGCACCTTCGTATAACATTGAATTGTAAGACCTGACATTAACTACTGGAGAGCCTGTTGAATTCAAATTCATTCAACTCTACGCTTGTTTAAAGCACTTGTTTAAAGCTCATGAGTCTTTCTTTTATGTTGCATCTACCTTTGTCCAATTAAGAAATATGTCATCTCTCTGCCTAAGTGGTTGTTTAGCTATCAGTGTACAGTGTTCCCCTTGGGAGTCCAGGTGTTAATCCAAGTGAGCTGCCATGTCGTTACCTGTCCAGCTTTGGTTACGAGACCCAGCTTCATTGTATCTTCTCTTTTGTAACCACCAGCGTAGTTCCTACCCCCATCTCAGGCGCAGGGTGAGACTGATGTCCTCAGCTTTGCAGGGGGCTCTTCTCACGTGTCAGCTGTGGTGGTTTGGAGAAGACAGTTGGGCAGTGTCAGAATTTAACCTTTTGGGATAAGCTTACCTACTTATAAATGAATGATAGTCTAGCAAGCACATGTTTATTTGTCATAGGCTAATTGTTCCCCTGCGCCAGTGAATTGTGAAGGCCATCTGGACTGTAGTGGTAGGAAAGGACAGTGCAGAGTATGTTGAAATATTGATGATGTTGCCTCTTTGAAAGTAGAAGAGCACAGTGTCTGAAAGGATCATGTGTGTCATTAGCTGGTCCCATTATTTTAACCATACCCATGCTGTAATAGTCAGAATGCCTGTAGTTATCTAACACTTTCTAAGAAATTTGCATATTTGATCATTGGTAATCAAAGAGCAAGATTTTTTTTTCTAGATTCACTATTTGGTGATTAGAAGAATAACAAGCACCACAACCACAAACACTTACTATAAACACATTGCAGTGCCAGGAAGCATTGTCCTTTGCAAGAACATTTTATTGATCTGAACAACCAGCTGCTGTGACAGAGGTACATTTTAGTACTTGTTAGATTGTGCTGTCTATTGCATAAATCTTCAAATATACAGCTCTGGCTGACCTTGGACGGAGCTTTAAAACTATTCAAATTTTGTGTCTGCATGTCATTTTCTTATTTGCATGGCAGTTGCACTCACTGTACACTTATCCAAATGGGTTTTCACCATGACCCACTTCCATTTTTGTGTGTACACACAACGATCTCCATTTATCCCAGAGCAACATTAGGCTGCCACTGGAGGATCACATTTTAAAATGCTAAAAAATCACACAGCCTTAAGTAGTTTCATTATGCGTCTGAAAATTGATTTTTCATATTGAGCTATACTCTTTCATGTTCCCTTTATTGTCATCTTGCTGTCTCTGTAGGTTTGCCCAATTCTTCCTGTGCCCATTGTTTGATGAGAGCTGTAAGGACCGGGAGGTGAATGCTGTGGACTCTGAGCATGAGAAGAACCTAATGAATGATGCCTGGCGGCTGTTTCAGTTGGAGAAGGCCACTGGCAACCCTAATCACCCCTTCAGCAAATTTGGAACAGGTAGGAACTTTCCAGAGTTGCCATAAATGTGCATTAAAGCTAGGCCATACATATATCGATATTTAGCAAAACGAACTTTTCCTCTGCATTTGGGCCTATCTTTCACACAGAAACACACAAAGATTTTCCACAACTCTGCGTGTCTGTGTGTACATGGAAAATAGAGTGTTTGAGAAATGAGGATGTCATCACCCTGATTCACACATGCCCATTGTTGCTTTGTGTAATTAGGATGCCTCGATAACAATTGCAGACAACTGGTTCATATTTGGTTAGCACTGCTAGCCGTGTGCCTGAAAGAATAACTAGAAATGAATAATTAGCTACTGCTGTTATGTTTTTTTTAGTAAGTACCAAAGAAAAACAAGATCACTATGCATGCTCAGAATGTTCTTCTCTGGTATTTGATGTTTCGTTGATGAAGACATTTTTTCACCACCTATTGGCCTGGCATGCTTGTTTGCGTGTTTAAAATAATTTTTACCTTCCCTTGTATGTAGACATATTCTCTTTTTAACTGGAGGTGGGGGGTGGGGGGAGAGGGTCATTAAAAATATTTCTGCACATATGTGTGTTCAAGGCCTCAAGCTGCACACGATCATAGTATTCATTCTGACTTTGTGCTTACTGCAGCCTGCCTCCATCTGTCTCCTTCACTGTAGACATATACTGATCACAACTGGAATAGTACACATTAAACAGTAGATATTTAGTACCCAGGCCAAGAACTGCATAGGGTAGGTGAACTAATTACATGCTTTTTGGACCTGTCTGTTGGCCTATTTGCATATTAATGTTGTTGGAGTTCATATTACACCACTTATGCACCTGTTTTGTTCATCTTAATAATGACTTCATCATAGTGAATATTGTGAGATTTTAGGCAGCATAAGTACCCCACTTTATATTTAGTAAATAAAAGATCACAGTGTTCTACAACAATAGATACAACTTATATAAACCCACTATATGTTTCACAAGCTGCAGCTTTGATCTGTGACATTTTGAACACTTTTTATGCCTTCTGACCGTGACCAATGATATTCACTCATCTGACAATTTACTGTGGTGTGGGGAAAATCTCTGGGCCAATTAATTCCCAGGTCAGAGTGACATAGGTGTGGAAAAACTCTGAGCTCAAAATAACCACCTGATGGCAGTCTTGAATTATATAATCGTTATTCCAGTTAAGAATAGAAGAGGATCAGACAGGCCTGAAAGTCATTCCCTGCTAGAGGACCAACATAATCTTCTCAGGAAAGATGCTTTGTTTTTTCCTGTTGGTGTCTCAACAAACCTCCACCGCAGGTACTCGACATCCCTCAGAAGTGCTAGATGTAGGCTGCGCTTGTATTTGAAATAAAGCAGGCGAGCAACTTGTCCATGTATCTGACTGGCTGCTGTCACTGGGCCATCATAAACTGATAGTAAAAAAGTTTACTACCATTGTCTCAGATCAAATGAGTTTCATATTTCAGTGCTCTGAAGATTTATGCAGTTCTCAAGAAGACGTGATGATGTTTTTTATGTTTTGCATCTCACATTCAAAATACATTGATAATTGGAGTTATACTATGAAGATGAAACTCAAGGATTCTATTTTTATTTTGTTTTTAATCAGCTGGCAAATATTGATCAGTACAGTTGAACTCTGTCATGGGGAAGTTGTGTAATTATTAAAAAAAAACAAAGGTTCACTTTTCTTCTATTATTTCTCTTAAAGGTAACAAATTTACCCTTGAGACCCGACCATCTAAAGATGGGGTTGACATACGTCAGGAGCTCTTGAAATTTCATTCTACATACTACTCCTCCAACCTCATGGGACTCTGTGTGTTAGGAAGAGGTAAGAGTTGATATTGCATGATTCAAACTTTCAGTGTGTACGATCTAGTTTCAGAAATGAAAAATGATTTTCATAGTTGTGTTTTCACTAGTGTATAATTACCTGGAAAAAAAGAAGCATTATTGTTGTTGTTACCTTTCACCTTTTATCAGTGCTTTTTCTCAGTTTCAAATTCAGAGCTAACTGTTATTAAATGAAGTGTCTCTGTTCATTACCACCGGAAATTTACAGATCAATCTATAAAAACTGTAGTTTTATTTCTTTGCATTTTTATGAGGTACTGAAAGTCTACTAACTTTAAGGTAAATCTGAGCAGAATTATACCGTACTTTACTTAACTATTCCAATACTATATATTTTTTGTCCTCTTAACCTACAGAGTCATTAGATGAGTTGACCTCCATGGTGGTTAAGTTATTTGGGGAAGTGGAGAACAAGAGCGTGCCTATCCCAGAATTCCCTGAGCATCCCTTCCAGGAAGAGCACCTCAAAGTGAGCCAGTTATCACAGTGTTTCTCACGCTTTACTGTACACTCTTTACCCTTTTACTGCCATATGAGGCCATAGCCAGTGTTTAATACAATAGTATTATTTTATTTGCTGTTATATATATTAGTAACACGTTTTTTTTTGTTGTTGTTGTGTTCTGGAACAGCAATTCTACAAAGTGGTACCCATTAAAGACATAAGGAACCTGTATGTGACTTTCCCCATCCCGGACCTACAAAAGTACTACAAATCTAACCCAGGACATTATCTTGGACATCTGATTGGTCACGAAGGACCTGGAAGTTTGTTATCTGAGCTAAAATCTAAAGGTAGGACCTGAAGTAGAGCTCCACGATAATGACAAACATGTCTGGATGGTTGCTGAAAAACCAAGCTTGAAGTACGATGTATGGTTGTTCGTTACCGTCTCATCCCACTTCAAAGGCTAATGATTTTTACGCATTATTTTTATTATTTTGAAATGGTATGACCATATATGAATATTACATAGCAAAAATCAGAATAGGTACCATCTTCTGATAAATAATTCAACCATAGTGGCCAGAGCCACCACTCACCACGATATGGGTTTTTAGTAGTTGAGACGCATTATTAAAGTCGTTAAGATCTACAGTTTTCAATCTTTAAATATAAAATATGTAAAAAAAATAAAATAAATAGAAATATGAATATGAATAGAAAATGACCATGATTATTATTTTTAAGGCTGGGTGAACACACTTGTTGGAGGGCAAAAAGAAGGAGCCAGAGGATTCATGTTCTTCATCATCAATGTGGACTTGACCGAGGAGGGCCTCTGTAAGTAGTGCGAGCGATTACGTGTGCACTGTACTTCATTCATCATTTGCTGATGTGCTTTGCATGTGATTTTTTTCCGTATTGTGGTCAGATTTGTTTATATGTGAGGAAATTACATATAAATAATACTGATTGAGGCCTGTTATATGTATGTGTCACCACAGTACACGTTGAGGACATCATCTTCCACATGTTCCAGTATATCCAGAAACTGCGAACTGAGGGACCTCAGGAGTGGGTGTTTGAGGAGTGCAAGGTAGTTAATGTTTCTATTCAGCAACAGCATTTCAGATGGGGGGCAAACTTGACCTACGTATTTCTGGTTAGTGAAGAAACTAATAGAGCAACACTGACGTTGACAGCAGAGACTGATGGATTCAACCCTGCAAGCTATTTTCGCATTATTCTAAATGTAATCACATCAAATGAAGCTAGATAGTGTTCGTTTTCCATTCTACAGGGTAAATGTCTTTTTTCCCCTGCCCCCCAAAAAAACTTTCCTAGAGGATTAGAATAACTTTCAGATTAAATTCTGTGCATTTACCTTTTCTAGGATCTGGCTCTAAATGTCTTTCAACTGTATGCAAATGTTGTATGTGTCTTCACCTGTTACATGATCCACTTCTGTCCCTCTTCCTGTCTCTGTAGGATTTAAACAAAGTGGCCTTTAGGTTCAAGGACAAGGAACGACCCCGTGGCTACACCTCCAAAGTGGCTGGTTTACTACACGTAAGTCCTTTCTCCATCTGCAAAGGTTGTTTCCAGGGAGACACAGTGCAGCCCATTGTGTCTGTACCTGCTGTCGTCATCAGGCTGGTGCTGCTGTTGCTCTGTATAGAGAGAAGTGAGATTTTGCAGAGGTGCAGTCAGAAATTGGCCAATATGTACCACAGTTCCAGTATGACTGTTGAAGCAAAGCTCATTTACTTAAGTATTAAGTAACGAATGCTAATTTTCTTTCACAAGTTTGCAGGCTTCCATTCAGTTATAAAACTGTTGATTAGAAATCATTTCACTTAAGTGGCAGCTTGGCCTTAAGGAAATATGATATATGATAGGCTGACGGCTCTCTGCTCTTTGTGTTTCAGTACTACCCTCTTGAAGAGGTTCTAGCAGCAGAGTACCTTTTGGAGGACTTCAGGCCAGATCTGATTGAGATGGTGCTGGATAAGCTGAGACCAGAGCATGTCAGGTTAGTGTGAGAACATCGATCTCTGATGCCATTCATGCACTTTCTAAGTATAACAAAGATAACATTAACATTAGGAAAATGTCACTTTAACACAACACTCCTTCTAAATAATAGTATATATATTGTGTTATTGTGAAATACCTATTTCCTTGTTGATTTCATTTCCCCATTGTTAGTGTCATTTATTGATAAATAGATGCATTGCAAGCCTTATATACATGTAATGAGTGTATTTGTGCATAACATCAAAGAAATCCCTGAGCAAGTCTGCCGTATCTTAGTAACAGGTATCTGTGATAGATCATAAGAGGATGATAATATGGAGGATAATAAATTCAGATAGTAATTATTTTTTGTTGCCTGCCAGCTGTGACAAAGTGCTGTTGGTCTGCTCTGATATTTGGATGAAACAACTTTTCAATTTTCTGTCTTGAAAAGGAATGCCAAACAACTTCACAGATTTGATTATCTCTGCAGCCTCAAAGGTTCAGTTTGTTATATCAGGAGATGGATATGTGTGCTCAGGAATACATTAACAGGTTTTGCTTTCTTCATTGCAAATGCTGGTGTCCTCATAGGATTTGAGCATAAACAGTTCAACCAAGCTAAAATGTTTCCTAACTAGCTGCCTCGTGTTATTTAAAGGTGTTTCGTTTTCAGTGTATAATCCCCTCTGCGACAAATGTCTGACTTTAGTGGGGGAATAGCACAGTCTTTTCTGTTGCAGCCCTCCTTTCTAGTAGCAGTAGTTAGCTAGTAGCTGCTAATAGTTGCAGCCCTTATAAAAATCTTCCTCAGTGTAGCTTGAACACTGATTCATTTTGGGTTGCTACTTGTGTCAAGCAAAGTGCAGGCTTGTAACTAGTCCATTCGTTAATGTTCACCAAGGAGGAAATTGCATACACTCATTGGCTGACCCCAGCTGTTTGCATGCCAGTGTCTTCCTTCACTGAAGTGGCTACTTAACCTTGGGGTTTTGCCAGCACTGCTTTGAATTCGTGACTGTCTTTCCTCACATATCAGTCTCCCTCCAGCAGATACAAGTGAAGTTACAGCAACTTAGAGATATGAATTATAACCACACATCATAATATACACTGGAGTCTCTGTTACAGTGACAATCAGACAAATAGATCCTTGTTTAGGCTTTGCTCCTCTCCTCTGTGATATGTCTGTATCCTCACTGTGCTGCATTGATATGAACTATGATGAGCTGGTTGTGGGAAACATCTCTAGCGGGCATCCAGGCGTTGCCTCTTCCTCTTCATCTCCATGCAGTTCTAATACATTAGTTCAAGTTTGCTGTTTGCTGTAGCCTAAAACATTCTCAAATTGTTGTAAAATGTTGTTAATCACCATTAGATTAGATAAGTTATCTTGGCCATTCAAATTAATACAAAAAACATGAATATCACGCGCCATTTAGCATGATGGCATTGTATAGACTGACCTTCTCTCAGCACCCTCAACAGCTGCAAAGTTTCTCCACCCAAGTCAAATTCACAGCATTTTGTAAAGGACCAGTTACCTTCAGGTCTCAGCAAGTAGCAGAGGTGGAGGAAGTATTCAGATTCTGTGAAAATATTCAACTGCAGGTAAAAGTCCTGCATTCATCATCTATCAGACCTCCACAAAATGGATAAAATTGCCATCTGAAAGGAATAAGTTATGTTAAGGATCATATTAATGTTCAAATAGTAGTTGATGGGAGTATTTTGAATAAGCTGGAATTGCTCAAATAAAACTATAAATACTGTGATTTGCACTTGAGTACAGTGCTTTAAATGTACTTGTATTCCCCCACTGCCGAGTAGACAGACTCGTACTGGACTACACTGTAGAGCTGCAGCCTTTGCAGCTCATTAAAAAAATCGAAGAAATGAATATGAACTAGTTAATTTTTCAGAACTGTGTTCAAAATAATGAACTGAGCATGAACTTGTTCATGTAAATATGTGTGAACTGAGCTTTGACCTAGCTTTTATGAAGTGTAAACATGCATGTAGGCACCAGTGAACATTCGAAATGCAGCACACTAAGGCAGGATAGGAATTCTAAACATAGCTCCTCAGTTAGAGGCAGACATGTTGATGGATTTCCACTGTCTCAAACATGATCCAAAAGCAATACTAATAGAAAAGCACTCACATCCCATCCTGTGGACAGGTTACAAACAGAGAGTATCTAATTAGCTCTGACAGAGAGGTTTTTGTATCCATGTAACGTGATCTGGTTCACCCTTTTCTTTCTCCAGAGTTGCAGTGGTGTCAAAGTCATTTGAAGGGCAAACCGACAAGACAGAAGAGTGGTATGGCACGCAGTACAAACAGGAAGCCATCAATGACGTGACCATTGAGGTGAATCACTGTGGTCACAGTGCTCTAATCAAATCACACACAATACTGGAAATCTTTTTCTTTTGCTTTGTGCTGAGTGTGTGACTACTGCTTCTGCTTTGTTGTTTGTATGCCTGTGTTTCAGAACTGGGCAAGTGCAGACCTCAACGGCAAGTTCAAATTACCTATGAAAAACGAGTTCATCCCTACCAGCTTCGAGATCTACCCTCTTGAGAAAGACTCTCCGTCAGTCCCCACTTTAATCAAGGCAGGTGTTTTTGCAGTGCAGCTCTATCATCAAAAGTCATTACCCAACTGCACTGGACAATCCTTCCTGCATATTGTGAAAAATCTCTGTTCTGCTTTCATATGGTAATAAGGTATTGTGACTGAGACATAATATATATAGTAGTATTGTTTCCATTATGTCAAGATCAGAGAAACTAAGCTGTTAGCAACAGCATACATATTCCATTCTCTGAGGGAAATACCAAATAAAAGTCTCTGGGCCTTTTTTCTGTTTTATTTGCTAAAAGACTGAACTGTAGTCTGTTAATGTCAAAATAACTGTTAAATTTACGTGAATGAAAAAATGCACACTGTCACTTGTAGTGTGTAGCTAAAGTGTGCCTTTGCTGACATTTCCAGGGACTGGAAACAATTGTCTTGCTCAGACTGGACTTGATTGACTTAATGAATATGCATATGAGAACTGCCTGTGTGTGGTGTTCATCTCTTCCAGGACACTGCTATGAGCAAGGTGTGGTTCAAGCAGGATGACAAGTTCTTCCTGCCCAAGGCATGCCTTAACTTTGAGTTCTTCAGGTGAGTAACTAACTATGAACCTTTGCACTGGAACTGGAGACACAAGGTCCTACCCACTAAATCAACAAAAAACAAAATTTTCAAAGTAGCTGGAAGAAATTTCAGTTTTGCATTAACTGTACCTTAACTTTACAATGCCATTAACACATCACATTAGACCAGATCAGAAAAGATCTCACCTCTCAGATGAAGGTAGGTACAGGAACGCAGGAGTAAAGCAAATGTCCAAATTGCAGCCACTCAGTTACGCTGTGGCTACACTTGGAAGGTGAATATGTAATTTCTCATCTGTTGTTCACGATCAATGTCAATGTCAACACAACTCTGCAGGTAAAGACTGTCACAGTTTGACCATGGAGGGTTGCACACCAGTATGTTAAGAGCAGTGGAAATACAAGTTGCAACACATTGCCAGTGGAAACACAACTGCATAGCCTCTTCTTTATGGGGGGAGGTTGAGGCCAGTGGCATTACATAAGTTTTATTTTTTTTTGTAATATTTTCACAATTACTAAGAGTTAAAAATAATTTAAAACTCTTCCTTTTCCAGTTCTGTTATAGTTTACTAAGAGGCTAGAACATAATTCTCTTAATGCTCTTTCAGTGGTTGCGTATGCCACAGAGAAGATACGACTATATAAGATGGGATAGGCTGGAGTGGCTTAGTTTAGCCGATAGTTGACAACTGAAACAGTGGCAAACCCTACTGTGTGGGGCTCTAATTCGACAATATTAGTCTATTACGACTGTTATTGTTTTGGTTTTGTAACAAACTATATAAAGTGGATACCAAACCAGTCATCCTGTACCAGAGCATTGTGTGTAGAATCGTGTTGTGTATGATGCTTTAAACACCTTCTGCTCCTAATGTGAGAAAATGTAGAGACCAGCATCTCTACCTTTTGTGTCTATGCTTTGTTTGACCACTGCCATTTTCTCTACAGCCCGTTTGCGTATGTGGACCCATTGCATTGTAACATGGCATATTTATACCTGGAGCTCCTCAAGGACTCCCTCAACGAGTATGCATATGCAGCCGAGCTAGCTGGCTTGAACTATGACCTCCAAAATACCGTCTATGGGATGTATGTAAGTATTCACTCCCCATCGCCCTCAGCTGCATCCCAGACCGTACGTCCCAAACCTTTATCATCCTCAGACTGGGCTATTGTGGCTCGGGCAGGCCTGGGTTGACAGGTAATTTTAAGACACATGTATGGACAGATTGGAAGGTTTTACCACACAGGTGATACAGTTCATTGAAATAAAATAAAACAACTTTGGACAGTTACAGAAAGTGCTGTATGTCAGTGGTCAGTTGTTTGTACTGTCAAAATATTTGACAATTTGACTACTCATGTGGTAAACCCCACCCATGCAGTTTGAAAAAAATATTCAGTATTTGCAAAAACCTTCTGACCCAGACCTGGCTGGTCCAGCCTCTGTTCTATCTGCATCTTCCTCTTCATTCTTCATCAATCCTTTATCCCTTTTTGCTCACCCACCTCCAGCGAAACCCTTATGACTACTTAGGACGTGTTTTATTTTCCCACGTTGTCAGACATATTAAAACATTGTCATCTCTCTTGTTAGTGTTAAATCCACAACTGTATTTCGCATCAGGTGGAGCGGGGGTGTTCCACCAGTGACAGAGTTTATGATTTAAAAGATAGATCTTAAAACAGTTGTGGCACAAGTCTACCAGAGAAAGCTGGTCATGAGGCTGCATATACATACTCTTCTTATCGTTCTTCTCGTACTTGCATTGTCTTGTTTTTTTTGTTTGTTTTTGGACAAACCCTCATACCCAACAAACATGATTTTTGTTTTTGTTCTTTTTTCCCCCCTTCCATTAGTCGCTACCTATACGCAGATCCCCTGCACTGCAACATGACCTACTTGTTTCTCAGGTTACTGAAGGATGATTTAAAAGAGTATACATATGCAGCCCGCCTGGCCGGGCTGGTGTATGGCATAGCCTCGGGGATGAATGCCATCCTCGTAAGTACGCCGTTTGAAGTCTGAAGGGAAGTGGGGGTGCCAATGAAGGGTCCACTTTGAGGCTTTGACAGAGTGTGGAAATGGCTTGGTTCTATACGCTCTGTTTGACTATGTGAAGTGCTGTGTGTTCTGTTTGTCCAACCAGAAGGATTTCTAGGAATCTCTGCTTGCTGCACCATTCCACGCAAACCCCAGCCTAATATGTCACTTCACTGTAGGAGAGCTGCATACCGTCCTCTGGAAATGTCACATGCAATTATAACGGCATTTGATTTTTACCTATGATCAAAAGATTTACCTCATAGAATCATGTTTGAGAGAATCTGTTCCTCAGATTTTCTTTTTTCGTACTGCTGTGACATCTCCAAATGTAGTCTTTGTCACAAGACTTTTTTATTACTACGAACTAGATTCATTGATGTAATGGCTTTTCATTTTAGGCCCTCGTGGCAATAAAGCTGACAAATGTAAAACTTTGTGCAGACTTGCGGTTCACACTGAACCCCGGCCACTTCAGACATGGAGTCACGAGTGACTGATATTACAGATTCACTTCCAAAGTTCAATCAGAGTTATATATTCAGTGCATGTGCAGGAGAGCGAATGCAAAATGGCATGACTTTACCTGCTCTCTCTCCCTCTCTCTCTCTCTCTCTCTCTCTCTATATATATATATATATATATATATATATATATATATATATATATATATATATATATATGTCTTTTTGCCTGCCACTCTCTACTTCTGTTGCGTCCTTGTCATACAGTTAGTATATGGGGAAAAAAAGTCTCTGTTGCAAGACCCAAGGAGTAAAGCCAAATGATGCAGATTCTGTGACATATTATTAGTCTCATTTCTGCTGATGCAAGTTCACAAAGGATGTTGGAAGTGGATGTCTTTGATGGATAGTGATTTGCTTAAACAGACACCTCTTTGTTTCCCCCATTTATGAATACAACAATTTTGCTAACTGTGTGTGTGTGTCTCACAGATTTAAGTCAACCTACCTAAGAATGAAGCTGGTTTGCGGTGGTGCTGTTTTGCTCTGATCTATCAAGCTTTCTAACTTTGCCACTAACCATCTTCACCCTTTGTCATACGACCTACTAACCTGTATTCATTAGCTACCATTCACCAGTGACTTCACGATTGCGGTGTGTCCTTAGAGACAGCTATTCAACACACTGTCTGTGTAGTTGCGTGATGGGCTGTATGTAATTGATTGAGTCAGCAGTATTGGTGTGGCTGGCCGGGTGTTTGTCAAGGTTAATGATGTTAGGAGAGATTACTTGTAACGGGTGTCACCGCAGGGACCTAGCGACAGGGAGCGGGGCGGAATGGGATGAGACTGAGAGCGTTGCCATGTAGCTGGAGGTTTTGCTGAATCATGAAGGACCATAAGGTGCAGATGACATTGCAAAGTGGAGGCTTTAAATAACCTTGACTATTCTTTTCTATTTTTACAATACTCATTTTAGTAGAAAAACCTCATCATCAACCACTTAGGCCTGCTCTGACTCCCTGAGAGTTTTCACAGCAGGAGATGATTACCTGCTGCTTCGTATTATAGATCAACGTTTTGTTTCCCTTTTTTTACTCTTGTGTTCAGTAGGAGTTTTTAAAGTCTAAAATTTGTAGTTCTAAAGGTTGTTTATTGGAACACTTTGGGCAAACAGATGTCATCGTGGTGACTCATCTTATGCAGGGGAGTGATGTGCTTTTCTTGACAATCATTTGGTCAGCCAATAATTACAGTGCTTAGTCACACACTATAAATACATGAGTCAGAACCTTCACATCAACAAATTAAACTAGAGCATGATCTGTAAAACACTGATCATGCCGGGCTCACCTTACCTTTCTGTTTGTTGATAATGTACCGCCTGTCCTCTGTCACTGTCTGCTGCAGCTGTCTGTTAAAGGTTACAATGACAAACAGCACATCCTGCTGAAGAAGATCATCGAGAAGATGGCCACCTTTGAGATAGATGAGAAGCGCTTTGACATCATCAAAGAAGCGGTAAGCTGTGACTGCAGCTCCATCATCGGTACAAAGTTATGATGAGTCACGATTGATCGAACAAAAGGCTTGTGGAACAGCTAACTTAAACCCTTTTTTTTTATTCTGCCTCACAACACAAAAGCAGTAAAGTAACAGTTATAGTGGTTTTCATTCTCTCCAGTAGTTTTGACATACTCCCTTCAAAAAAAAAAATCCTGTTGAAGTGTTCATGTTGAACTGACTTTGCCATCTCTTTCTCCTTTCAGTACATGAGGTCTTTGAATAACTTCAGAGCCGAGCAGCCTCACCAGCACGCCATGTACTACCTCCGTCTACTAATGACCGAGGTTGCTTGGACCAAAGATGAGCTCAGAGAGGCTCTGGATGGTGAGACGCTGCTCTTAATCTCACTCTTTCTCTCCGTAACTCTGTCTCAAAGTCCCAGCCCTTACACTTATTAGCCCCTTTTTTTTAAGCCAAACTGAGCAAGCAAACCTTGGGTTATGTAGCTAAGTTGCGTGAGGTTGAGTAACACAGTAGCTGTAGCGCCAAACATACAACTGTTCTATGGCACTCTTTCTCAGTTTCATAGGTGTGAGCTCCTGGGTTAAAGTTTCAAGGTGTTTGGCTTGCAGTCAGTAGAGGGCTACTCCTTCTCACTTTAAGTCTTTTCTTCTTTTCTGGCTTCCTCCTTACATCCTCATTTGAATGCTGAGGCTGTTCCCCAGCAGATGCCTCCCTAGCTGCAGTCTTTCCTCTCCGCAGTGCCGGTGTGGAACCTGAAGGGCAGATTGTTATATTTTTACCACGGGGCTACACAGACTATCCTCGGATTCACATGAGACTCAATTAACCTGCAGGGTCAAAGCCTGTAGCCCCGTCACCAGGGCCTCCAATTACCACAGCTTGTTCCCTTATCAGTACCCTTACCCTCCTGCCGTCCCTGTAGTAGCTCATCCTTGAATCTGGGTCAGACGTTGCTTGAATTCAGATTGTCCAGTCTGTATTGAAACAGGCCTGATTCTTGTGCGCGTGAAACTGAATGTGTATATAACTGTACGTTTTACCAGGCTTGTATCACTGTCTGACGTGTGAGCAGTGTTGTCTTGTTTGTGACAGGAATGTACAATGAAACAGCAGTGGTTCTGTTTTTTGTGTATGTTTTTTTTTAACAGTCTTGATAGCAGCTTGGGAAATTGCTCTTTGACTGATTGCTGTTTTCTGTGATCTGTATTCCAGATGTAACCCTCCCACGCCTCAAGGCCTTCATACCTCAGCTATTGTCACGGTTGCATATTGAAGCCCTTCTCCATGGCAACATCACCAAGGAGGTTTGTCACTTGAGACACAAGTTTTTTGGGTTTTTTTGCACTGCCAGCTGAGACAATTTGAGTTTTGCTTGCTAAATTCACAATAGTGCAGCTTTCCCTTCATATCAAGACTTTGAATACACCTTTTTATTCTCAAACAATTTCTGAGTCACCTCCAGTTAATCTGGCCCTCTGATGGTATCACAGAGGATTATTGTCAAACCTCTGACGCAGCACGCGCCTTACGTCTTTTAATGATGACAGCATCACAGGTGGGTGGAGAGAGAATCAGAGTCACCAGTGGGAGAAATTATCCATTTCATCATCATGGAGCTGCAGTGTGGGCTTTTGTAAGTCCAGAGCAAAAACTGACCAAAGCAGATAAGCCTTGCAATGTTAGGCTGTATGATAGATGAGGAATCAGGTACCCATGTTTTGAAGAGAAACATTGTGCTTGGATATGCTGTGCTGGAATTGTCAGTGACTGTTTGTAGCCTCCTCATGGATGCATGGAACTTATGGTCTGGCACATGGCACCTTTTTATAAAGTCCCAGAATACAGGCAGAGGGCAGGGTCTCTGCAGATGAATACACCACCACACATTTCCAGTTGGACATAAGTGATGATTGAGAGTCGTTATTTTTAAATCTAGGCGTTGTTTTTAAGGAAATCCTGCGGACTACATCTTTAATGTTACCAAAGCAGGTCAGTTACATTGTAGGAAAACACTACCTGAAAAGGTATTGGTGATGTCGCTTTAATTACTTCCTTGTTGTTTTGTGGCAAGGACAGTTAAACCTATTTCAATGCAATACATGTTCCTCTTTCATTAAATTTGAACAATAAAGCTTAAGTTCCAAACCCCAACTTCTTCAGATAGTACACCGACTTCAACTGCTTCAGTCTCAAAGTCCGACTCTGAAACCTTCCAATCCCTTGTTAACTAAAGTCATCCCATATACACGCCCTACATACAGTACCATCACATGTTCCAAAAGGATTCTATAAACTATGGCTATTACACTGCCAAGTCTACAAGCTGTGAACAGTGAAGTTGGCTGGATAGTCAATAAGCCTCATTAATCTTAATTACAAAAAACAAAACAGATTTCCTGTTTTATGCCCAAGTGGTTTGGGTTTCATCTAAGAGGTTGTATGATAAATCTGCTACTGAGCCTTTTCTGCTCAGGACAACCCAAAGAACAATTTTTAACTGTTTTCTGCTGATAAAAAAAAAAAAAAAACAATACTGTCCACAGTGAGGTCTGTAGATTATCCTGAGTAAGCGCTACATTGTTTCTGGAAATACATTGCTATGGATTTTTTTTGATGCTCTGAGCACCATATGCAAAATTCCTTTCACCGTTTCTTTACAAGTGTAGCAACTCGGGTTGCAGCGGCATACCAGTGTCATGTATACTACAATATGACAGTCGACAGTTGTCACACCATGTACGTTTGCTTATCTACGGTATTAAATTCTGTAGCGTTAGTGTAAAACAGTGTATTCAGGTTTATGTAAGTTTCATGCCTATTAATACGTAATATTTTTATGAAACTATAATAAAGCATCTGTTCAACCAAAAAAACACAACTGTATTGTGTAATACTGTATACGATGATAGCAAGATATTTCTAGATGGTGCTGTGTAGATTTCACTCTGTTGCAACCCTACAGTAGCAACAGAAGTCACAACCGTTGC
Source organism: Chelmon rostratus (assembly GCF_017976325.1). Taxonomy (NCBI): domain Eukaryota; kingdom Metazoa; phylum Chordata; class Actinopteri; order Chaetodontiformes; family Chaetodontidae; genus Chelmon; species Chelmon rostratus. The sequence goes on along the minus strand of NC_055668.1, from coordinate 6,343,408 downwards.
TAATAAAACAAAAAATACCTGCATGGCCAATGAAGGTGAGAAATATACACTGAATATGGCATATGAAGCTAACATCACTGCAGTTTTTAGGTGAAGGTTAGAGAGCAATGCACGGCCCATACTGAGGGTTGAAATGGTACAATGTCAAGATAACTTAATTCTGCTCAGGTAGAACCCACATCTTAATGCAGCCTGTTGGGGGATGTACATAGAAAATCACCAACTGAAGTAGGTGGCAGGTTATGGGAAAATATGTATAACAGCTGGTACATTAGAAATTCTTGAGGAAGCTAAACATCAGAGGTAAACGGCAAGTAATGTTGTTCCTAGAGTAGGATTTTTCCCTCAAAATGCTGTTTTTGTGGACTAAAATGTTTTGTTTTCCCTCCCTGTCTGGCGTCTCTCTAGTCTGCTCTTGGCATGATGCAAATGGTGGAGGACACGCTCATTGAGCATGCTCACACAAAACCCCTCCTCCCGAGCCAACTGATTCGCTACAGAGAGGTGCAGGTTCCAGACGGTAGGTCTCAAAGCACCCCCCCAATCCCATACACACACAGCAGTTAAGCACTCTCAATCATCCTCTGCCAGTCATGTCTGTTTCCACAGCAACCATGTAGAAGAGTCCTTACCGAACACTCTCGCCCTCGTCATCAGTGATGCTGTGTTGCGTTAGTAAAGACTTGATTAAATTCAACATCTCTCATTTCCCTCAGAGGAACATAATGGTCACTCAGTGGAAATTGACGTCATCAGGCAAAATACGTACACGCCATCCCCTCAGCTCAAAGTCGAATGCACACACGCCAAGGAAAGCACCTGTGCTTGCCTTTCTGATTACATTAGGAAAGTGGAGTGATGTGGAGAGGAAACCAGAGCTGTGCAGGGCCACCTGGAGACATCCTGGAGTCTCACAGAGGGATTTTCCAGGCTTGGCTCCAGACTGCCAGTAGTCAGACACAGAGCAGGAGCACTGGCGAAGGACGTAAAGGATGTAAACACAAAATTGGCTTGTGTTAGACTGACTGGTTGACAGTCTACCCAGGAAACATGTTATTAATCTGAAATCTGAGAGCGTTAGAGCGGAGAGTTCACATAAATCTGTCCAGCTACACATTCATGTTTGTTAAAAGCTCCATGTGATCCAGATGCTGTCTGAAAGTTGACTGAAAGATTATACCACACTGACAGCGTGATGTTTATTGTGCCAAACAAAACAAAATACACAATGACACACAGACCTGCAATAGCCACATGTCACATTAGTGCTGTGATTAATCAAAGAATCAAAGCTGGTCCTTTTCAGTTTCCCAAGTAAACTTAAGTAAATGTTTTGACATGCTGAGAAGAATGTGAGAGGGAGATGTCAGGGACTGTGGACATGACACTCCCCGAGCACAGAGCCAGAGTGCTCCGTCAGCATGTGATAAAGGTACCTGCATTACCCAGCCTCAACTTGTGCTCATGCTACAATGGATGGCCCCCCTCCATGTTCTGCTGGAAAGAAATTTTAAAGCCCAGATGAAAGGCAAAAGGAGACCGATTTGGAGCCGCTGAGCAACAAAAGCATGATGTTGGCATTCAACAGAATGTCTCCGCCTTTCTGGAAAGTGTCACCACTGTCCCCTGTCTGAACTCTCCTGTTTTACTGTATCACACTCATCTGTGCCTTAAGAAACAATGCAATTGCTCATCAGTTTCTTGCAGCCATTGATTATGGTTTTGAAAGACCAGATTATCCATACAGGGGTCATCATTTGGAGTGGATTATATTTTCATTTGAATTCATTTCCATGCTAATCTGAGTTCATGAATCGCTGTGGATTTTGGTTTAATACAAGGATTCTACCTTAAACTACCTCAAATGGTCTTCGCGCCGTCACTGCTTTCCATGTTATATATCTCAGCACGGCCCACTCACGTTTAACAGAACCATCTGAACTTACAGGCTTTATAAACGAAATTAAATCTGCACACATACCAGAATTTAATTTAGATTCTTATACTATCATCGTCTGTCTTCCAAAACCTGTTCAATAATCTGTTTTATGTAGCTGTAGCTAGTATTACAAGATGGGAGGGAGAGAGACTTTCAGTGTTGCCTCTATCAGATGCATACACACATACATAATACATGTCTCCTTCTTCAGTTGTGTTTCTGCCTTTAGTTCAGCTCAGGAGCTTTATTTTCTCTGTCAATAATGCATTTTCAAGTGAATGTGTTTACTTCGAATGATTACACAACAAATATTCTTCTCTTTCTCTCAGGTGGTTGGTATGTTTACCAGCAGAGGAACGAGGTGCACAACAACTGTGGCATTGAGATCTACTATCAGACAGACATGCAGACTACCCATGACAACATGCTGCTGGAGCTGTTCTGTCAGATCATCTCTGAGCCCTGCTTCAACACACTGAGAACCAAAGAACAGCTGGGTGAGCCCACGAAACACAAACGAATCATGGAGAACATATCGCGTGTCACATTTTCCAACATGGTTTTCAATATTCTGTATATGGAGACAAGACAAAACAGCGGCGATGGAGTTATATTTTGCTACCAAGTGCTGAATATTTATTCAGACGTTTTTCTTTGAGAATTATGCAGCTTTAATCTTCATGTAGTAATTAGATACTACTCTATAAAGACCAGAAATGCTTCTAAAGGGCTGTCAACCGTGGTGATGGTTAATAACTTGGGGAATGAATGGACTGAGTTTCTGAACCACATTTCCTTGGAAGTAGTCCTGTAATAACACTGCCAGATCCAAAATTAAGTACAGACACAGTAATCAGAACAAAATGTTTTTCAAACCACTTAAAGGCTGAAGTACATGAGTTTATAATTGTAAAGTTAGTAGTTTTTCAGCACAAGCTAAGATTGCCTGTCTGTCCTCTGTGCTGAGCTCTTGCATATCTTCCTCTCTACACCCTCCCCAGGCTACATTGTGTTCAGTGGGCCCCGGCGGGCTAATGGAGTACAAGGCCTCCGCTTCATCATCCAGTCGGAGAAGGCACCCCACTACCTGGAGAGCCGCGTGGAGGCTTTCCTCTGCACCATGGAGAAGGCCGTGGACGAGATGAGCGAGGAGGCCTTCCAGAAACACATCCAGGCCCTGGCCATCCGTCGCCTGGACAAGCCAAAGAAGCTGTCTGCCGAGTGTGCCAAGTACTGGGGAGAGATCATCTCTCAGCAGTATAATTTTGACAGAGGTGAGGCCTCCCAACAGTCCTCTTCACCTCACTGCTAACTCTTAATTATGGTTAGGTTCAAAGGCCATATGAAGCTTTTATATATTTCAAAAATATATTTCTAATCTGCCATCTTTTCTAAACAGTGTGTTTTACGTAGAAAGTCAGATACAGGTTCTTGAGAGTTATCAATATTTTGGACAGTCGCAGAGGTGAGCAGGATGTTGCTTAGAGCTGCGCAAATTTGGATCGATTAAAGCCTGAAATAATCTGCAGCCGTAGCACACCTCTCTCTTGCAGCACTCTCCTGAGTGCCATAATGGATTGTAATGGACCTGATTCACTGGTAATCTGCCTAAAGCCCAGAGAGAGTGATGGCAACGCTGAAAGGCTGCCAAGGGAGTGGTGGTGATTACTGACACTGGTGGAGGGGGGCTGGGGGGGGTGGTAGCAATCATGCTCAATGCCAAGGACACAGAAACACATACAGCACACGCCATCAGTCAGTCCATACACACAGTCTGCTCCATGAGCCAACTGTGAGGTGGAGCTGTGGTTAGTCACATTTTGTGCAAAAAGATGCTCATTCAATGATCTTAGATTCTTTTTTAAAAAAAATGAACATAATGAAAATAATATTTGATAGCTCAACTATCAGTTTTCCACCAGCAATTGAACACAATAATGAGCCAAACACCACCCTGCGGTTCCAGTTGCATTGTTATGCAGCAATAATGACTTCCAACTTTCACTATGATGAATTGCAAGTGTCGAGGAACTTATAGATTAAAATATTTTTGTTTAAATTTCATTGACATGAACTGAAACTGCTTAGAAACTATTGGTATGGTTTGGACAGTGGTCAGTAGAAAATAAAGTTAACTCGAGCCATAGTTTTCAGACTAAAGTGGGCCTTATGTGCAGTGCAGCCCATCTTTGAAATGCTCTTCTCAGGTTTTGACTGTAGTGATATGATTGTTAATGATGTTGATGCTTTTTTTTGCCCTGTTGCAGATAACGTTGAAGTGGCCTATCTGAAGACTTTGACTAAAGAAAACATAATGCACTTCTACAGAGTAAGTAGTACAAACTTACAGTGGTATGCAAAGGTTTGGGTCACAATTTCTGCAGAAGATGAACTGATCTCCAAAAAATAAGCACAAAGTTAAAGATGAAACATTCTTTTCAGCATTTTAAGCAGGATAAGTATATTGTTTTGGTTTTGTACAGTACTAGAGTGAAAAAAATGAAAAGAGCATCAATTAATTACCATGATTGTCACAACAATCAGCAGCCATGGACTCCTCTAAGCAGCTGCCTAGCACTCTGAAAATAAACAAATTGCTGCCCTCAAAGCAGGAGAAGGCTAAAATAAGATAGTAAAGCGTTTTTAGGTGGCTGTTTCCTCAGTTTGTTAAGTAATTAAGAAATGGCAGTTAACAGGAACAGTGGAGGCAAAGCTGAGGTCTGGAAGACCAAGAAAACCTTCTGAGAGAACTGCTCATAGGATTGTTTGAAAGGCAAATCAAAACCCCCATTTGACACCAGCAACTTTTCAGGAAGATTTTGCAGACTCTGGAGGGGTGGTGCACTACTGTGCAGCAACACCTGCACACACATGAGCTTCATGGAACAGTCTTCAGAAGAAAACCTTTATTGTGTCCTCAACACAAAATTCATCTCATCGAGCATTTTGGAAACAAGTTCTGTGGACTGAGCAAGTTAGAACAGAACTAATAGAATTGAAAATAGCCACAAAAAGCAAATGTATGTTTAAAAATAAGTGCAACTCCAACAGTCAAGCATGGGGCTGGACCGATCGTGCTTTGGGCTTGTGTTGCAGCTAGTGGCACAGGAAATACTTCACTGGTTCAGAGGCCCTGACAGTTAACAGCATGGAAAATCTTCAGATAGACCTCAAAAGAGCAGTGCATGCAAGACAGCCCAAGAATCTCACAGAACTAGCAGCCTTTTGCAGGAAGAATGGGCCAAAATCCCCCAAGCAAGAAGTGAAAAACATTAGTATCTGCTTATTGGTATTACAGACATCATTTTTAGTTTATTTTAAAATAATTCATATAAATTGTCTGAAACATCCTTCATACTATGGACCATTCACACTCATTATAGGGTATAGGATGATGGGGTTTAATGGCTTCCCTTCAGATATTCTACTGTTCACATTGTATTGAGTGAATATTAAAACCATGAACGGCAAACAAATCTGAGCTTAGAGAATTTTAGTTCATCATTTAATGTGGGAATAACAACGTGATATTTCTAAAATGACTCCCTGGGTGCTTTTACTCCAGCCACAGATTTATTCGAACAGCCTTAAATGATGACGCTCATTTGATTATAATTGTGGTACTCTGCAGCTGTGGTTAATGACAGCAGAGGTGTCATTAGGAGGCGGCTACATAAATTACAACAATAAACCTGCATTTTATGACGTGCGAGAGTCATGAGGTATCTCAGAGGTCTATCAGTCATTGTTAAATGCACGTTTGAACTGCCTACTGATGAATGTTGCATCATAAATAAAATAGCACTGACACAACCCATTGTTAATACCCGATGGCTAATGGCATAACCCTAACCTGACCTTTTAAACGGCGTTTACGTCACGTCTCGACTGACCAGACTCCACTGAAACATACAACGTGAAACGATCTGTTCAGTCTCACACAGTCACACTGAACAGACATTATTTGATCAGTTGTTTATTCAAAGGTAGATTACGTCCACAGTTGGACCTTCTTGTGTGATAAGGAAGTTTGTTTTATCCTGCAACCAGTGGAAACTTGAAGAAAACGCTGGTGTCAAACAATAGACCCAAATCTCATTAACAACGCCATTTCCACCCCAGCAAGGAAGTTGGTGAACTAGCTTGCCAGCTCCTCTGTTGTTAACTGTTGCTGATTATTCAGGCGGTGTTTTGACGATGAAGACAACAACTCCCATGATCCCACGCTACCTCACAATGTCATCAAACTCTTGTTATTGTTTTGATTGAGATGGCAGATTTAACACAGCTCTGGGAGTTAGCCCGTATGTTTGCCACTTTATTGATCGTGTGTCAATAAAGTGGCAAACATATCAATTGTATAAATCCAACTACAAGGTCTATTTAGTAGATGTTCTGGAGCTTTTGATCATATCACACACTAAGTTTGCCCAGTCACTTTAAGGACTTCTAAAGCCCCCATTAAAAGGGAAGGTACACAGAGAAATCTTAAGATAGATGTTCGAACACCTCTAATTCCATAACAGCTGGCCACGCTGTCTGCTAATGAAGACCAAGTGAGCTCCAGAATACAATACAATAAACCTACATATACACCTTGAGGTCTACGAGGCGGTCTTCATCTGAGGGTTCCTCTCCATGTATGAGTGATGATAATTAATTACCAGCTGTGGTGTTTATTTACACATAACATTTGAATATTTAGATAAACGAGAGCTCGGTCCAGATCAAACGCAAGTCTCTAAAATCTGTTTGTGTGTGTGTCCAGACACACATGGTTTTACTGGATTCAGCCTGCCCTCCTAGCTTTCATCTCCTCCCGCTTCTATTCATAGCAGTGGAGGTGACACTGACACAGGACGCTCACAGCATATCAGCTGCCATAATGACAGGCAGCCAGCCTGTTTCAAAGGGGATAAAGGGCCAAAGACACATAGCTGCTGAAAGAATTGGTATTATCTCGGTCCAGCAGAAACCATTACAGGCCCCATGCAGAATAAACCTAATGCATTTCTAATGTCATATCAGCTACAATCGCAGAATTTGGCTCGTCTTTTTTTTTTTCTTTTTTGGTCGGCAGGGTTGAGGCTGTCTGACTGCAGACGAGCCAAATCTTCAGTCTAATATAATCCCCCATCCAGAGACAGTGATGAGCCCCCACTGTGGCTAAATCTCCACAGAGTTGTCACAAGTCACCCCAGACTCTCTGTGAAAACACTCAATGAGTCATTCCAGCTACTTACAACTATTTCTGATGAAATTATATATAATTAAGTAATGACTGAAACTCCCAAGTTTTGGTCATGATGCTGTCTGCAGCAACGCTCCCCGCCTCCGTCTGTGCATCACCCCACCTGTCTGTCCCCGTGTCTGCAGGATCGGCTGACAGTCGAAGCCCCGAAGAGACACAAGGTGTCCGTGCACGTCCTGTCCAGAGAAATGGACTCCTGTGAGTACCTGTGTTCATTTCAATGGGACACCCGGCGGGTTCATTCATCGTCAGGCTGACCAGTACATCACTGTGTGTCTTTACCAGGTCCAATAGTGGGAGAGTTCCCCGCTCAGAATGATGTCAACCTGGCCCCCGCTCCCTCCCTGCCACAGGTAACGATGGTGTTCTGTCTCTATGCTCTGCGGTCATTAACCTGACTGCATCCCCAGATAGTTGGATGAAGTTTACAACTTACGACTAAACTGCACACAGCACATCTGTGTTTACTCAACGATAAACTGCTTCATACGAAAGGGAAGAGACAAAATGTCTTTGAGTTGCTCTCCGGACAGATTTTACCGTTACAACAGATGATAAATGTTAGATTTCAATGCCACACTTTTTGTGGGTCTCCGTACCCGATCCTGAAATTTAAAGGACAAGTCTGATGATATTTTGTATGTTTTATATTGTGAAGATATCACATGAAACAGCCAAAACCAAGAACAAATCGATCCCACAACAAGTGGCACACTCACAAACTTTAGTTTACACTTTGTTGATCCTGTTCCTGGAATGTGTTGGTCTTATCTTTCTCATACTCTTCCACTAGGGAAAAATGCATGTCAGATGTTTTCTAGGTTTTATGTTTTCTAGACATTTTGCTTTTGTCAGTAGCTTCTTTGCAGCTTCTTTGCTGAACTGAGAGAATTTCCACCTTTGTGAAGAGGTGGTTCCTGCTGAGTGAAAACACAACAAAGCCAAAGTGAGGACGAACATTTTGCAGCAGCTGTTGTTGATGATTCAACCACACTGACCACATTGCACTGAAAACTTAAGTGAAAGAACTAACAGTGCAGGTTACCTTAAATAGTTACCATGAAAACAGTGCGCATGTAGCTCTTTTCGCTATCAGCACCAAATGCCGTCTAGAGGTCGGCTTTGTCCTCAAATGAACGGGCAAAGCAGAATTGTGTGAAGACGTCAGCCATCGGTGAGAATGCCACTCTGACCTGCCGCCTCTTGTTTTCTCCGCAGCCCACGTTGGTTCAGGACATGACGGAGTTCAAGAGGAGCCTGCCTCTCTTCCCCCTGGCCAAACCCCACATCAACTTCATGGCTGCCAAACTGTGAGCGAGGCCGGCAGGTCCACGCGCAGCAGCAGCACGGGGGCGCCGGGGAGGACGACCGCGAGGGACCCTGCTGTGTTTCCCACCTACACCACCGCCCCCCTCGTCAGGAAGACTTTCATCTGACTGAGCCTGCGTTAGTGCGTGCGTGTGCGTGCGTGTGTGTTTGCGCGGGTGTGTGTATGTGTGTGTGTGTGCACGTGTGCCAGGCTGGAGCCACTAGAAGAGATGCTTGGAAACAAACGAGTGTGTTTGAATCACAGAGTTAGCCGTGGTTGTCGACGTAGCCGTGTTGACGATAGAGGCCACAGCAGACCTCACCTCATGTTATACGCCCGTAAAAGGAGACGCAACACTCACACGCATCACGATCCTGTGTAGGCTGTTGTAGAGGAAATAGAAACAACGTGTAAAAAAAAAAAAAAGAAAAGAAAAGGGCCAGTTCCCTTTCAAATGAGTTCAAGTACACTGCAGAAGCTTCACAGTAGGAGGCGTTTTATTTGAATAATTCAGACATGCTGCTTGAGAATGGATGGCTGGTTTATTGTGATGAACTGGGGGCTGTAGAGGTTAAAGACAGTAGCTCCATGAAGGTCTTCTTCTTTTATTTGTTGGACTGGTATGTTTGCCATGTAACTCTCGGAGGTACCGCGATGCTCCTGAAAACGTGATCAAAAGGCACACTCGGTCAAATGGAATTTTTAATGGATTTTATTCAAATTTATGCATTTCTGAAGAATCTCTGCCTTTATAATTCTAGTTTTAATCCTCACAGGTTTTGAAATGTTTTTGCTCGTAAACTGGTAAAATGTTGGGACCCTTTAAGGAGCTGTTTGAAATCGCTCGTCACAGAGAACCTTGGCCGTGAAATTAGTTTTTTATTTTTTGTTGCATTTTACAGTAGTATGTAATTCAGACATCTCAGGGGTACCTCCATGCTGTTTGTTTTTTTTTTTTTTAACATTCAATTTTACTAGTGATTGATTTAAAATAAAGACACTTTTATCAGTCTGTCATCCACATTAGTACTTTGTTCACTTCACTGAATGTGATCAAATCCTTTTTGGTTATTTTTGTCAAACTGAAGGCTGTAGAGACGAACAGCAGTTTAATTTGTCCATTTTGTAGGCTCGGGGAGATCGTCATCGTTCTCACACTCTGTGTCTGAGACTTGCAGAGACTTTCTGCAGCTTGTGCCTTTCTAGGGGGGCATCAGTTAGTTTGTGTCTGGCTGCACTGAGCTGCTCTCGGTCTGATCCGGGGGCAGAATCCTGGAGGGTCTAACCCCCCCTAAATTGCTGGACTGTGCGCCGGCTCTTACAGCACAGGTGTCAAAAAAAGCAGCTAGCCGTTTTCTCTGAAAAAGAAGCATTTTGTGTCGATGTTTAAAGGGGGTTGAAGAAAAGCTCCGGTCTGGATTTTTTTTTTCCTGAATATATGCACTTCTCTCACTAAGCAATAAACTTAATGATGTGGACAGGGAACAGTGTGAGGCAGAATGAGACGTGGCTCTGCACTGCTGATTAGCTCCAGCAGCTGCATCCACACTGATCCCAAACGCTGGAGAGGGCTGTGTGGTGGTGCAGGACAGCGGCGTCGGTGTCGGTGCCGTGCAAGCGTAACCTGCTCTCTCAGGTGCTAACCAGCTTTGCTGTGAAACCACTGCTGGTGGAGCTTCCAGCCGCTCTGCTCAAACAGCCAAACGTCTAAGTTCTGATTATTTTGCCCCACCATACCTGCTCTCAGGCCCAGATCATAGCTCACTCATGATGCTGCAGTTTTACAGAAAGACTGAAGGTGTGAGGGAGTACCTGTACGATTGTGCTGTATCAAAAGCTTCTTCAGTGTTTTCCAGCATTTTACTACGTCCCAACTAGATCAAAACCATTTCAATTTCTTTTGAGCGAGCCCCCCCTTCATTATCAACTGCTTCTTTGTTAAAGGGCAATGTTCCCTTTTGTGGTTGGAACCCAAAGACAAGCAGCAGCAGCAGCATTCGGTAGACTCACTCCCACAAGCAGTAGCTTGACAGCACCTGGGGGGCGGCGACAAAGCCGTTTTCATGCAGTGTTCAGAAGAAACTAGTAAAATTACATATCAGGCTGGGGTGGGCCATGCACTGTTTACCTTGTGAAGTACCTAGTGATTGGTTTACATTTAGAAAATCAAAAGTTTTTAATTTCTGGATGTCTTTAGCAGCACAAGAGACTGTGCTAATTGGCTGGTCGGGTTTATGGGCCGGTGATACATGAGTGCTGACATTTTGAGTTTGGTCTTTTTATTGTCTCCTGTGTGTGTTTCTGATTAATAAACTACTGAGTGAAGCCGTATATTCTTGTTTTTTTAAATGCAGCATTTCCCTCCCACACAATCTCAACACGTGCACATCAACATTGGAAAAATACATTTATTCACAGAACTGATACCAGAGCTTTTAAACTCAGATACAATGTCTGTACAACACAGTTCAGACTTCGTCTCTTTTGGCAGAGTGGACTCTTTACAGTGAGTGTGCAGGGGAAGCTGTGGTTTGCAGGTTGCAGGAGGACATCTGGAAAGCAGGCACAGCTTCAATGTGCAGGTTAAATATTAAGTGGTTGGCTATGTGTCATGCCTTGTCACATACTGACGTTTCCTCACTCTTGAGAGGCAGAACACAGCGACTTACGGCTTGGTTGTAATAACTCACTTTCTTTTGCTCCCAATGATTTAAAACCAACCTATCACATATGCATGTTAGAGAGTCCGTTCGCTGAAATGACAAAGCCTTATTTTCACACATGCCTCTCATGCAGAAAAGAGTACTCAAAGCCTGGAAAAATAAAACGTCTGTTGTACTAACAGAACTTAAATATATTTAAAAAAGCAATTTTCCAAAGGCCTTGCTATGAAAGGTGATTTTCTAAGAAAGAAATGGTTAAAAAAAAAATCTTACATTTAATAACTTGATTGTAAATGAAAATGCAATTTAGGTGCAGGCAGAAATAAAACAAGCTATCTGCACAGCTAGATACCGCTGAAGAGAGCGAGGAAAATATGGCTTTTATCATTTGGTTGAACTGACCCAAAGAGTCCTGCCAAAATGTCAACTGCTCCGGTCACTCATTTTCATTTACCAGAGTCCATGTCTGCACGGTAATGAGCTCAGAAGCACAGTCTGACCTCCGGTTCACACTCAACACAACAGTCTGATCATCACATGTTGGGGGTAAAAGGGGGATTGCATTTCAGGCAGCAAAAGTCCTGACTGAAATGTGCGTTTCACATCTCCCAGTGAAAAGTGCTGCATCGAGCGTCATGTGAGAATCCCCCGAAGCTTTGAAATACTTTGTCACTGCAAAAAGCTCTGAGAGGACCGAAGCATCCATATTATCCATCGGCCCATCATGGCAACAGGCTCATCCTGCAGGAGCTTCATCGGACAATCGACATGAACACTGCGCGGCATGTGAACGGAAGAATTAAACAGTCCTCGAAACCCAACTCCGTACCGACTTCCCACTTCTCTTTAGAACATCAAACCTCGACAGTCGCAACACATGAGTTCTTAAAGCTTCCTGCTCGTGGGTGATGTACTGCATCATGATTGACAACTGTTAAACACATTTTATTGTTTTCTCATTAATACATTCCACACACTGAACAATATTCTTCATTCAATATAAACCCCCCAACATTGGCAAAGAAGGCTTCTCAAATCTGCAAAATAAACATTATAAAACAATTATTTATTAATATTATTATAAAACTTTCTAATTACACATGCCCCACGTTTTTTTTCCTTTAAAATACAGTAAGTTTACAATAAGTTTTAGTTATGCGATTGTAGAAGCACATCCTCCCTAAAGTCACACAGCACGAGTTCTTGGGAAAGAGCCGCGGTGTATGTTAGTGTGTGTTTGTGTGTGTGTGTGTGTGTGTGTGTGTGTGTGTGTGTAACTGCACACTGACTGCAAACATGCTCTGGTCTGCGTCCGCGAGTCTCATCCATCTTCACCTCATGAAAGCGTTGCAAGTTTAAAAACAATGTGAAGTGGCGGTGGTGGGGGATTCCTTGCGTGGATGTCGGTGACGGTGGCGTGAATCACTCCAGGAGGGGTGAGGTGAGGTGTAGGTATGAGTGGATAAGTTTGGGGTGACACTGATCCTGAGTCTGTTTCACCGGCACTTCCTGTTCAGAGTCTGACGGTTCGTATCCTCCCTCCCCTCACCCCTCCGGCAGAGGCGTGCGGTTCGTCCGGCTGTCCTCCCTCCGGACCGCGGAGCCTCCTCAGGCTTCCTCCTGCTCGGGGAAGTTGAGGATCTTGCGGTGGGCTTGCCTCAGGTACTGCTGCTGTTTGAAGTATACCTTAAACGCCCCCTTGATGGCCACAAAGGCGATACCTCCCTGTGGGAAAATAAACTGTGTTGAAAGAGGGCTTAAAGACAGATTCAGCTCAACACGTCAAAGCTTTGCCCCACTCACGGCTTAGGAAAGATCTTCTTTCATTGCCACGCTGACTGTCACACGTATGACAGCACATAACATGCCATAAAAAACACACACAGATAAACAGGCAGGAGATCTTCCTGGCTGCTTCCTGTCCAGCTATGGGCAAGAAATGTTTGACAACAGCTACAATACTTGTACTCCTTGGCTAACTGGGGTCAAAATTAACATTCAGAAGCAGTATCAGTGTAAATGATGAAATGATGTAGAAAATCAGTCCATCCTGCAACTGTACGAGCTGCGGAGGAATGTAGCTCTCCTGCAGCAGACTCTGGATAAAGAAGCTGGCAGGCTGCACACCCACGCCCTCTTTTTTTTTTTTTGCATATCTCTGTCGTGTTTTATCTCCACAAATATGAAGTTTAAACTGTACAAAATCAATCATTTACAGCTGCACCAGTCACTTTGCCAATCAAGTTTAGATTGTTAGTTATCTGTAATATTATTACTGTAATATGTGCACTTTAGTAGTAGTTAGGCTACTGCTCTTCTATTCTAGAAAGAAAACAACAACTCCTGAATTAATAACCAATGAACCACTCTTAACACTGATGGTGTCATTATTCTGTAGCCTGAGCTCTAAACAAGGCCTTTCCTCCTCACAGTAAAGCACTGATTGTGCATCCGGCCCACTAAAGCTTCCCGTCTGGCCTGCAGAACATTAATGAATTCAGAAAGGCACACACCTAATGTTCCTCAGCAGTGGAAGAGGCCCAGTCCATCCTGACACTGATCAGCGATTAGCTTCCCAACCCCTGGCAACAAGCCAGAAACTGTAGTTTATAGTTCACCTGCTCCACAGAACTGGATTCTTCTCCAACTCCATCCTCTCTCCTCTGTGGAGCCACCATCAGACTGCTGAGCTCCCAGGCTGACCGCTCCCTGGAGCCGTCAGCAGCATACTGGCCAGACTACGGGAGGTAACTGTTGGGCTGTCGGAGAATCACTAAGCCTGCCTAGTAGATAAGTAATATACATTTTCTTCCAAGTGTCTAGCTCTCATTATGGATTTCCAATGATTTTTTAGGAGCCTGTTAACACTGATACTGCAACATTTTGTAAGAAAGTGAAAATATCAAATAATAACAGGATCATTAGGCCTAAATAAATGTATTTTTTATGTGAAAGTCCGGTCCCCACAGTGCCTACTTTGGGAAATTCTGGCCCTTGGACAAATGCAGCTGATGACCCCTGCTGTGAGGGGTTAAGCAGCTATCAGTGGTCTACTTATACCTCAGTGGTGTCAGTGCAGCTCGGATCACTCGAGCCACTCTGGTTACCTCTCTGTCGTCAGCACTAGGTGGGAGAGGAGGTGGGCTTCCTCTCATGTACCAGTGGCTCATACAGTTAACACTTGCTGAACTGAAACCATGTATTCACTAGCATTGTTGCTAGTTGCTAGTTGGTAGTTGTTGGCTTCAAATCACCAGAGGCTAACCAAGGGGAACATGTCGAAAGTATTATCAATTAACTCACTTGGACAGCTATAAAATGAATTCTAACCAATCAACCACACATAAACAGCAGATACAGCGCGATTCTCAGTACTCCTATTTAAGCTCCTCTCATCAAACTGCTGTGTATTTTCTGTAATGATGTACGAGGGGCTTTCTGGCTGTACCCACCAGGATGGTCCTCTGCAGGTTGGAGTTGACGCTGCTGAACATGAGCTTCCCCACAATGGTGGCGATGGTGGGGAAGACCAGCGCGCCGCACAGGATCCGTGTGGCCGACACATGGTCTGCAAGGGGGCTGGCCTCGGCTGGGATACGAGGAACTGGACAGCCAATCCCTGCAAAGGCACACAGACAGCGGCGGGGAGCCAGCTGAAACACGCAGTTTTATTTGTACCAAAGACTGTATAAAAGAAGTGAATGTAGCCTCCGGGTCTGCAAAGTGAAGTGCCTTAAGCCCACATTCTTTCTAATGGCCAGCAGGGGGCGAGGGGCTTATGAGAAAATGACCTGACTTCTCACTCGATTAATTACGTCAGTGAGCAGCTTTCTAACGAGTTTATGGTCTCAATCACTAGTTTCAAGTCTTCTTCAGTGCAGAATGATGCTCACTTTGTAAATTATGGACCCATTTAGAGTAAAAAAGATTAAAAGGCAGGGTATGCTTTAGGGTGTGGTTACCTTCTTTATTGAAAAGTAGCTACCATGGCAACCTCATCGATCTCAGTCGGATCCACCCTTCGCTCTTCCCTAGCTCCACCCTCTAGTCCAAATATGGTCACTTCTGGCTCCCAAAAACCAAGATGGCGATGACCAAAATGCCAAACTCAAGGCTTCGAAACAGTAGTCAACGGGTGACATCATGGTGGCTACATCCACTTCCTCCATGTAGTCTACAGTTTGTACCTGACAGTACAGCTGATCTCATAAGCAGAGAGATCATCTTATTAATTTACCATTTTCTCCAGCAGTGGAGGCTGCGCTCGAGCCAAACACGACTGCTGAATACAGTTACAGCTCCTGCTCTTATCCTCATCTCACAATATCTAACCAAGGTCAAAGCTGCAAACAGTGAAAGCAGCACGAAGACAAATAAGGACATTCCCGAGTGCTAGAGTTTCGCACTCGTGTCCTTACCTGGGAAGATGCTGTTGAGGATCTGCAGTTTGTTCGAGTACTTCCTCCACAGACGCAGGACGTAGTCCTCCCAGCGGATCATCTTGCCGAGGATAAGCATGACGGGGATGGTGGGCAGGCCAATGAGCAGGAACAAAGGGTCAGCCCGCTCCATAACATCCAGGCCCTCCTTATGGCCCACCACCTGGAGAGCAGACGGGACTGTCAGAATGGAAAACTACAGCGGAGGAGTGAAGCTGGTTGACTTTTACTTACAAATGAGAAAGAAAGAATCAGGGAAAGAAGCAACTGACACTGAGCAGACAATGATTTAATTTACAGTCAAAATCGGACTGAACGAACAAAAGAAAACCCCTCAGGAGATATTTTGGTCAGACCTGCATGACAGTAACAGCTCCGTAGGTGACAGCAGTCCAATAGATGGAGCCCACCATGATGCCAGCGGCTGCGAAGGGGCCGGCCTTGGAGATGAGCCGGTCCGCCAGGTCGAGCACATAAACCACAGGACCTGGAGGAGGAAACAGCCGAGAGTGAGACCGACTTTGTAGAGATGCAACTCTTAGTTCGTACAACCCAAATGAAACGGAATATATGAGGCGGATATTGCGAAGTAAAAAAATCTGTAAACAATATATATCGGCATACGGTAATTGTTAGACGGTTAACACATGGTGATACACATGCCTTTGATTTGTTTTTTCAAAGAATTATGACTGACCAAGACACACACTGATCTGGGCCTTTCGTAGAGAAAAAAGTCTACTTGTCATTGCTCTCTTCCGGACGAACTATGTAATGAAGGTACCGTTTCTAAATTACCTCAAACCATTGGCACTTCTGTTTTAATTAATTCACTTTAACGTAATCCCACTGAACATGAGTGCAAAAAGATTTCTGTAATTCATCCTGTCACAAGCAAACATTCAAACGCCTTCTGTTACAGTGCCGTTAAATGTCATTTACATGAGACTGAATACTCTCAGATCTGACAATCAAGGGACAAGCCATTGAGCAAGTGCAATCTTATAAGTATCTTGGGACTATCATCGACTCCACTTTGAATTTTAAATTAAACTGCGAAGCTGTGAGCAGGAAGGGACACCAGCGTCTATTCTGTCTGCGGAAGTTGTCCCGCTTCCACATTGATAGGACCATGATGACACTTTTTTATCGTGCTTTTATTGAGTCGGTTTTAACTTTTTCACTTGTGTCATGGTTTGGAAACCTGCCCTTAAAAGAAAGGAACTCAGTGAACCAGATTATTAAATGGTCTGGTCGGCTCATTGGGGAGTCACAGCTGTGCCTACAGTCGCTGTACACTCGGCAGGTACAGCGACTGGCCAGCTCCATCTCCACTGACGACTCCCATCCCCTGGCAAGTGAGTTCCAGCTGCTACCATCAAAAAGGAGACTCATAGTCCCGAGAGTTAGGACCACTCGCTACAGGAACAGCTTTGTTCCTGCTGCGGTTTCTCTTTTAAATAGGAGGTCTGTCCTATTTTAATGTGGTCTTAACTTGCTTACTTATTTATCATTGTTTTACCGTCCCTTGGATCATGCTCTTATGTTTTCTTAGCATGCTCTTAACAGGTCTTATATTGGCATTTTTAGTGATATTTAATGACTTTTATTTATTTTATGTATTTATTTTAGTCTTTTAACCATGATCAGTGAGCTGCTGGGAGTACCTGTCAATGTCTGCTGTTAATCTGTCTTCTGTATGTGTCCTGTGTTTCTGAATGTTGTGTATAATGTTTGAGATGCCCTCTCCAGACTGCAAAACAAATCTACCTACGGGTATCAATAAAGTTACCTTGTAACCTTGAGACTGAATACTCTAGCGGTCTGATGATCCTGCTGAAGCCAACTGGAAGGTATCGTGGGGGACAACACAGAGTGTACAGCAGGGGTCATGAGACTCCTGCTGGTAAAACAACCACTAGAACTAAACAAGCATCCAAACTCAACAATTAAACCTTGCAGTTTTCTACACAGAGAGGCACCGGCCATCATTGCTTGTGCTTCCTACTCTTGCATAAAAGTTGGCAGGTGAAAAGATGCAATAATTTAGCGAGCACTGTGACCTATAACCACAAAGTTTCCCTTTCTGTCTACATATCTGCCTGCATTCAGACGAGAGCGAAAGAACTGAAGACACGAGGGAGTTCACCCTAAATAAATATCATGTGGTCAGGCAGCCTTCCAGTGCAACAGGAAGAATGACAACAATGGACTAATGTGAAAGTTAAGAAAAAAAAACTGAAACAGGACAGGTGCGGTGCACACCTCCTCATTATTGTTATTGGCAGGCAGGGAGATACTTCTCAGGCAGGTTCCACCTAGATTAAATAAGCGGGTTGACTCCTGACACCCATGTAGTAAGGGTTAATCTGAAACCCGAACGTGCCTTCAGAGCAGCTACGTCTGACATCAGGAGCACAACCTAAAAAAAATATTCTCTACTGCATCCTCCTCTCTGGCATTCTAGGCAGACTCGAGGGAAATCATGCAATATTTACAGGAAGGCAACCTGATTTCCTCACTCAGACAGACCCATCCACATCCTATTAATAACTTGCCCAGGAGTCAGTGGGAGGAGAGCGGGGTGGGGACGTTACCAGAGGGGCCGAGCCCAGAACGCAGCACGGGGCCTTGATGTGTTGCTGCAGTGCAACTATGTAAAAACTGCAAAACAACATCCACGACACAGAGCAGCCTGGGTTTAAAGGCCCTGAAACCCGTTGGTTCAAACACCTTACTGTTTCATAATCAAAGTTGTCCTACATACAGCAAACACTACATTTTCTGCCAAAGTAGGAACGTCTGGGGTATTTCACATGAGGCTTCTGTTGTGCGCTAAACCTTAGTTACTGTTAACAAATCTGTAAAGCTGTCTGGTCTCACATGGCACACAGACAGTTTACAGTGATAACTGGCAAATTTACAACTAAAGTCTTCATGATCTTCTATTCTTTAAACAATGCATCCTTTATTTCAGACAGTGACAGACAAAAGTATCACTTCTACCCCGCGATTTGGTCAGCTGCAGCGACCACTGCTGCTGGCAGATGTTATCAGCAGTAGCTAGCTAGCAAAGAAGCTAATGTTTGTTTCCTGAGTTGGTTAAAATGTTATCTCCAGCTGACTGCTTTTATAGACAGCCCTGTTCTAATATTGCAGTGTAGAGCTACTTAGTCCTACAATGATACTGCCTGTGATCAGACACATATTTCATTGAATCAGAACCTTTGCTTTGGTTTGGGCAACTGATTACACTTTCAAACTGTATTTTTTTTTTAACGTTACAAGAGTAAATGCTTCAAGCATGATGAGTAACAAATGTGTTTGGCATGTATTAAGTATTTCTTTGAAAGCAGCCCACTTGAACACAGCTTCAACATGTGAAAAAATCCAATGCTTGATTTGATATTCATAAGCAACAATGCTTATGAATATACATATTTTCAATCTATAAAAAGTTATAAAGATTTGATGGCAGGTTTTCAGGGTCTTTCATAGTGGTAGCAGTAGTTCGTATAGTGGTAAGTTCTGACAAGCAAAAGTAAATATATCCACCAGAATCAAATACTGTGTACAAAAACACATGATCTGACCGTATCTGTTCAGCTGTGAGCGGTTACAGCCATTTCCCTTCATACATCTAATGGTGGGTTATTACACAGAGATGTAAAACAATCGTACATCTTTAAGAAAGTGAGTCAAAGGTCATTTCAACAGGCTTTCTAACAAACACGCTCGTCACTGGGGAAGGGTGACATTTATAATCCCATTTTTAAAATAGAGATTTTGACACGTCTTGTCTGGTTGAGAAATAAAGCAGTGAAGTGGTATTAAAGCAGTGCTGAGTCACTGGTCATTGTGAAAGCAGGACTTGGTTCAAGAACACCTTCCCCTCTGGCATGGCAGCGGCAGATTGATAAATATATTGTCCTGTTCATTTATGCTACAAGGCTGACGTAGAGCAAGTAAAAAACAGATCGACCTTGTAGCACAGAAAGCTCCCGTCACTTAAAGTTAAGGACAACTGTGCTGTAGTTGGTTACAGGCTGCTGGCTAGGGAATTACTGGCGGAGCTGCCGAGCCATCTCCAAGTCATCATTTAGGACGCAGACAGATTTAATGCAAACACCTGAGCAGATTCATTTTCATGAGCTCCACAGAGAAAACCGAAGCAGTGACACCAAACTGTGACACGGCTAACGGGAACATTTACATTAGCCTACACACCATGTGTAAAAAAGCAGCAGCTTTCAAAAATAATTCTGGGGCCTGGTGGTTATTTTGAGGTTCTGGGTTTTTGCAGTTGGGACATAAGATAGACTTTATTAAGGTGTTTGCACAGCCAGGCCACCGTGAGGCTGTTACCCATAAGTACTTGCCACAAGTTGTATACAATCCAGCCCCTGTTAGCTGTACACCTATTTCTGCAGCTGAGTACATCCACTCTGTAAAAGCTTTGAGTTTGGAGCACAGTTCAGTGCAGCATTTTAAGCAGCCTTAAGGTCTTTCTCTTCAGACAGCAGTGCTCCTGGCCACTTGTTGAGGAAGGAACCCAAAGCAAACAAGGAGCATTTGGCACTTTTAAAGCTACTTAACACGCAACGGAAATATCACACTTTTCTTTCCAAAGTAGTTATAAACACAGAAGCTCTCTCTCGTCCTCTGCCAGCCTTTTGATGTTTTCCAGAGCTCCTTTTTACTGCACCTGTGTTTGCTGACCGGATTGATCTCGCGTTGCTTGAGAGCATTCATACGGCATATTCTGATGACAGGGTTGGAATCTCTTCCGCTTTCTCCGTGCCTAAGCATTACGGCATCGCGGCCGGAGGGAACTGGGTCGCCCTTAATGGCCGCTGGCAGGATGGAGAGCTGAGCAACTCATTTCAGCCACTGGCAGCAGATTCCATAATTAAGATAATTAAAAAGAAGGGAGGGGGGAAAGTGAAGGGGGGGGGGTGTAACTGCAATTCCTCAGTAGTGGGCATGCATGCTGGCACACTGTTCCTGCTGGCTTGTTTACTCTCTCTAGACAGAGTGTCAGTAAAGAAGGAGCAGCAAGGACACACTGTCCTCAGAGTTATATTGCCAGCCAAATTAGCATGATAGGCTGCCTTTGGCTCTGCAGCAGGTGCCGGTGGGAATAGGACCAGCACTGCATATAGCAACGCTACTCTTTGTGGGCTGCAGTGTGGCTTGCTTCCATATCTTCTGTGCTGTAACAGAGAAAACAATCAAAACCTGGGTTAATAGAAAAGGTGATCTGTGGCTCCAAATCAAGCCCCCCATCTGATCCGGCAGCAGGCAGGGGTCCCACCCTGGGAGCTAAACATGAGTAATGCCTGTCAAGCCTCTAGAAATGAGCTGGCCTCTGCAGCAACCCTGAGAAAATAACTACCGTGGAAACCTCCCAGCAGCACTCCCTGTCTCTACCTGTCCGCAGCTATCACCCAAATTGAAAGCTGTCATCGCAGTGTTGTCACCAAGCTGTTAAATTGCTATTATTCTGAAGGCTAATTAAAGCTGCTGCAAGTACCACAGCTTGTGAAGCCAAGCCACCAAAATTAGTTTAAAAAGGAAGCATATATATACTCAGCATTAAAGTTTTAAACTAAACATGGTACCATGTCTGCACAACAAGCAAATCACAAATATAAGGCAGCAGTGGGCCTATAGAACACATCATACACACCATAATAAAGAAACATGAACACTGTTTTTGTAAAGGAACACTGCAGCAGTGATGCAGCAAAACAGACAACGTTATGCTCCTCCTGCTCACTTTGAAGTGCACTAATGCCCCGCGTATCCTGCAGCTAGAGACTACAACTCCTCAGACGGCACAAAGAAGATCTGAGGCAGGAGGTGCAGAGACTTAATCTTCTGGATGTATCAATAGTCTGAATGTAGATGTGGGATGATGTGTTTGAGATGTCTGGTTGAAACTTTGTCATTGCTGGTTTGGGTTTCAGTGCAGTGTGGCCAATTGCCAAAGAGTAACGGAAGTTTCAGACCGACCCTAAAAAAACAGTCATGACGTGGTAAAGTAACAAACCCAAATGCTTTGCAAATGCAGTTTGACCCAAGTCTGACATCATGCAGGGACGGAGATGTAAAAATGAGCAAATCAGCATGCAATTTTTGCATGCAGTGCTCTACTGGAAAGGATCAGGTCGGAGGCACATTCTGTTCTTCAGAATCTAGAAATGTCACCGCCACAGCCCTGAGTTCAGCGTCACGTGAATGTCATGTTAACGTCGCAGGGAAACACTGGAGGACAGCTGTGATTTCATGGATTCATCAGCAGAGCAGCGGCATTACTCCACCCATATCCTCTCTGCTCCGTCAGCCCCTCCCGTGACCCAGTTTCACTCCCACTCCTCTCTCCCAGACACATCCAGCATCTCTGCACGACTCCCTCGCCACCTCTGTCTGACACTAGGTAATGGGATTAGGAAAAAGACACTTTTCCCTGAGGACGAGGAGCCTCTCAGGTAAACTCAACAGGCTCTGTGCATATAACCAGCCACTGCTCCACGTCTGGTCCACATCCAATCAGCTGCTAGGGGAAGAAATTGCCTTTTTTGTGTTCAGAACAAGGCTAGAAATTGCTTGACCTCTGTGATACACCACTTTAACATACTTGAATAGAGATTCACTAAGCCGAAGCTAAAACAGCTAACCTGAAGTTAAAACTCCTAAAAGTAAGGCGCAGATCAGTCCTAAGAGTCTTATATTTTTGATCTAAGAGTAATTCACAAAGCATTTTTAAACATCTAAGACTGAGAGAGGATCGAGGCAATCCGGCAGACTCCTAAATTACTTAGACTCATAATCAGTCAGCTGCTGTATAGTGCTGACCGATTAATCCTATTTTCATTATCATTGCAATATGAGCATGTGCAATAAAAACAATACAAAAAGACTCCCTGAAATGTGAATTTCATTTACACACGCCAATGGGTCTGTAATGAATTAACACCCACCAAGCGCCAAATGCCGGTCAATTTTCCAGTTGGTGAGTAAATCTCGAAAGGCTGTCCACCACAATAGCAGGTGAACGTTTCTACCAAAGCAGTCATGTGATTAGACTTATGCTGAGGGTCCCGTCCAGACACAGGGACGGGAACTTAATTGTGAATTCGTGTGTTTCTCATAAATTCTGAAATCTACATTACTTGTATGGCTAAGCACATGGGAATGATAGGGACTTCATGGTGCATTCAAGAGCAACTCATAAATTTAGAAAGCCATTCTTTCTAATAATTATACACTAAAAACATAATATCCCATTCATTCCTTATGATTTTTTTAAATAATTTAATACAATATACATTCAGTTTGACCGATAAAAGTTGCAGTTTTCTGAGCTGTGTCAGAGTCATTAAAATCAAAAAATATTCTCTTCAGACTCCACTTTGTCAGTCAATTAAGTGAACATTAAAACAATCACCAAGTGTAATGAATAAATAAATAAAGCTGTACCCAGTGAAGCTAAATACAGAATTAAGTCATTAGAATGAAACTTTGTTTGATTCTCTGAAAGAAAAGAAAAGCATCTCTTTTTATCAACAACGTAACCATTTTGTCCCTCCTGCGTATATTTTATTTCACAGCCATGGACACAGACCAGTTACCTGTCAACCAATCATTGTAGTCATTAAAGACAGTTCCGAGTGATAGGACATTTTGCAAATACATGCTACTTCCACAGCTCTACTATGCTCCCACTTTAAGCCTTACGAAAGAAACTTAATTTACACAATAGAGGTCCTGATTCACAGAGGAGCCGTCTGAACCTTACTAGATGCTTCTCTCACTTAAAAACGCAAAACTAAGTTTTCTCTCTAACAGCTAGTTAGATGTGCTGCCTCCACCCACACATCCTCACAGTCTGTCATCGAAACTGAAGGGAAACCAAAGAAAGTGACACACGGTCAAATCAAAAGGTAACACAGGCCTATGGTTGCTTTAAAGTCCTCAGTAAATGAATGGTGAACGTAGCAGAAGCCTGCTGTATCATTCTTTAAGGGCGCCATCACTCAGCAAATCAGCCACAGTAAAGAGGAAGTTCCCTTTCAAAACACACCACTGGCCCATCCATCACAATGCTCTATTGCTGTTGGCCAAACCACTTGAGCATTTGAACACAAGACAAAGCAAAACAAACTCTGGAGGAAGCGTCAGGATCTTGAGGGCAAACATTTTACCTTGTACGTCACTGGCTGTTATAAAAAAAAAAAAAAAAAAAGATCTGGCCAAGAATAACTAACCACAAAGACATAATGACGAGGCACACTGTGAGAAAATACTGCTGCAATGTGTCTAAATCGTGACTTCAAAAATGGCACTGTGTCACACAGAGACTCAATTCATTATGTGCCTGTGAGTGAGACTAACAATGGATAACACAAACATGTTTGTGAAAAAATCACATGAGTTCTGAAGGACTGAACTAGCATAGATTTGCATTTAATTTAGAGTTGAATGTTAACCTAGAAAATAATTCATTTCAGTAATCCCACAGCAAAACTCCAAAATAAGTTTGTTCGGTGCTCCAGCAGGTCATCTTGGATTTCAGAATTATAGAAAATGAAATAAAACCACACAAACAGTAAGAGGAAAGGGTGCATGAATATCCAGTGTATCCCTGACTGGGAGAGATTTGTTCTAATATAGCCTAAAGTACACAGTTCATTTTACCATGTTGCTTGGCAACCAGTCAGGCATGGCTTCACCTCAATTTCACTAAATCTCTACACGTTTTTGTGCTTCTATCTTTGCTATACATTGATGAGTTTGTAACCAAGAGTCATTCTTTATCTCAGACACAAACACTGGGCTGCTGTTTAAACAACCAACCCCCTTACAGTAAATCCTGTAAACCTCATTCCTGTGACGTACATTGAATTTGAGAATTGAACATTTCTTCAGCTAACCAGTTTCAATTGATTGTTGTGAACCATAAGGACACATACACAATTTCCTACATGCCCAGGGCAGGCCAATAGAAAACATAAAAACCTTGTGAATTAATCATCAATGCTTTCAATAAACTGCACAATATGCCATTTTTACAGCAGACATTGTGACATGTCCTAGTAGGGAAAGCACAAGTTCTGTTCTATTCAAATGTCTGTGACAGTGAGCCAGCATGTGCAACACTAGAACCTTGAAACTGAAGCAGCTGAATGGAAAACGCCTGAAAACACACATTAAAATTAGGAATAAGTATAAATGAAGCAATAAATCGTATTTCTGTGAAATGGCCTCGATCTTCATCTCTTCAAGTTGGCGTCTGGAGCAGACAACATACTGTATATTTTATAACTGATTCTAACACAGAGTGTACGTGCAGAGCTAGAGTCTGACAGACACTGCAGCCTCCTTATTCACCATCTATTCAACAACACCCAATCATAACTTCTCCTTCCTGTTAGGCACCAACTGAATTGTTGAAAATATCAGATCATTTTTCATGAAAACTGAAAAACACAGAACATCTCCACTCAAACCCCATGTTCTTAGCTTTGGGGCATCTCTTTCAGCCACGCATTGATCTGAAACGATTCTTTCCGATTTTAGAAACAACCTTGTTGGACCCTCTTCAACTTCCCTATAATAATCAGATAATTTTTCTGGTAAGGTAATGCAAACATCTTTTTAATCGGTGACCCAAAAAAACTAGATTTTTTAAATGACTAATTAATTATTGCTTAACACATTAAATGTAAATCTGCTCCACTGCAGCACTAAGTGACTGTCCTAGAAACCAATTAACAGGAGCTAAAACATAAAAAGGAAAGAGCCGGACGGACACATTCACAAACACCCAGCAACAAGTGCCAATAATCAGCTCTCAGAGGGAGATACAGACACATACAGGGTTATTTACTGAGGAGGAGGAGTGTGTAAAGAAGCTGAGCTGAACCTTCTTCTAATAGCACCAAAGTGACTGACAGCACAGCCTTGGTCACTATAAATATACATGAACCTGTTTACCAGCTGGGCCAGGCCTCCTGCAGACTAACATTGTCTTAGGGCCAGCTACTGTCTCAAATTGCAACTTCTCTCTTTGAGGTTGAAATAGCAGCGGCCAAATGGCTGATGGGTAACCCGGTGACAACTGTGCACCATTAACCTTGTACGAGTCCAAGTTTTGATACTTATCTGTCAAAAAAAAAATCAACAAAAGGGATACAACTACTCTTTTTGCTGTACCTAGAACGTTTTTCTGTCACTGCATAATGCTGTGCAACAAACAGCATGAGGACAAGTCAGTCGCAGTCTTAGAGAGGTATGAAGGGATCTGAGACAGTTCTGGCCAAATAAGCAGGCTGTGTATGTTCACTAAGATGACTCATAGCTGGTGTTTAGGAACAATTGAGGCCCTCGTCACTCTGACGTGTCGAGATAATTGAGGCAGCCGCTTCTCTAAACTGCTGCTGGTCAATCAGCCAGGATCTGGGAAGCGTAACAAGTGAGTACCCTCCTGTTCCTCGTCAGGCTGAAAGGAAATATTTACCCACATCACCACAGAACCTATGCTGGCTCCGGAGTAAATAAACATCCACTCAGGCAAGACAAACTGAATAGCTCTCAGAGCTTTGGGTACAGTTACAGGCAGCAGCTATTAAGAGTGCCCTCAAAGAGAAGCGTCAGCACTCTATTTACATGGAAACTTGCTTTGTAATGCTGCTTCAATGTTGACAACTGCTGGAAAATGAGAGTTGTGATGACATTTTGACAGTACAACAAATCTCATTCAGAATTACGAGCTGGAAACCTTTCGGCAATTTCTCAATCTGTTTTAGTGCTGTATAGCAAATCAGCAGACGGGCAATCTTTTTCACTTTCTTTATAGCTTAAAAATGCATCGCACACCTAAACTGTCCATTGTGATTGTGACATTGCTACAGGAGTGAAATGCTCAATTGGTGGAGAACAAAAAAAGGTTAAAAAATGATGCAGCAGAAACAGAGGTATTGTGCTTTTAGGTTATGGTTTCAGTTCGGTTTGTTTATGAGCAGGATAACAGAAAAACTATTGGCTTGATTGTCATTAAATATGGTGGAAGTGTGTAGCATTAGCCAACGAAGAACCAATTCAATTTTGTCGAGGATTGTATCACTTGGCGTGTATGGGAATTATTTTTCACTTTGGTTAACATCGCGAGATATATTTCAGTTCTAGACCTACTACAGGTTACTTGTGGCATTGCTCCTTGGGCATGCTTTGTACTGTTCTGTTGACTGAACAGACTAATCAAAGCATGTTGACAGAAAAAGAAATAACTCATACTACTTAGACAGATGTTTGACCAACTGCTGCGTAATATTCTCAAAATGATTAAACTAGGGATGTCAATGGTTAACCATTAATCAGTTAACCACTGACAATATTTTTAACTGGTTAGGTATGTTGGTCTATCGGTGAATTTGCAAATGCGTACATATGAGCACACACTCCACAAAGAGCTTGAGGCTAACAGTTCCCTTCCCTTAATGAAGTGCACTAAACAAAGTTCAGTGTGGGAACATTTCATGCAGTAAGTCAAAGTAATGTGTAAATTCTGTGATGAAGCTCTTCAATTTAGTGGTAGTAGCACTATGTTGTACAACATTAAGAATGAGCACAAGTTGCTGTTAGCCGGGGGGAGAATATACATGCCAGTCTGAAGCCATCACCAGGTTGGTGTGCCGAATCATTTACACCGATATGTTGTCAGTTTGGTAGAGGGCAAAGACCCTGAAAGAGCTAGTTCGGTACCCCGAGTTCCAGTGCGTTATGTCATTGAGAGCCACGGTGACTAAACGCATTGAAAAACACTTTGAAGAAAAGACAGATGAGCTAAAAGTCAAGATAGCCAAGGAAGACAAGCTGGCTCTGGCCACCGACTGTTGGACAGCTCTCACACATGAAAGATACATCACAGCTAACTGTCACTTCATCAGTGCTGACTGTTGCAGTCCAGTGTGCTCCTCAGCTCAAAATTAACCCCTCAGTTACCGTTTAATGGGTGTTGGGGTAGCTAAATTAACCAAAACTGACATCCCTAGGTAAAACTATTCATAAAGTCAGTCAAGCATTAGATCATGTGGTCAGTTATAGTTGACTAATGTATGTAAATTTGTCAACGAAGGAACAGGTTACATAACCTTTTAAATTTTCGATGCACTCCAATACCTAAACAAATAGCACAATATTGACTTTTTGTGGTTCTTGACTTCACTCTGTGCACCTGGTAGAGATCACAATACTCTACAAAGCAGTCAACCTGACCTATACTGCTTTAGGTCTACCAGCTGCTATAACAAAATAAGAAAGATTGATACCTGCTGTACGACAGCTGATGTGGCTCATGGACGATCAGCTATGAGTATTGGCAGGAAAAGATCAGGACACCCCTAATTCTAGCATCTTTGGAAATATATCCAGACATGTATATATAGCAAGCCTGAAATTAAGTCTTTTCTAGGGCAAGGCCACTTTGGCCTTTGATGAATAGAAATCTATTGGGGCATCAAAGCACCAATGCTGCAACAGCATGATTAAAAATTACATATTATGAAGACAAAATCGTATCCAATCAATAATCAGGAGTCAGTGTACTGAAAAACAGTACAGTTTATTAAAACTGTTATCTGAATGCTGATGAATGAATGATTCCATTTAAATGTGAACAACTAATCATATTAATTGTTACTGTTATATTCTGATGATAAAATAAAGTCTATAAATCATCAAAGGGTGATCGAGATTAATCTGGCCAAGTTTAAATACCCATGCAACTATTAGCATTTGAGTCTGACATCATACAAGATGATTTGTCAAATACTGAAACCACATATTTAATTGAAAATAGCACAAAAACAACAAAATAAATGTTGAAACTGAGAAATTTCATTGTGTTTTAAAAATCATATCCCCGTTTAGAATTCGATGTCAGAAACATGTTTCAATAAAGTTGGGACAGTGGCAACAAAAGACAACAATGCCAAACCACATTCTGCACATAATCAAACAGCATAGCTCTGTAGTAAAAGAATCCAGCTGCTAAACTGGCCTGCCTGCAGTCCCGACTTATCACCTATTGAAAACGTTTGCATTATGAGACATAAAATGTGACAAAGGAGACCCCGACCTGTTTGGTAGCAGTACATCATACATAAAGCAAGAATGGGAAAACGTTCCACTTTCAAGATGACAGCAATTGGTGTCCTCAGTTCCCAAGAGCTTACAGAGAGTTGATAAAAGAAGAGGTGATGCGACAGAGTGGTAAACATGACCCTGTCCCAACTTTCTTGGAATGTGTTTTTGGCATCAAATCAAAAACAATGAAATTTCTCAGTTTCAACATTTGACATGTCTTTGTACTATTTTGAAATAAAAAAAAAAAAACTATTGATAGTGATAAGGGACTAGTGAGGCGTGGGGTACTCATCACTAGATGCCACTAAATTTTGTGATTTCTGATATATCCAAAACTAATTCTGCTAGTTGCTTCTTAAATGAACAAAACAGAGCCAGGAGAATTTGAATCCTAACTCGTGCAGCCACACTTGACCTTGGAAAAGAAAAATAAAGGAAAATTTGTCCCTATAACGTTTAATTATTTTAAGTTTTCTGCAAGCACAGACACCATGCTCTTAAACTCGAGTCTCTTCTACTGTGCTCATCAGCAAAGAAGCATCTTGGCACAAAAGAAAACACAAAGCTAAGCTAGTGTCGCTTTATGGTTGTCTTGTTCCTCAGCATTCAGCTCAACTCCCCCAGCCCTGATTTTATCCTTTATTTTATCCTTTGTGAGATGCAACCCACCTAGTTTGGGAAAGACGATGAGGTATTCTGCGTTGCATTGTGGGCAGGCCACGCGTGCCGTGCTGTTGCCCCGCTGTTTCTCGTCCACCCAGCGCTGCAGGCAGGCCTGGTGCACCCATTTGGTTGAGCCGCGGCAGCGACACGGACGCACCCACTCTGCCGTGCGGTCATCTTCGTCTGTGGCGAAGCACACCCAGCAGCTCCTAAAAACAAACACACACACACCCACAGGTAGGATGAAGACATTGAAACACATACATACACCCTGATAACTGGGTAAAGATTGTAGACATCTCAATGAATATTTTTGGTAGTTACATTACATGACAGTTTTGCACTTTTTTCCCTTCGAGTGTGAACAAATTACTATAAAACAGTTGTGTTACAGCTGATGAAAACTGTGATGTCAGGTGATTTTAGAAGAGACACAACTACATTAGAGCATCTGCAATTCTAAATAATGGAGAGCAATAGTCACCATTAGCCCGTTTTGGCAGCTGCAAAACCGGCTGCAATGTAATCCCCCCGGGTGTTTGCACATCATCAATGTACGTCCACCGAAAGTGTTTTGTCATTTTGCCAAGGACGGGCTCAGATCATTGTTCTTAGTGTCTGACAACATTATGGAAAGGATCCCAGACAGATCTTTCTGTTTAAGAGTAAGATCCTTTTGGTTGAACCGGAAACAGCTACTATATCGCTCTTGCCAAAGCCACCAGACTCCATTTACAAAGCAGTAATTTTATCATCGCAAAACACACTTCATTCAAACTCAACAGAAACAAATGAAACTCACCAAAACATTCTTCACCTGTCCCTAAACTGTCCCAGAAATCACCACCAACTGGTCAAAATAAACCGTCTTCAACAGATTTTCTTGGTATAAGAACAGTAATTACCAGATTACTGAACAGAAACGGTTTTATGCATGTTGGTAATCCTGAGGGGTTTGATTGAACAGGGTCCAGTCAATGCACTTCTTGTGACATAACACTTTTTATTATCATGGATAAATTATCCACCTACATAAAAGATCACAATAATATTCTAAGAATCTGAGAAAAAGCCTGACAAAGTGCTGTGAAACAGATGAAGAGAGACAGCATACTAGCTCCAAAAAATCCTAGATTTACTGTATATTTATAAGATTTATATAGAACAAGGATGTGCTGACTTCATTGACTGGCTACATTTAGGAAAAAAATAAATGCCAGAATCCCAAAACTGAAAACCGAATAGCTAACCAAAGAACAAATATCTGAATAGTTGAATATTTGGGTCCAGCCCTACCAGTCACATCCCTTATTATAAAGCAGGTATCTCCATTATGTCAGAGAAACACAAAAACAAGATTTAGAACAAGAAATAGAATGGATGTAGAAAAGAAGACCCTGAAATAACAAATATTGGCAAATTAGTTATCAACTAGAAAAGTCCTATATTTCTCACAAATGATGATCAGACTGGAGGAGAGAGTGAAAGAGAGCAAGCAAGACTAATATAATCTTCCACATCCTCTGAGTGAAAAGCAGGCAGTCAGCAACACAAACTGACTTCAAACAGGAGTCAAAGGTTTAGGCTTAGATCAGGCTTACTTGGAATTCTAACTGAGAAAAGTGTTGGCGAAGCCATTTTTCCGCATTTAGGGAACAATGAGAGAGGGAATGATCAAAGTTTCTCAAATAACTCCAGACTAAATGGCCTGGATGGAACACAGACGCACAAACAGCATCACTGGGCCAGTGACTGCACAAAATCAGCCACGATCAATACATAAACCCACAGGCAAACAAGCTGTTATATGCTGACTGCTTGTCAAGCATATCCGACAGCACAGCAGAACTGTTCAAAGCATGTGCACGCACAGACTAACAGGCTCTTCATCCTCTGGATACAAGGCAAATATTTTCCAGGGCATTATGTTTTTCAGTTACCATTTAGTTCCAAAATCAATACTTTTTTGACCAATATATTCCATAGAGGGCCAAAATTTACTTACTTATGCACAGTTTCTCTTGCTTTTCACTAAATATGGCCACTTGCTTTGCCTCTAGTTTGAGCTACATTCTACTGACATTGCCTTTAGGATTAATCACAATTCTACTCAAACCTAAATTCACCATGGCAGCCCCATGTGAGTGAGCACAATATTATGATAACCCTCAGCTAGGCTATGCAGTGGCTTACTTGCAGACAAACCGAGGAGACAGTCTCCCTTTTGTGTGACACCCAGACAAATGCCTTGCTCTGGCCTCAAGCCAAACTATATCTTAACACCCCCCACTCCACCTACAAGTAGCCAACACATCCTCCATCCTCTACTGCCACATTTTATCTCCCACACAGTGAAAGTCCTTTTGAGTAAACTGTTCTTCCACTTAAAAATGGGTATGAGTCCAACTCATCAAACTTATGCCTCCTCACTCACAGGAAAAGAGCAATTAGTATGTTTAGCCTGTCTGCTGAACATCTTTGAATTAATTGGACTGTTTTTGTGAACAATACACCCCCTAGACATCGTCTGCACCATTTCTGTCCAACATCTGGGAGGAAATTTGATATCTAAGTTCCCTGACCTTAGCGCAGTACATCTCCAACTGTGACAATATATTGCTTTTTCATAATTAATGAGCAGCATGCGACAGGCTGGAAGGTTCATCACCCCTGTGTCTCACTGCATGAGGCTAAGTTCAAGAATCTAGACCAGTGACATTCTTAATTTAGCTGCTATGTACCAATGAAGATAGTCATAGGTTAGACCTGAATAATGGATTTAAAAGACTCAGCAACACCAGGCTATGACTACCACAACCAAACTCCTCAACTATGACAAGAAACAAACCAGTACCTAGTTTATGTGCATACATTTAATTTTAGGTCAGAATGAGTCTTAACTGCATTTTGCTCCCCTACAGGTAATTCTCTGCATTTTGGCATCTTACATAATAACCACTTATGATGCAGCACAGATTATTTTAAATGCATGAAAATGTGTTGCACTTTACTAAGCACCAACAATGAAACACTACAATGAAGCATGAATTATTATACAGTAGATTCATCAATACAGTATGTACGTCACTTTACTGAACACAATGATAACTTATTATAACTGCATGGACTTTTATATCATACTGTGAGTATTTACTACAGTTGATTGCTGAGGTGTGCATAGTTGACTCTTGGGACTCATAATGTATTATATGACACAACAGTCAAGTTTTAGTTTGTAACTAGTCAAGACCATCCATAATACACTTGAGGTTATAAATCATTATGACACATCTCTTTGTCATGACTGTTGATACAGTACAATAGAGAGCATTATGAATGTATTATAATTCACTATGAAGGCCTCCTTAACACACTATAGATGTGGTCTTCATAGAATGTGTTACTGATCTTCCTTTAAGCCACATTCACATTCAATTCAGCCTGGGACTAGCCCATTGCTAGGAAATCCATTGGTTGAGGGCCTTACTGCTGCCGTCGCACCATTTACAGCTTGACTATCTGTATGCGACATTTATATTCTCATTTTCATAATTACACTGAACCTTGAACAGCTGGCATTTCACTGGATGAATGAAACAATGATTAGTGCACACACACCTCCCATAAACCCCTGGCATAAATTCAATGAGGAGAGATGTTTGGTTTTTCCTCTTTCAGGCTATGATTATGTACATTTTGGTTATCATTTATGGACATAATGTAATACTAGGTCGGCAGAAAAACGTCAGATTAATATTCACAAAATCCAAGGAACAGCACACAAACATCCTCACCACCACAATACATATCACAGATGAAGATTCATTCTACTGTATTAACACAAATTTAAAGTCTGGCCTATCCATTCCATGACAATCATGTGAAAGGTTGGTTTAAAACTGGGTCCAAAGCAGGTTGAGGGGTACCAGACAGGACAGCGTCTCTCGTCTGACAAGGTTTAGACAACTAGCTGCACATGTCTGACCTGTTAAGACATATCTAGAGTTTACAGTTTCATTTCCTGTTGTCAACAACAGGTATGCCAGTAATGGAGGAAATCTTCCACTCCTTTTCTCTCACTGGGAAGTAGGAAATGTTTCTTACCACATCAGTAATAATAGAAATATCTGGTACTAACAAGAGCTCCAATTGCTAAACTTGTTCCTTGAATACAGCGAGTTCCATGGCTTTACACATATTTTATTGACACTTAGTATGAAAGGAAAACTCTCACATCCAACAATCATCCACTGCCTATGACTGCAAATATTCTGTCAAGTTTTTCCACATTGTTTGAGTGTATTGGTGCTTCAATTATGATACGTTAATCAAGTTTAACTGGCATAGAACCTTATTGGCAGTTAATTTTGATGCAATGGAGACATCATTCTGTAAATATAAGGCGAACATGTCCCAAATCCTCCTCTTATTAAAAAAAATTGCTTTTTGGAAAAAGAGGTTGGTAGGTTTTCTATTCACTTCAAAGCAAACTTTTCTTAGTGCCCACCTCTAGCAGCACTTGCACATTGGCTTTAACATTTATTCAGCAGTTGACTCAGTGAATCCCCATAGTACACCATGTATAATTCAAAACTCCTGCTCCCACAGTTGAATAATGGATGTCAAATCTGGGGCCTTCTCTCATCGTCATACTGAGGTCTACGTGTGCTCTGTTACTGGGGCGTAGAAGGGGCTCATCTGTGAAAGACTGGATCGCCAACTTGAATTATTTGCTCGGGTTGCTGCCTGCCTGCAATGGATGATTTTCCAATACTGCCCTGGTGCTGAATAAAACATGACGATGCAGGAGAGGAGCCTTAGGGTCGAGGTGCTCAGGTGACATGGCCGGCTTACGGGCCACGACGGGCACACGTGGGGAATCTGATGGAAACGTCAACCCTCCATTCATATTTCTGTCTACTGTCCTTTAGAGCTCACCACGGAACTACCCAACTCCCCTTTCTGACAGGTATGTGAGCCTTTACAATACTCGACGCTCTAACACGACATCAAATGCAATTATAGTGTGTTTGCACTGCAAAGCTGGAAAGGGCTAATGAGGAAAAAACATGCATCTTGAGACCATTTCAAATGTTCTACACTGGGGGCCTTTCCATTGCAAAAAACAACTGCCTAAAAGTGAGGCAGCTATAAAACACAAGGTGGAGAAGCTGAGTAGAACGGTGGACAGATGTCTCCACAAGAGCACAGCAGCAGAGAACAAAACCCAGGGCTCCCTTAGATTCACTGGCTCTTATTCCTGTAACCCAGCCCTGCAGCATGACAGGACCTAATACAACAGCACCGAAATGCTATCCTCTGTGCGAAACCTTAATCTCCAGCTTGCTGTCGCCTCGACCCTGTTTAACAGAACACTCGGGCAGATAAGCCTATGCAGCACATGTACAAAATGGTCTCCTGCATACAGAGAATTCATGTGCTGTTTGACAATTTGAAGAACGAACATCAACAACAATCTAGCCCAGACTTCATTGACTTATCAGGTGTAGTAAATAGTCGCCTGCTGGTGATTCTACGACGGGTTCGCAGCATATTTACACATTACAAAAAAAGAAGCCCTAACACAGACACGTACTACTGACAGATGCTACCACACCTAACACATTCCGCCATTACTGCTTAACAAGGTCTGGAAGGATTCCATGAAAATGTCCTTCAAGAACATGAGATCTAATGATGGCAAGTTGCCTGAACTACACTGAAGCTAAGTGACTTGCCATCTCAACCACTTATTTACATGCTAACAGGCAAACTCGAGTGGGGCTTTGCTGTTCCACAATGAGCTTTAATCCACCTAATGCTGACCGACTGCTTTGAAACTTCAAGGACAGGCAAATAGCAGCGTGTCTTATCCTTTTTTATTTCACCAGTTGTTTTGAAAAACTGCCAGGATGTGAAGCAATGAGGGACTGAAGATCCTTCCAGTCAAGCTACGTCAACATGGGTTCCACTTAGCTGAGGATGTAATTTTGACAATCTAAGAGGGCGCAGGACAGCATCTTAAAGTCACACAAACACAGGGGGTCAGATGGTGAGCTCTAAAGGAATACAGGATGACAGTGTGACAGACACTGTGTTCAAAGATGAGTGTGACAGCATTGTTACTTTCTCATCGTCTCACAAGTCAGGCTCCCGTTCTGTAAGAAGCACATAAGCCACCCCACAAAGGCTCCTTTCACTCAGCAGTGGTCACGTGACTGTGGGAAAGCTGGAGGTTCCTCAGCACAAAGGCAGGGCACAGGAACACCGGATTCTGGCCCACAAAGATCTTAAAGGAAGGTTAAGGTCTGGGGGGGCTTCTCCATGTCTGACTGCTTCTACTCAATCACATACTAGTCTTGTTCATGTCAGTTTAACAACAACCCGAGCTGTTTGTCACCCTGGAACAATATTGTATCCCTCGACCCAGAGTCTAAGATTTGGATTATTAATGTGTCAGCTGGTTAAATGACTCTTTGGCAGATACATGAGTGAGTGTCAGCTGCCACGCTGATACTGATGTGATAGTTACATAGTCTTTGGTATTTTCCACATGAGATGGACGAAATAACAGAATGTCCTTACAATCTTGTGCAATCGAAGACAGCAAAATAAACTCTAGTTTCTACAATTACCAGACTCATTGAATCAACACCTTGCTGACAGTGTCAACAAAAACATTTTAGCCTTGCAGTTATTGAATGTATATTGCATTACAGTATAAAATTGTTTGTGACATTTTAAAAACAACAAAAACTGATCTGTACAGTATTCATGGAAGTCTGTTTACATTGTTTCAGTCATAACAAGCAAGTAATGTTTGTCCACTGAGTCAATCAAAACAGGAGCCTCCCACCTTTATTAGTCTCAGGCTACACCAAATAACAAATTTGTGTACTTATACTACTAGTACTAGGCACTGTGACCTTTGTATTATATCAACACATGCACAGGAGTCCAGGAAAAGGCATTTGTTTAAGCCTCCATTGGCCCACGAGTGGCTGGCTTCCAAAGTTAAGAAGCAAAGACCAGTGGTGGATTACAATTCATTAATCCAAACTTCCTGTTTATGATCGTCTCAAAAGTCACACCTCATGTTCACATGTCACACACACAGGACATTTCTGCTTGCTGTAAGTAATTTCTGCAGGCCATCACAAGTCAAGTTTATGTCCACAACTTAAGTGTGTTGTATTGATGGAACACCTGTTTACAAATAACTTGGTGACATTCTAGCTATGACTGTTGTTGCTTTCATACTCCTACTTATTCCAAATTAGTGATGGTTTTTGAAAAACACATTATTTGTTATAGAGTATGGCTATGATGGCCAAGCACATACATTACCTCCAAATCCCTAACAACACTTTGATCAATGCTATGTATGTATGTCAATATGACTATGACCTCTAATTTTGTAGTTTTGTATTTAACAAGAAAATGAATGTCACTTTCTTTCTCAGGATTGCAGAGAACCTGTAGACCCTGACACCACCCCATACAAAAATTGCACCAAATCAAGGCTACAGGCCCCTCGTCATAGACATACAGCACATATCTATATACCCATTCATACAAACAACAAAAGGGTCAGGATCTGGACAAGAAAAGCAGAAAAGACTAGAACAAGGAGGATGTGTGAGAGCCAATAAAAAGGGCAGGCTGGATTGAAATGTGTCCCCCACATCTATTTGTGAAACACTGCATTGCAGGGGCAGCTGGCTGCTTGCGGTAGGCCCAGATAAGAGCCTGTGGAGCCTTATGTTTGTCAGTGATAGAGGCTGGGTACACAACAGTCTGGAAGCAAGGGGACATGACATACATCTTCCTGCTATCAGCTCCTCAAACACTGTCAGGGTTATTGCCTCTGCCACACACCCGTAGCACGCAGTTAAAGCACATTTCACAAAGCTCACATGCCCTTCCTTTCTTTCTGCTACTGTACCATGTGCTTGGGAAATGGTTTCAAACTCCAAAGTTCAATATTGACAGAAAGTGCTGCGTCAAATTCCTATAAGTGCCTTTTAGTACACACTACACAAGCTATCAAATGCCAGTGACTGTTTTGACGGAAGCGGCACAGCAATGTGATTGGACGAGACATTGCAGCATCTGCTCACCACTACTCACAGACAGGATGGAGAATTCTGGTGACACATGCAGCATAATAACGAGGGGAGCAGCCATCGTGGCTTTGACTTAAAAAAAGGGAACCCAAACAACACATGATCCCGTGTTTTATTCTTAGAGAAAAAAGATGGATTGGCCAGTTGTGAACAAATGTCGAAGTTAAAAACAAGACTCTGTTCGTTTGGTCAAAGACACTTAGATCTTTTCATATTTAATCTTATCCTGCAGTGATTGTGAGTCCAAGTTGAAACTTGGACTTCAATTTTGGGTACTGCCAATCATATGAAAACTGTGAGATTAGTATGTCAAAGCACCAAACTTCCTATAAATCACCTGCCAATTCAATCACAGTTATTACTTTACTGAATTCATCACTTCAATTACCCATGCTTATATTTTTAAGAAGCGCATGCCAATAAACCACCAACCAAAATGACATCAACGTTGTTATTTTAAACATCTACTCCCATCCTCACGAAACTCTCATATAACATTTGATATAGTAGATTCACTTATCTTGCAACAACTGACCCTTCACTAAACCCCCCCCAATAAATCTCCTTCGTAACTGTCAAGCTTTCCATTCTCGCGCAGCACATATGGATGTTACAGTGATATTGTTACCACATTTCCCACCGAAACTACCATTCATTTTTAAAACACTTGGTCTTCGATACCTCACAGGAGTAAACAAAGTCAGGCTTGGATTGTTTAGCGGATGGCCACAGATTCTGTCGGTTAAAATGATGACTCACGCTAGTAGAATTTATACGTGTAGCTAGTTAATGCTGAAACTCCATGAGGCAGTTGACAAGTCCAGCTCTAGCTGATGTTTCCATGTGACAAATTTTAAAATCAGAACCATGTAAGTGTCTTAAATATGTAACTGATGACTGCATACATGAGGTATTGCTGAAAGACTGAACATGTAGCAGGCATAACCATCCTCACCAGATGCTGATCCATATAATGTATACAAGGGACCAGCATTGATTGTATATTTCAGTGTAGAGCTAGCTCATCCTAGAGCATGGTATTAAAAATAAAATGTAACAACTATAAAATGTAGCAGCAGTAGTAACATGTTTTACAAACATTATTGAAACCTGTCAGAGTATCAAAAAAGTGAACAGCATTAATAGATTTACTTGCTGTCTGCGTTTGTCCACATAAAGATAAAATCCTCCGTAACTTAAATGGAGAATGTTAACAGGTTCCAATTTTCTGTTCTCAATTTGGCGGTGTGGTAACCCTTGTATTTACATTTGATCACAGACTGAGCTTTTAAATAACTTCAAAAACAGGAATGTTTTCACAAACATGGCCAATGATCTTCAGCGTGACCTTGGCAGGTAAGAACTATCTGTTCCCACCGCATTTCTGACATCACTTATTTTGTGTTTCAAAATAACAGATCACACAAGTGTTGCTGACATGTTTTACCCCCTGTTGTCAGAAGACCGCACATCTATAAAAAAAACTGTTTAATCAGGCATCCCAAAACGCTAACTGCTCACACACTTTAGCCTTAGTTGGTTAGAACCAATTATTTAACTGTCCATCTTTGATTAGGGCAGTATGCTTTAATGAAGTCTTTAAATTGGTAAACTGTATTCTGCACAAATTTGCTCTGTTCCGCCCTCTCTATATATGGAGGGCTATAGAAGAAAAGGCTGGCCACATCCGAGGTACCCAGTCTCTCATTTCATCCAGTTTCATCAATATATGAAATTGACCACATTATTTGGTCGTGCTGGTTAAAGCAGCAAGGCAAAAAGCAACCCAAGCTACCTGCCACAACAAACTGAGCCGCCTCTTGATTTGAGCTGAACACAAACACAATGCACAACAAGTACTTATCAGTAAGACATGACATAACATGACATCACATACTTAAGCCCCTGAGGAGAGCAAACCTTTGTCTTCATTGTTTCCAGTGCTACACTTCAAATATCTGGAAAATATCTTATAGTTAGTTGGAGAGAGAAAGTGTTACGACTTTGGTACTTCATAGGTTAAAGTCTTAAGTTACATTATGTTACTGTGAGATGCCTGTGGATCACACCATTGCTTTGTAGAGCAGCATGAACAAAAGCCTACATCATAAATAGAAAACACAAAATGTTCACAGTAAGAACTGATGCTCCAGCCAAACCAAGAAGCCTGAAACAGGCAAAAAAAAAAAAAAAAAAAAAAAAAAAAAAAAGTGTTGTGCTGAATGAGAATTTAACATGTTGCAAGGGGATGGTAACTGCTGGGTGTCCCAAATAATAAAAAGGGGCAGTTTCTGACGTGCATTTCAGGTTGCAATATCTTAGTTTCGTGCCTAGTGTGACCACCAAAGTGACGGGGTACAGCTTTGAGTAAGGTTCAGTACTGCTCCAAGGGACCTGCACAGTTGCTGAATGTGTGCCTTGACATCCCTCATGAAATGTACCAAGGGTAGGGTTGTATGTGTTTATAGCTCAAAATATTTCGCCACCTGTCGTCTTCCCTCCATGTGATCATGAAACTGTTCAACCTGATGTGCAAGGTTCTGCCAAGTCAAACTTGTTTTGTTAGACTTTTCAATGTCAGAAGACATGTTTGAACTTCTATGTCAGTCATAAAATTTCCCTCAGGCTTCAAAAGGAATTCATTAACTTGTGTGTGCAGGGACAGGGCAGCTATGACAGTTTACCAATGTGACACAAATACCAACATGTTCATTTAACTGTCAAAACCACACAAAAATGGCTGGTCACTAAGATTTTTTTCTGGATACAACATTCTCCTCGTCTAATGGTCAATAGTTAACAGGCCACCTGTTTTGGGAGAAAGTGGCAGGTGACACTGTGACCTTTTGATGATTCCGGGTCACAAGGTAAATGTTGAAGAATAACAGAAAATGTTCGAAGTGATATGCTCGTATTAAGATCATTTAATGCATTGATGTTACGTTATTAACCTTATGACAGAAGCAGTGGAAGACATCCTGTATCGACACTGCAAAAAAAACTAGCTAACGTTTAACGGTATTCAAGGATTCATGGTTTAACGTCAGCAGTCGGTATAAAGCCATAAGTACATATTAAAGCAGGGGAGTTTTTGAATATTTTAAGAAAAAACGAAGTCAACTTTCCTGCTTTTCTGTCAGCCGT
This sequence comes from Chelmon rostratus, assembly GCF_017976325.1. Lineage (NCBI taxonomy): Eukaryota > Metazoa > Chordata > Actinopteri > Chaetodontiformes > Chaetodontidae > Chelmon > Chelmon rostratus. The sequence goes on along the minus strand of NC_055668.1, from coordinate 6,302,725 downwards.
GATTTTACGTAAAGCTACATAGCAATCATTAGCATGTTAGCCTTAAACTTGAACTCACCTGTCCAAATTCGGCTGCATGACTACTGCGCCCTGTTCCGCCATTATCTTGGAGATGCAAAAAAACTAATAAGAAAATAAGAAAAACTCAAATGTTGTCCTGTTGATAGAGCAGATTAACTGGCTTCCAGATAAAACATTAAAATGGCACGCCTGTTAATTTGCTGCAGCTGGCGTGTAATCACTTGCTAGCTAGCTGGGGAACTAACGCTAACTGGCTACATAGGCCTTTGTGTTGATACGTAGCGTCAGCTGCAAACGAGCCAATTGTTTAGGATAAAACTATTCCTTCGTGGTAATGGCAGTCTAAACAACATTTATCTACGACCGATGCACTATTTCAACTCAAAATCCTCTTTACATCGGCTACGACCTCGTTTGTCTCTAACATTATCGCATTGGCGTGACTGCTTGACTCCATTGACTGGCCGTCTCTGAGGTAACGCAAAATAGCACGTCCGTGCGTGGCTGCGTCATCAAAACAACGACGGCGCCGACGAGGACGCAATTCCGCTTTCACGGGAAATGTAGTTTCACAATGCTTCCCTCCCTCTTATGGCCAAAAATATCAAATTAATGTTCTGAATCCACACCCGATAGATGTGCCAAAGAGAGTCCACGGCTTCTTGCAGATTCAGCCATCATGAAGATGCACATATGGCTACAGAACACTTCTAATAGTGGTAAGACTTTTTAATTAGGCTACATTAGCTTTCACAAAGTCTCCTCACCTCATTTTCTTGTCTTCGCTTGGATAGTTTCTTTTTTTTTTATATCAAATCCAGCTTTTATGAAAAAATAATGTAAGCATTTAATATAAAATTAGTACTGATTGCTCTCTGTCTAGATAAACCATGCCCGTGCGAGTGTGCGCGTGTGTGGGAGAGAGAGAGAAATAGAGAGAGACCTTTACTGTCAATCATCACTACTGTTTTTATTGCTGCTTTAACGAGTTGCTTCATCTTGTAACCCCTCCTATAGGCCAGCTTTGAAGCTGATTTTCATCGCAGGAGTCCAGAGAGAACATACATATTTGTTGACCAGCCACTGCAATAGTGAGAAACTACAACTCCCTACAGCCTCCTCGGCATCATCCATGCGCCGCAGTCAATCAGCTGTTGAGGCAACTGCTGACTACCTCGGCACAAGGGTAGCTCGTTTGTCATATCTAAACCCAGACGAGGCAAACAGAAATATCTTTATTTGCAGAGTCCCAAAAAGGTGAACGATAAAGGTAATTGAAGCTTCACGTTAGGCAGAGAAGCGATCACGCTGTGTGTGCATGCCGTTTTGTCGCTGGTGTGGAGGGACATATGGATTAAAGGGGGATATCAAAGCAAGACAGCTTCATGAAGTGTATCGGATGCCTCGATCGGCGCGATAAACAGGCATTTGAATGGTCAGGTTTTGGCAGTGTCCGTGGTAAAGGGCCGGTGAGGTGAGCCACCACAGGCTGTCGATTATGCTGCTTTGATGACCTTGGAAGCGCAGCTCTTGGAGGAGAAAACACGGATTAACTGGTGGGGTGTGCGCAATGCTATTGGCTATTGCGATTGCCTTGAAAGTCCAATTTGTATCACTGCCATTCTGCTGCCGAAATTGTCCCTGCATGTCATCTGGAGTGTTATTTTCAAAGTCTGCAGAGTATTGCATCCATGTTATTGAAAGGCCTCGGTGTAAACTGCATATTAGCTCTCCTGCAGCCACGTTCCGACAGCCAAGAGGAGTCTTATCAATGTTATCATGCGTTTTAATTTAGCAGACTTTTAACCTTGGATGATTTGACACTGTGCCATAGCATAAGGTTGTACCTTGCATGCGCTCCAGCTGTCAGGATGTGCTCAATTGCTGATGGTAGCCTTGCAATAATCAAGCGTATTGAGGTCTATTTACAATTTAGATTGCCCTGCTCACTGTTGAATTTAATAACGTGGCAACTTTATTTATCTGATTGGTCCTCTGATTGCACAATTGCCGTCATGATAGTATATGAGTGTGTGCTTATTACTTGGGCTTTTGCAAGGCGTTGTCTCTGAAAAGCAAAGGAGAATTTTGCATGAAAGATTCAATATATAGGAACCAACTTTCAATAGGGGACAGAGTGTTCAATGATATTCCAGCCTTGGCTTTAAATTATTAAATTATTGCCTTAAACTGCAGGTTCCGTGGGTACATCTTGTATTATGCCAACCCCTGACTGTGTCAATACGGACCTCGGGCAGAGTCCCTCTTTGCGCTATAATAAAATCCCTTACTATAAATAATTTTATTCCAATTTGGATTTAGGCCTATGTATGTACTCATTTGGGCTATCAGCTTGTTTTTCTTTAATAAATGATCTCCGTTTATACATCGAACTAAAATCGAAAGACAGACGTTTATTGCAAAGGAAAGGTTTAGCCGGCAACATGCGAGCTCTTTGCGGTATAATAAAGTGGTTCAGGTGCGTCACTTTCTGCTGCATAAAAAGGGCGAAGTGTGCCTTTTGGTGGAAGTCCTTTCAGTTTAGAAAAGCTCTGCGGCCGTGCGCCTCGACGCGCCTGGGTCAAGAACTGTCTTTTAACCTTGTTAAAGGACAGCTGTATTTACTGACGTATGTAAATGAATATAGGGGAGGTCCTTGGGCAAAAAAACACACTCTGAATCAGTTTCACATTGCAGCTCCGGAGTTCCTGCGTGGAAGGAAAAACGAGACGTGGCGAAATCTGGTGATTATCTGCAGCCATATATGCCCCGTGTGTAATTTGTGGGATTTCTGAATCATTCTGGTGTAGTTTTGGGAAGTGTGTTTTTCCTCTTCTTCTTTTCGGCTAAATGGGTGATCACGCATTCGCTTTGCAGTTGCCTGGTCCCTCTAACATCATATCCCTGTCGGAGTTGTCCCAGTTCATCAGATACTACAGCAGCCCGGCGAGCCCGGTGTCTGATCTCCTGAATTACAACAATAATAATAACTCCCCGTCTCTGTTTCCCCTCGTTGCAGCTCAGCAAACCATGCAGGATGATTTACTGATGGACAAAAACAAAGCCCAGCCTCACCATCAGCAAGATCCGACGCAAGTAGACCCTCCTCCCTCCACCCCGACCCCGTCATCGGAGCCCACTTCTTCTTCATCGGAGTCGGAGAGCCCGTCGACCGGGAGCAACCAAGCGGCTTCAGCGCTGAGCAGCAGCAGCAGCAGCAGCAAGGACAAAGTGCCGATGGAGTCGCCGATCCTGCCCGGGTTGAGCTTCCACCACCAGCCGCAGGAGACCGGCGGCCCCCTTTCCTCCCCTTCCTCCTCGTTCGGGAGCACTTGGTCCACGGGAACCACAAACGCCGTGGACGATAGCTTTTTCCAGGGAATACCCTCGGTGAACGGGACGATGCTTTTCCAGAACTTCCCCCACCACGTCAACCCGGTCTTCGGGGGCAATTTCTCCCCGCAGATCGGTCTGGCTCCCCAGTCCCAACAGCATCAACAGCAAGCCCAGCAGCAGCAACAGCAGCCGCCGCCGCCGCCGCAGCAGCAGCAACCCCAGCAGAGGAGATCCCCTGTCAGCCCCAGCCAAGGCCCCTTCCCCCAGAGAAACGCTTATCAGACCATCATGAATAACAGCAAGGGGTCATCGTCGTCGTCTTCTGCCCCGTCGTCCGCTTGGAATAATCACCAAAACGCCGCATGGAGCACAGCCTCCAACCCCTGGAGCGGGCTGCAGGCAGGCAGGGACCCGCGCAGAGCGGTGGGCGTCGGGGTAGGGGTCGGGGTCGGAGTCGGCGTCGGGGTGCCGTCACCCCTCAACCCCATCTCCCCCATGAAAAAGCCCTACACCAGCAATGTCATTGCACCCCCCAAATTCCCGAGACCGGGTCCCCTCACCCCCAAGCCCTGGATGGAGGACAGCGCCTTCAGGACTGACAACAGCAACAACATACTGCCTTTCCAGGTAAATACATTCCCAGTAAGAGCAGGCCCAGGCCTACCTCTGTTGCTTCAGCCTGTGTTTGAAATGTTGACCACTTTGACACGTTGTCAGTTATACCCTGGTGGTCGACGTCTCAAAAATACAGACCTATAGAATGACTGTTTCCGATGTGTTTTATATTAATATCCAAGGAAAACCACCAGCGCCTGAGCTAAAAATACACAGAGGCTAGCCCAGGATAAGGTCACCCTGAACTCATCACGATCACGGATTCATTACCTATAGGTCCGTGTGTTCTAGTGATTGATTATTTGTGCTATAGTCAGATACATTTGCAATCAAGAAATCATTCTGTCGCACGAATCATATCCTTGTCGATCATTTTCTCACAGCTGGTGTTTCTCACTGTGTTTATGGGTTACAATTCGGTCGTAATCGCAGAGGCATTTATTTTTTATTGATTTAGATAAATCAACATAAAATACCTTCATTGTAGATGTGCGATATGCCGAAGCTTTGACTTATGCGTCTTAGTTAAACTGACAAATGACCATCCCATTTTGCCGGTAACAGTAATATTTTTATATGGCTTGTCTGCTGGCAGACTGTGTTGTGTAGCTATAGGTCGAACGAATCGAATGAGACAGCGAGCCCTTTGAATATTAATCATCGATCATAGCTATTTTTTCGAAAACACAGCCCAACACCACCGAGTTATTGCTAGAAATAGTCGCTGGGCTCATTTTATCGCGCTAAATGGTTAATTTTCGTCTGCCAGCTCACTCTCCTGAGGTTTAAAGGACACAAGACGCATTCAGGTTCTCCTCGTACGCTTCCAAATTCACCCTGAAAAGACCGCTGTGCACTAACTTGATTGCCAGTTCACCACAATGATCAGGAAGGATTTCTTGTTTTCAGTGATGCATTTTAGAAAGTAGGCTACAGTACATTCTATTAAATAAAACGTTTTATGCTCGTTATTAAAAAACACAAACTCAAACATGTATTGTAATAATTACTATTATTATTACTTTTGTTGTTATTGTTTTCGTCCCTACTGCCGTTTTAACACGGTTCAATTCCTCTCCTCTAATTATCTCGTACAAAAGCTTTTATTTTTCTGTCGCTGTTTTCAACATAGCGGTAGTTTATGAGCGCTCTCCTCGTAATTGAAAGATTTTTGACAGTACGTGAAGGCAGCATCCATATTCGCTTTTGATTGGCTTGTGATCGGACAGTGGGCGGGGAAACGGAGCGCAGGTTAAACTCGGAAGGTAGAAGGATTTTTTTTCACAGCTGACATTTCTATATGTTTGTGCTTCTTCTGTGAGAAAGTCATCTTTATTCGGGTGTTTTGCTAAGAAAACGTGTCAGCTCTCAAGCAAAGCAGCATTAGAGTTAAACAACAACTCTGGCAGTCCGAATACAAAAACACCACTGGCTCTAGGGTTGTATCACAACGTGTGACAAGCATTTGTTAGTCAACGCAACACTGTAAACGCTGAAGGAGGGAAGGGCGAGGATGTCTTTTATTCTTTGAATACAGAATGAGCTCTGACATTTTCAATAGGACAAAGAAAATGTCAACCCTGATGTTAACTGGAAACCTTCTTCTTGCAGTTTCCCCGTCCATACCAAACGTCCCCCTCTATTTCGGGCTCTGTCACGCAGGGCCTCTCAATGATGTGTGAGAGGGTGACATACAGTACTGTTACCTGTCTTTTTGGACCATACATATGATTCCACAGGACTCACCTCTGTTCACCAGTATAGTGGACACCAGAGAGTCAGTTCCATACTGGTTTGATTTTATTTCACTTTGCATGCCGTGACCAACAGGTCTGATGGCAGAGTAGACAAACATGAGTAGTGTGATGGCCCTTTCACCCGGATCGTCATGTGTTTCCCCTATGTTCTGACAAACGAGCCAACATAAAAAAATAAGCCATCTTTTTCTCCCCCTTAAGTCACAGGCTGACTTGAAAAGGAGTACTTGTTCGCCCGATCAAAGCAGTGACTCAGGAGAACGGAGCCAGCCAAAATTTTAACCTGTTACTGAGAGGACTGCATGTGCAGACGGAGCACAGCCCGGCGCAGGCTGAAATTCCAACCGGCTTGAAACGTATAGCCTTTTGAGGATATAATGACTGTGTGTGTCAGTCAGGCCTCCCTCGGCTTTATTACACAGTTTCCTCTGTTGAGTGCCTCTATCTCTTTTCTCTTGACTTGGCCAACTTACAGCTCCAGTTATCACCAGGAGACAAGGTCAGGGGGCCACATGTCACGCTGTGTAGAGTGGTCTGTTTACTGAAGTGAAACTCAGGCAAATAGCAGAGATCGAGTACAGTACTCTGATGTGGTCAAGTGTTGACAGATTGTTCATATATATATATATATACACACACACGCACACACACACACACACACACACACACATGCATATTCTGCTATTGAATAATATCAGTTTAACAGAGGGGGTATTTTTCAAGGCCTTATGAGTACCTCAGTGATGCAGTCCTGGCTTGAGCTCACACTTAGCTGTTTAGCAATTAGACCCATAATTGGTGAGGAGTTAACACCAGGATGCGAGGTCAGGGTGCCACACGTCAACTGTGCTGTTTACTGAAGTGAAACTCAGGCAAATTCCTGAGCCGAGCAGCAGGCAGGGCTCCACACACTGGTCCCGCACTGTCATGTGGGCAGCTGGTGACAGGTGTGCTTGTTGTCGTCCTGTCGATCTCCCTCAGTGTTCTTCAGGCGGCCCAGATGAAGCGCAGGATGAAATGTTGAGTCCCGTGTGCTCTGATACGCGCTCGCACTCGCCTGCTGCCACTTGAAGGTGGAGGAATGTGCGGAATTCAACTTAACATGTCAGCGTGAGGCTTAAGACGCAAAGTCACATGAGGTTCTCGGGAGATGCCGTGATTTGGGACGATGTTAGCGGTCCTCTGTGATCGCAATCACATCATATCAGATCAAGAAGTTGGAAGTCGGTAGGCAGACTGACAGGTGGAGTCTCCATGTCAGATGGCGTCTGATGGTCATGTGAGACGGCAGGAGCTTCGACGTGTTTGATGGTGTAACCAGTGTGATTTATGTGAGGTCGTCAATCTTGTTTAGCTTGTTTCTTGTGTCATTTTTGCTTCTTTTGTCACCTAAACTCAGCATTCTATTTCGATAATGCGTTTGTCTCATCTTAGCTTTGAGATAAGACGGATTTAACCACGTTGATTAAAATAAGCTATATATATATGTCAGGATTGAATGGTACAGCCCACTGCCGGATGAGCCTGGGAGCAGAGGGCACGTTGGCTCATGCCCTTTGGGAATGTTCACATTTGAGCTAAAATGATTAGTCGGTTAGTTGCTCAGTCCATTGACAGAAACTTATCAAAATGGTAAACAATTTCTGTACTTTAGTATTGTTTAAGTCATTTATCAAGCAAAAAAGCCACAGAGAAATATTTTTCCAGCTTTCCAAATGCAATGATGTGCTGTCGTTTTTTGGGTTTTGTATCTTCAGTCGGACAAATCAATCATCAATATTTTCCAACATTTTCTAGACTAAACAATGAATCAATTCATAAATAAAATAACCATCATCATCAATAGTGATAACAATCATTAGTTGCATCACTAGTTGAAACCGGTTCTCGAATTCCTCAGTGTAGGGCTGCAGCTGACAATTATTTTCATTATCGATGAATCTGCCGATTATTTTCACGATTCATTGATTAACCTTTTAGTCTATGAAATATTTTTAAAAACTGACATCTTCAAAGTGCTTCTTTTGTCCAAGCAACAGTCCAAAACCCAAAGGCTCTTCATTTATTATACATGACAGCAAAAAACAGCAAGTCCACCAGCTTGAAAAACTATTGAAACTGACTGATTGATGGATTAATCAACTAATCGTTACAGCTCCACTTCACTGGAATAACTATCACTGATTATGAATATAGGGCTGTATATTTTTTGGTGACATTTAATGGATTTAAACAGGCTTTAATAAAGTTGGGAAGACGATTTTTAAAAGAGTCAGTGTATTACGCGATGTGAATATCAGGATACATCTGTATTCGTCGTCCCTCTGTGAGTCTGTGCCCCTCATACGGATTTGTTTTTTCTTTGCGCCTCTTCCTACTGATTGATTGGTTGTGTGGTGATGAAGCTGAGCATGAAAGTTAAACATAAAATGAATTACCTGCTTCTCACACTTTTTACACTTGATAAAGTAAGAAAACAACAGATGATAAATTCACCATCTGCTTTTGAATCTGGCAAAGCCTTAACCTTACAGAGCAGACTGTATTCATTAAAAACAGGTATTCAGCCATGTCTTACAGGCTTAGCGTGTTTCTGACCATGATCCCCTTTAACGTTCTCTGATGTCTTGTTTATGTGTCATGAGGAAAGATGAGCTGCAGGTCGATCCCGAACCCGCGTTGCACATCCTCAGTTTCTTGTGCGATGTGTTCAACAGTAAAGTCTGTTTGAGGCTTTTGTGTACATACGTATGATCTCTTTAGGTCGTCTGACTCCACCGAGCTCTCCGACCCCCACCAGTCACTGTGCTCATCCACATGTGTCAGAGAGGATGGGAGGGGGAGAAAACTAAAAGCTCAGCGTTTCAAGTGTTTACCGTTTGTACCAAGTGGGCAGATTTTTATCTACGTGGCGCTGTCGGGTCCAGAGTGAAGGGAATAACACTTTTGAATGCTCAGCCGAATGGGCAACAATAGCTGCGGCGTGCAAACAATGTGGCCCCGGCTTGGGCAGCGGACACAGGACGCAGCTGCCAAGGCTACAGCCTCCAGCTCCGGTTAGGCGCGCTCTCAGGCTTTACCTTTGGCACACAAGCCGTTCTCATAAATTCAATCGCACATGGCGGGCGTCTGAACGTTTCGCCAGCAGGGAGCGGTTAAATCTCGAGGTGCTTGACGCAGTACTGACAGTCCAGTTCTGGACTCAGTCAGACCATTCTGCCTCATAGGATCATGAAATTAGTTTTTATAAATCATCGGGTAAAAATACACGTTAAATGACACTCAGTGCTACCTGCTGTAGCATAAGCATCTCAGAGCACCTTGATTTCCTGTCCAATGGAACTGACAAATACGGTCTAGATAGCATCAAAATGTTTTTATAACGTCTTAACATCCTGTTATTCTTTGATCAAGTATTTCATTATTTAGATCAAATGTTCTTTTTGGACAAATCTAAATTTAAGCATTGAAGACCCATGGCTTCTTTTGAACAGGTTTTACAGAAAAACCTGTTTATATATTTGTAGTTATTGATATGTGTCATTGTACGGTTTTGAAAGAAGTGTCACACTGGCATCTGTATGTTCACTATCTGCACTAGTATTGAAAAAATATAGTACAGTGCACAGGCCTGCCACTATAACTCAGATCTTACACCTGTAAAACGCGTAGCACAGTAGATCCACTGCTGACAGATTGTATTAGAATAATCTAGGGCTAATATCTACTAATGATTATTTTTGATTAGTTATTGATCTATAAGCATTTTCTCGTTTAATCAATCGTTTGGTTTATTGAATATCAAAAAATACTGACTCGATCTCAATTTCCCAGAGCCAAAGATGTCTAATGGTTATTTGTCCAACCAACAGTCCAAAAGCTGAAGATATTCAATTTGCCCTCATAGAGGACTATGAAAACTGGCAAATATTCACATTTGAAAAGCTGAAACCAGTGAACTTCTGTTAAACGATTGATTATCAAACCGTGTGATCAGGCAAAAATAATGCTACCCTGGACTGAACCTCCAGAGGGTCAAGAGCAAGGCGTGGAGAAAGCCCAAAGAGTAGCTGTTTCGGTCATAGACGAAATGTTTCCACCCCACCTTCAGACTTGACAGTTAAGAAATTTTGACATCAATCCAAACAGATCCTCAGGGCAGAATCTTGTCTGTGCTTTCACTGCAGCTTTGTGACATGAAAAGTCTCAAGAAGCCTCTGATGAAGATTCATATCTCCTTTTCAGTATCAGCTGTATTCGCCGTCATCCCCAGGGCTGACACAAATAATCTGCCCCCCCCCTTCCCCGCTCACGTCAAGTATCACATCCTTATCTTATATCAGTCTAAATTAGCTACGAATGCATCTCATCCTCTGCTGCTTTTTTTTTTTTTTAAACAAAAATGGGAGCTGTTGGTACATGCGGGTTGTTGCCAGGGATTTGCCCTTGAGCAAGGTAAGCAACCAGCCAGTATCAGTAGATCTAAGTGAAGCAGCCGGAGAATGTTAAAAGTGTCTATTTTGTATTTGATCCATGGTGGTGACTCTAATCCTAACCCTCCTCCTGTTTTGCTGTGTTGCAGGACCGGAATCGGCCCTTTGATGCTTTTAGCTTGCACTCTTTGGAGAATTCCTTAATGGATATGATAAGGACTGACCATGACAAAGGTAAACCACACCCTGCCGGTGGCCCACCAATGACTATCGCTGATATTATATGGAGGAATCATTTTGCAGGTTAGGAATATTCATATGTCCATGCTTACAGTATTTGGGTTGTTTTTTGTTTTTTTTTTTGTTTTGGCTTCATGGGCATCATCTCTGGGTACATTTGTTTTTCTTTTGCTCTATTTGCCAATCTCTTAACCAATCCAGTATGGGTCATCATGTTCTGTTTGAAATTGAAATGAATAATTAACATTATGAGCCTTACCTGCAAAATCTCAAGGAATTCTTGTTTGTGTGTGTGTGGTGGACCACATGTGCAACAATGTGCACTCATGTGGTCCTGCTTGCAAATTGCATTTGCCCTTTCTTCTCATGCTTTACCTGTTAGCTTTCAGCTGATTGGAATCAATGGATCAAGTGATAGCGGCACGTGACTCGTGCTTTTGTCGACTGAACACGCTGCGAGCTTAAATGCTGAGTGATTGAGTGTGTTTGTGGTTTGCGTGTTTCCTCAGTGACACACCACAAAGCACAATTCAGAAATCAGACGCGGACCTTTATTTTGTGTGTGATTGTGGACTCAGACATGCCGCGGCTGAGTCACAGCCTGAAGATGGAATCAGTGTTTCTAAGCAACCCTGATACACAGAGGCGTTTTTTTTCTAAATGGTGTGATGCAGATTCAAACTAAAATAAATGAACATTTCACCTCCTGGGAAGTGTAGAGAATTTAATAAATCGTGAAAACAAAGTTAAGAAATCTCGCTTCACACCCTTTAAGGCCTTCTAAGCCAATATTTTTGTAGCACAGGTCACGTGTGTATTGTAAAAACTCTGGATCCACTCTCCCAGATGGGGCCCTGTCAGGTTGGGTGTAGGGGTTTCATGCTCCCCCATCCTCCCATCTTAACAATGGAAAGGTTGGTGGGAGGGGTATATAATGAGCAGAGCATGTTGCTTTCTCATGCGTGGAGTCTGTTTTCCCAATGTTGTGCTGAGAGAGCATTGTTGCAGCGAAGTGGTCATCCTGGCCGGGCCCGACTTCGCTGGAAAGGTGTCGTAACATCCTGCAGGGTTTTCCTCGCGATTGTTTGTCGAAGCACAGCAGAGACGCGGGGAGAGGGTGGCGCATGGACATGGGCGTGCATTCCTGCGTCTCTCTGTGTGCTTGTTTACCCCGCTCTTCGTCATGCAGACAGCGTGGGGCTGCGGTAAGCTACCGTGTCAACCACAGAGCGGCTCCACCCTGCCAGCGTACCTACTCACTGTCTGAGAAGGGCCGCTACGCTCTGGCCCGGTCTGTGATCGACTGAGAAAACCATCGCTGCTGGTGCTCTCTTCAACTCAGGAGATCAGTTCTTCTTCCTCTGCCCTAGCGTTTCAAATAAACACATTAGGGCACACTTTGTTCGATGGACCCCTGTATTGAAAAGACTGTTCATCTAGTGTTAAACTGTATAAGAAACACTGTAAAGGGAGGAAGAGTTTTGCTACCTGACCCCGACAGGTCGGGTCCATTTCGTTGTGTAAATCTTCGGGTTAAGGTCGGTTCAGGTTTCATTTTAAGGAATAATTTGTCAAGAAATGTCTCTGTTTCTCTCTAGCTGCATGTACACTGCACAATTAGTTGCAAGTAGAAATGCAATAGACACAGTAAAGCAAATGTGTTGACAAGCTAAATGTCAGTAATTGAAGAAACGTGGCAAAATGTAACTTCTGGTCCCAAACTTGGCTGGACCAGGCAGGTTGTAAAGGCACGGCCAAGTTAGCCCACTGAACTGCCTTTTTGTCTCATAGAATTCAATCAGCCTGGTGTGTTAATGTCAGCTGATTTCCTGAAGGGAAGCGGGGGTCTGTTGTGTTGCCCCAGTCGGCTGTGAAGCCACTCAGCCGGCCTGCTCATGTCATTTTCAGTTGGCTCTGAAGGTGTGGCAGCGGTTTCTAGGAGGAGTTAGCTTTTTTTCACTTTGCTAAAAACTCTGTGTTGTCATCTCTGCATGTTGACCTTGCAGAGCTGCGCTGACGGAAGCTGCAAGTTAGTTATGTCAGAAAATGATGTCCCCGTTTTTAATCCATTTAATGCCCACTAAGCTCTGATTGGTCAATTAGTCTGGTGTTTAAGAAGCTGCCATTGAGCTCGACAGCAGACCTGTCTGAATCACGAAACAAATCAGAGGTGTGGGCGGCGACTCAGAGGTGTGGAACCGACCGGGCCGGGTTTAGCTGCGCCCTCGCACTGCAGCAAAGATGACACAGCGTCTAATGCTGCGGCTGTGAGGGTTTGTTGTTTTACTGGAAATCTCCCAGAGTGACGAGGGCTCTCTTAGTCTTAAGATGCATTTGCAAATGTGATCGCGCGCATGTTATTTACTGAAGCACTGAGAGTCAGCATCGGGATCGTCAGCTGTACAGATGCAACCCTGACCTGACAGGGACAGCAGGAGTGTTCTACCAGGGACAATATCCACCGTACAGATGACACGATTTGGATATTTTAATCAATGTTTTGTTCTGAGCTGTTTTTCTAAAGCCAGTTAAGCTCGTACGACCCACTGGTGATAACCACCAGTCAAAACTAATTAACCCAGTAGGCCCAGTTTTGCATTCCGAACTGAATGGGTCTCACCCACATCCATCCCATCACAGACATTTCTCACATACTTCTCATTGTGACTGGAATAGTTGTTTTTCCTCGAGTGTTTTATGGGTCCCTGTATGTGTGTGTGTTGTTTTAAAGACGTGGAAGCACTTGTGCCGTGATCCGAATGAGAATGGTGGGTCTTCTAAAGAGAGTGTGAGGTGACCCCACCCACACCCCTCTCTTTCCCTCTGTCAAGACAGGGAGGAGGGCGAGGCCATCTCAATTCAGCTAGTTTTTTTTTTTTTTCATGCCACTTGTTTGGAGAAGAGTCAGCTTCAAAGGGTGTGTGTGTGTGTGTTAGCTGTGAGAGAGACACTTCATTCTCGCGATCCTCTCAGACTTTGGAAAAGCTCTTTACTCCTGGGTGAGGGGAGCAGGGCCGCGGGGACGTCTGAACAAGCGGGCCCTTTCTGTAGCACCACACACTCAAAAACACACACAGGCACGCACACACACTGGTCTGCGTGTAGTTCCTGAAGTGGGTCAGCTGAGCTCACGTGTGGAGAGCTAGGCACCCCCACACAAACATACGCACCAGAGATTTTCCCCTTGGCCTGGAAAAACACCACCAGTTTGACAACAGCCGCCACGGCTACTGCCAGCAACATCGTCTCTCACACACACACACACACAGGATACACACATCCAAATAGTTTCTGACATGCAAATCAGCTGTGACATTCCATGCAAAGCAATCTCACCTCTCAGGCCGTCATGATGATACTGCGTCTGCAGCATGCAGCCACACACACAACCTCAGCGTTGTCACCGGCCATTTGAGAGACTCAGGAGTGTTAATAAGTCCCTTAAGTCCTCAAGCTGGATGCGTATCGCATCCACCCACAATGTCACAATGAACACACACACGCATTGCCTCAGCTGGTCTGACTCACATGATCTTACTCATGCGTCAGTTACAATTTGTCTCTTTGTGTGAAAGTGCATTACAGACTGGAAGAAGGGCGAAACAGCTCGCCTGGCTAGGTCCAAAAGTTAAAAACTGTCAGGCTGCCAGCACTTCTAAAGCAAAACATTAGATCTTGCTTGTTTAATACACACAAAAACTGAAGTGTACCTTCATATTTAGCGTAGAGACATGAAAGCGGTCATCTCATTTAACAAGAGTATTTACAAAAAATGTTTCCTTTGATTGCCAAGTCTATAAAAAGTCAGAAAATGAGCACATTTCCTTATTATGTATGAACAACAGTTAACAAACTCGAAGTGAACCAGTTTTGAAAAGCTCACACTGCACAGCCTGCAACCTATTAACGTTTGGGAATTTATTTGAGGAAGTGCTTAAAATATTTAATCAGATTCCTAAAATTGTTGCCCATTAATTTATCTGGGGACCGACTATTTGAATAAATAACACCACTGGCATTTGTACTGAAGATTGCCAGCTAGTTTACAACCTAAAAAAGTTGACACGCTGTGTAAAACGTGAAACAGAATGTGATCATTTGCTAATCCCTTTTGACATACAATCAATTGGAAACAGTTCAAAGACAACATATTTGATGTTTTACCTCATCGCTTCATTGATTTTTGTAAATATCTGCCTACTCTGAATTTGATGCACATGTTTGAAACAAGTTGGGACAGGAGCAACAAAAGACTGGGAAAGTTGTGGAAAGCTCCAAAAACACCTGTTTGGATCATTCCAGGGGGAAAAAAGGGGATAATATCATGATTGGGTGTGAAAGGGGCATCCTGGAAAGGCTCAGTCGTATATAAAGGAGATTACTACATGGGCTCAGGAACACTTTAAACTGTAAAACCATTGTCAGGAAACACAGTTCACTTGTAAATGACTGCGTTCTGGTTTTATCTATGTGTTACACAGCCCAAGTCAGGGTTGCAGATTTACACGAGCAGCATTTCATTGATTTTTTACAGGCTGTGGTGTGTTTGGGTGTCACCCATGTGTTGCTTAAGACCTGTATGAGGTATAATGTTGTTGTAACAGACAGGTGTCTGCTATAACTGAAGTCATTAGTGGAGAGAGAGCAAACGGTGGTGTTGTTTGACTGCGTGCACTTGTTGACAGGAGCATCGGCCAATGGATAGGAGTTGACTCACGGGCTTTTTTCAGGACGAAAACAAGAATTGCAAGTGCAGTGCAGGTCAGATGAGTAAGAGTGAGATTAAGCTGGAGCACTTTCAGTCTCTATATATATAGGTTTAGTTGAGGTGAAAGTAAAGTTTTTCATTTAAGATTCAGCTTTAACCAAGAAAAGAGTACCTTCCTCTGTCCTAACTAGATCCTTTGAGACTATGTTTGTTTGGAGGGGGAGGTCTATGCAGACGTTTGTTTTTGTTTAAGGTTCAAAGCGGGGTCACTCGAGCTTAACCTGAGGTGAAAGGTCAATGTGTGAAACACTTTGTTGGGTTAAAGTTTGGCTGACAAGCTGGACTTGACCTCTTAACTTTTCAACTGTTGTAACAACTCTTGAGATTATGGCGATGTCAGAGGGATGCCCTGTACTTTAAACAGCCATTAATGAGTCTGTGGAGATAAGACAATGTGTTCGTTCGCTGTGTTAAAGTTTAAATTGCACCTTGCTTCCAATAAACCCCACTGTCAGGGTGCTGTGTTTTGTTATGGTGGAAAATTCATGACTCCTGCAAGCATGACTGAACTAATCCAGTTCAGGCAACAAAACAAGTCTGGGCTTGTTTTGTCTATTAAAATCATGGTTTGTCCAGATCTCACAAACCATGAAATACTATTGAAAGCTTTACTGTCACTGCCAAGTTGTGCAGCAGGCATAACTGGATTCTGGAAATCCTGCCATTATATGATTGGCATTTAATAGTTTCATGATTATTACTTTTATGAAACATTAAATGACAATGGGTGGTTGGCATATTTGGGGATGTATGTCTAGAAATATGCCCCAACCATTTGTGTTTCATAGTGTACATAATTTTCTATAGTTTCACGTGTTATGAATTAATAGTTAAAGGAACTTTGGCCAGATTGTAATCATCTCGTTAAGGGTCGATGGGTTCAGCTCGAGCTGGTCTGAAGGGAAAGATGTAGGCCAAACAGACAAACAGAGATACATTAAATAACTCTCTCACTGGGTTTTTTAAAGAAACACCCATCACACATGCCCCTCAATGAGTATTGTCAACCCTTTTTTTTAACCCCTTTTTGCCAGTGTAGTGTTGGTAATTGAAGGTTTCTTTGGCAGTAGTCAGCAAGTAGCGCAGCTTTGGGGCACCCTGCTGCTGTGGTGTTTTTTTCATCTGTGCTAACATTTCCACACCTTGCTGTTGGCACACCCACTCTGCTCTCGTAACTCCTGCTGGAGCTTTCTCCTAGAGGTGTTATTGGGGGCTTAAATATGTGCTATAATGTGGAACAGAGGGACCAAAGCAGATGAGAGGAGCTCCAGGTGGGACACAGTCGGCGGTGATCAGCCACATGGAATCTTGTGAAAATTTAACCGCTTAGGAACTTGAAGCATGGCGCTCATATAGCCCTCAGCAGTTTCTGATAGTCAACCTATGCAGACCAAAGGTCCCAACCGTATTTGCTTTTCCAGACTCGTCCAGACAAACCCTGTGCACCCTTGACAGGACCACATGCTCTGTCAAGAGACCAGTTTCTTAGTTTTTGAGAGCATTTGATGAGAGATTCACATTTCCTTACAGCCCTTAAAGTTGCTGTCTTTTAATCTGACTGCTTCTCAGAGGCCTCAACTCCCCCAACATGACAACTTCGGAGTGTCCCCTTCAGGGCACCAGATCCCAAAATTGATGCACTGGCTATGTCCAGCTAATCCATCCCCTGCTCTTTATCCCATTTCTACCAAAGCGGTCACAGCGAGTTCACTGTCCCGTCTAAAGATTGTCAGGCGCGTGAAAGGGAGGAACTGTTGGATCCGTGCCTAAGGAAGTGGATGGCGTGCCTCCCGAGTGGCCGTGCTGCTGTGCAACCATCATGGGGAGGTTGAGAATAGCTCAGGCTCTCGATGAGGAAATGTCACAAGAAGAGCAGCAGCAGCAACCCGGGGGCCCCTCAGGCCTTGCCAATCAACTCCTGGGGGAAGCAGATGGCACATGCCCAGAACTATTTTAAAACTTCAGGAGGGCAACTGTCCCCCTCCGTCATCCAAAATGACCAGTGTAGACGGAAAGGCAAGCACTGTTGTGACTTTTGCCCTCCTATCAGCAAAGTCACACCTTTGATTGTCAGTGTATTCACTGGAGCCAGACTACTATTTTCTAGTGTGTAATGTAGCACTGTATTGATCCGCAGCCAAAAGTAGTGGTACTAGGGCAAAGTGTATGGCCTGCTGTGGCGCTATAAGGGATCCACTCCCAAGGACACTTCAGCCGGCCAGACGTTTGCCTTTAAACCCTGTAATTTGATTGGAGGACTAACAAATAGACCACCCACACATTTACCAATACACATGATTCCGTGCAGCTACCCCTTGTGGCTCTCGAACTCAGATGAACGTCTGGCCTGACTATGAGGTGTAAGGCTGTTGAAATAGAGAAAGCAGTGGATTATTGGAGAGCTTTCTGATGAGTTTAAAAAAAACCCTCAGTGTGAGGACATTGGATAGTCCTCCTTTTTGTTGCATGTGGTCTTTGCGGACAAAATGCTCATTTCCTCATGATGATAAGAAGGAAAGAGCAAAGATAATGTGACACTAGGCCATGTCACACATATCCTCGTGTTCAAACAAACGTGTGTGAATGTATGGGCTTGTCACACTCCATTTCCCCCCCGAGCCCTACTGTTGCCTGGATGTTGACTGGCTGAGGGGACTGTGGAAATCCACATCTGTGGAGCCGCAGGGTGTCCGCCCCCTTCATCCTCCCCCTACCCTGCCTCTCTTGTTTTCAACCGGGTCTAACTGATAGTTCCACTTTTGTCTACGAATCAGGAAGAGGCCCCCTTGCTGCTTGCACTGTTTGTCTTCTGTGGCCAAATTTTGAAACTTCTGACATGTTGTCTTGTTTGCGCCATGGCAGCTTGCAACACGCAGCCGCCTATCTCTCAAAGTCCTTCTTATATATGGGGAAACATACACAGATATCCGTTACAGTTGTCCCCCTCGACCTCTCTCCCCCACCTCGTCCCACCACCACCACCACCACCACCCCATGGTTAACAGTGAAGTGACGCTCTGCACAAGCGGATGGGCTTGTTCGCAAAGGTTGTGTCTCATTAAATCTTAAGAGTATTTGCCAAATGTCATATGCATCCCAACGAAACTGTTGCCTCACCCTCTGTCGTTCTGAAATGCCTCTAGGTAGGCTGCTTGTTCGCTGTGTGTTCAGTGAAGAGCTGGTGTAGGCGGATTTTGTCAGAGGGCCCTAATTTTAAGTGGTTAGGGATGAAGGGTGTGCCTCTGTGGCTGCCACTGCAAATGATGTTGACAGTGAGACGGCAGTGTTTTGTCCCGAACCAGGTAGGCTATTTCTGCCTTGGCTTAAGTGTATTTTTCTTGTTGTCGCCTGTATGTGACAGAGATAACCAGGAAGGCTCTCATTTAGAGGTCCCGCACCACCCCTCTGCCTACAAAAGCACTGACAGATGGGCCCTTGTAGCATGTACACATTGTCGCCATAGCAGAATGCATGCTCTGTTGAATTCCTAGCATTATAGCTGCCTTTGTTGTGTGTACGTGTGTGCATATGAGATATGTGACAACAAAGGAATGTGTGTTTTCACCTTGTTTTTTCACAGCTGTTTTCTGTGGTTGTCTTTCCGCTATTGTGTCGCATTGGGTACATTTGTTGTTTATTCATTTCATGTTAAACATTTCATCACGGCTGACATTTTCCCACTGCCGACAGTAGAATGGAAGATTGAACAAAAATGTCTGTCAACAGGGTGGCTTTTATCAGCGATTTTCACGTTTCCCCTCTTTTGTAAAATCTCTTCTTTTTTTTCTTCGACAGGACGTATGGGCCTCAACTTTCATCATCCTGGAGCAGACCACATAATGCCATTGAACAGTAAGTCACATTTCATTGTCGTGGCCATCGTCTTCTCTGTCTGGAATTAATCAGAATTTGTTTCAGTTTACTGATAAGTGCTTTTTGTCCTTTGTGTTCTGAAAGAGTTAAGAATGGGAAGTGCTTCTGAGGCATGTTCCCATGAAAAACATATGCTCTCTAACCGCAGGGGCCCATGTCTCTGTGCACTGGGCACACCTGCCCTACCCTACCCTTTGCTAAGGTCTGGATTCCCTGACATCACAAATCCAGGACAGACCTCTTAGCACTGGGGGAAGCACAGTTGCCCTGTGAATAGCACTTCCAAAAATACCCCGACATGTAAGACTAGACCCCCCCCAGTGTCCCACCAGTCGGCAGATGACCAACAGTGACAGGAGGTGAGCCAGAGAAAGAAATGAGGTCTTAATCCTGTATGCTGCGGCATGGATGCCACAACGTTTTCCAGACCAGGCCTTGCCCTTCCGAGTGCTCTTTGTTTGTCTCTGGATGGGATCAGAAACATGTTTTCTTTGGGTCTTGCACATTCATTTTTTGGCCTGTCCTCAGGTTCTTTTAGAGGCAATCATGTTTCCCATGTTTTTGTTCTGACCTCAGCAAAATATCAAGGATGTCTGGACCAACTGGTGATCAAACCAAATCAGCGAAGCCCTAGTTTCCTCTTTGGACATGTTCAGTCGGCCTACCGGGTATAGGAACCGGTAAAGGCAGAGGTTACCTAACATAAAAAAAACTTTCTTGGTGAAGCTACCGTCACATCTTGACAGCACCGGTGCTCCTTCCTCATTTTGTTCCTTTCATCACTCGTATCCTCTGAGAACGTGTCCCGGATTGATGTTAAACTGTTGTGTCATGGGATTACACTCAGGCAAGCACAGATCTGCCCAAAACTTCCAAGTCTGTCAGAACTGGCTCTCTCCGCCGTAGCCTGTGATGTGTGTAGACAGGGAAGCTTTGGTTTCAACTTTGAAAGTGTTCCACTCAGTGTTTCTCCTTCATTTTGTCCCATTAGCTTTGAGGTTTCACGCTGTGAGAACCTGTAAGGGCTCTACTTTCTCCGGATGGCGTTAGCACTTGAAGTGAAGAAGAAAGGGTGGAGAGTAGTAAGCGTTGGTCCTCCATCCAGATTTATTGCTGTTGTTCACTTGACAGTTTGTAGAAGTGTTTGAGGCTTTGAAGCCGAGCAGAGCAGGAGACATCAAGCTCATCGTGCCCAGAGGAATCACCCAGTTTGCTTTCAAACACGTTCTCTCACTCCCAGACACCACGCAGTTTGAAGTTGGTGCTTATTCTTAACCCTCACTTTTCCCTTTTTTCCTCTCCCTCACGGGTTGTATTCTCTCTCACTGAGGCATCTGATGGTTTCCCAGTGCAACGTTTACTTCATTTTGCCCTAGTTGCTAGGTGACTTTGTTTCTGCCAGACGGCGAGAGGGCAAAGCTGCAGAGAGACTGCCCAGGTTTTTTTGGATTGGAGAGCCAGATCTTTTTAATGAAAACATAGCGAGGGAGTAGAGGCTCAGAGACAATATATTCCCCGAGAGAAGCCAGTGGGGCAAGTAACACAATGGGGCTCTCTCACAACACAAAGGCCCATATTGGTTTTTTGAGGCGACGAGTCTGCTTTGTGACTGATGCGCTTAGAGGAGCAGGAGGATTTGTGTAGTACTGTATTACCCCGCCCTCTGTTTGTTGGAATTTGCACCATCTTTAGTCATCTTCTGCCTCCTCTGTGGTTTGCGTTCGTGGCACAGCAGATTCAAGTTGAGCTTGTTTGTGGGGACATTTCATAGATTAAGGAAACGCTCAAATGCAACCCAGAAACAAGATGTGGTATTTTTGCAGAAAACTTGAGCTACATTGAGCATGAAAGTTCTTTTTTGATCTTAGAAACAGCAGTAACACAAAAAAAAGATAAAAAATAAATCATATATGTCAAGATCTGTTTCGTGTATTTTTTCCAGAGCTTTTGAATGCATCTCATTGTCTTTCTCGATGCATGGGATCTGCTGAGTTAGCTCAGATGATAGCTCACATGAGCTAAGTATGGAAAGTTTATCATGTGACAGGTGCTTGTATGTGGGGGGAAGACAGTTAGATGCAACTGAAAGATGCAATTGGAAAAGCTACTCAGTTGACTTTGACAGACTGAAAATAATGTAGACCTCTTGACAGGAAAAAAAATGAACTCAATGCCCTCTTGCTAGCTTTCTCATAAGCGAATCTACTGGTCCTTCTCAGTGGATGGCATTTGCATAGTTGTCATGGAGATAGATCTGATTTCCAAGAATGGAAATTTAGGCTGTCCCTTAGACGTTTTCATTGTTGTATAAGGTGGGAAGACTGTGAAATCTGGAGAAGGCTTTGGGAAAAGTTACTAAATGGACCTTGACTAACTGGAAATAATGTAGCTCCTTAAATTAAAATTCAAGGTCCACTTACTAGCTTTTTCTGAAGCTTACAACTGCACCTCATGGCCTTCCTCAGTGAATGGAAACTGCTCAGTTCTCATGGACCTCATGTCACGTTACAACAGTTGGTTGTCAGTAGAGAGGAGATGAACAATACGTAGTTTCCAGTGGTCAGAAACCTAATCTGAGAAAAGCGCGCTGATGACACCAGTAAAATTTACGCTTGATATCTATATTTGTTTAGATTTCACTTGAGTCCCTGCAGAGAAATGAGCTGAACAAGATAAGACCGAAAGAACGCTGAGACTGAGAACTGGCACGTGATCGGCTGATTAGATAGAAGTGATCACAATGTTGTACTTTTGCCTTGCTGCAGATTTAGATCAGTTCAGCACTGACATCATAGCCTGCTCTCCACTGCCCCCCCCCCCCCTTCTCTGCATGTCATCCTCCCTTCTCAGAGCCTCAAGGCTGCCAGCTACCTCGACGCCCTCTCCTTATCCTGTGGGAAGTTTCCACTCGCACCTGGCCTGCCATCCCTGACCTAAGACCAACTTGTAATATTTCACCAAGGCCATGATAATGACTAACCCGCTCTGCCTTCAGTCCTGCATGTGCTCTGCTTTATGGCCTCATTTGTGAATATTCACAGAAGATTAGCACGAACGCGAGCCATCGTGGGTTCATTGAGCTGAGATTACGATCTCCGGCTATGGAGCATCACATTATGCTGCTACATATCTCGGCCATTCCCGTGGCTAAACCTCACCTATCGCCTCCCCCCACCCCCACCCCGGTGCGGCATCTGCATCCGTTTGTTGCTAAGGCAGGTGCAGCAGGTTTACTGTGGGCTGGTGCCAGGCTGTAATCATCACCCTCCTCCCGTCGCTGAACCTTAGGTGTGGCTATCTGCGGTTTCACTGTTGCCTTAGAGATGTTCCTGGTTTTGGTTTATTTCCACAAAACCCATGTCTCTGTATCTCTTTCCTACCCTTGTTCCTGACCCAACCCTCTGTCTCTCCTTGTGTCTCTCTCCTTCCCCCACTGTGCTGACAAGCAGCCCGGAGCTATGGCCGCAGAAGAGGTAACGTGTGGCGTTTTATCTGGGGTTCTGTTTGCCATGCCGGCCGTGTCTCTCTCCGAGGCTGAGGGGGGTCTTAGTGTGGTGTCACTATCTGCTTTTCATCTGTGCTGTGATTGAATGAAATCATATTAATTTTGACACACAGTTTTCCATGTTGTGCATTTAATCAACATGGGGCAAGGGTCCACCAAATCTGTCGATATGAATCTTGTTTTGCTTGATGGTGAGAGGAAAAAAAATCTGTCTGCCAATTTTCTTTTCTCTATTCTGAGTCAGCGTTCTACCTGTAATATTTCTAATATGAAAAATATTGCAAATTAGGGATGCAAATGCATCCACTGTGACAAAGAAAAGTAACAGCAGTCCTAAAAGCATGTAATCTGTAACAACAGGGATGGACTCCATTGCTCCAGTCAACGGCAGCGTGACTGCGCCACCGAACCAAACACTAAACCCTTTCAACTGTTACTGCATGTTTGGTTGGAGTGCTTCCAAAACTGAATCTCACGGGTTTCATGAAGGAGTATGCTGACTCAGAAATGATTCATCATCTGAATGGCAAAGACGGGTGCTTCCAACATGGATCATCTCTGATTTGATGTGCTTTTCGACTAATTCTGCTCTCTTCAGCAAGGAGGGAAGCTGCTGTGACATTTGTGAGGTCACTGCAGTACAGGGCTGGGGTTTTATGTTTTAGTTGTAGCATGGTGAAGCTGGCCAAGTGCAGTGAGTAATGTCTGAATCACACTGCTTTTCGATAAAAGGTGTCCACAAAGTGCTGGCATGAACACAGGAGGAGGCAGAAAGTGCAGTATTCCTTACTATGTAAAGATAGTTTAGATAGTCCCACTAGCAGAGAATATCATAACCATGCTCATTACTGACAGTCCCTCCATTCTTATTATGCACTGCAATGCAGCATGTTGCCTACCAGTCAAGAAGACTGATATTACTAATGAGGATTAGGAGATGGAGTCACCAGGAAGCTCCCAAGATGACATCATGATTATGATTTGATGTACACCATGGCCAAAAGTATGTGGACTCCCATGTACTGTATGAGTGTTCAACATTTTCTTCCCACGAGGCTTTGGAACCTGGGAATCGTTGTATCTTCACGGGCGTCCACATACTTTCGGCCACATGGTGTTTTGTTGTTTTTTTTTTTTTTTTTGCTTTTTGTTCCTTTTCAAATCATGACAGAATGTCCCAAAGTATTGTAGGGAAAGCAAAGACATTTTCAAGAGTTTAGTCAGTATTGTGACAGTAATCCCAGGATCCAAACTGATCCTGGTGCGGTGATCGTTTCCAGATGTGGTTAATTCAGTCTATCTCTCACACCCTCCCTCCCTTTTTACTTCACACTCTCGTACCTCTCTGTCTTCCCCCGTTATCTCTATCTCTCTTCCTGGTGTCCTTCTCTTTTCCTCTCCTCGCAGGTCGCTCCTGTCTTTTTCCCTTTGAGGATGGTTTCCTCGACGACGGCCACGGTGACCCCTCCCTGACCCCGGGCCTGAACTCGCCAACCCGCTGTCAGAACGGAGAGAGGATGGAGCGCTACTCCAGGAAGGTCTTTGTTGGGGGCCTCCCCCCTGACATAGATGAAGGTAAACAAAGGATTGTTTTTCATTTTAACATTTGGAGAAAGGTTTCCATTTAACTTCAGGCTCTTTCTCAGCACAGCTGCAGATTTACATACAGCGCTGTGTAGTACTTTCACAACTGGAAGCCTGTGTTTGGCTGCTTGCCACTAATAGTTACACTGAAGTATAAAAACCTTGTTGAACCTTGACACTCCTTGTTGAAGATGACAATTTAACACACTATTTAGCCACTGTAAATTTCAGGTACTCTAAAAGCCTGGGTTTGCTGTACAATTTGAAGCTTTTACACCAATGACAAAGAAACAATGAACAGATTTTTTGGCATTTTATCAAAATTAAAGGAATAGTTCAACATCTTCAGAAATACTCTTATGTACTTTCTGGCCGAGAGTTAGATGAGAAGGTTGACACTGCTCTTTAACGTTTTTACACTTGTGTGGATTAAATAAGAAAAAGATATAATTTTGTTACCTTTGGATAGAGCCGGATTAGCTGTTTTCCCTGTTTCCGGTCTGTGTGCTAAGCTAAGCTAACTAGCTGCTGGCTGTAGACTGAGATTTACTGTCCAGACATAAGAGAGGTATCAGTGTTCTCATGTAGCCCTCAACAAGAAAGTATAATTCCCAAAATGTCACAGTATTCTTTTAGGCAGTCCTGTTTAAATAGCCTGAATTCATCACGATGTTTGCTGTACATTTTGAAACCTTTACACCAATGAGCCGTAACCAAAAAACAGACTTTTTACAGTTAATCAAAGTCAAAATGTTTTTTGTTAACCCATCTCAAAGAATTGCAGCAATTTCTCTTTTCCATGCCTCAGAGAAATGTCCATATTAAAAAAAAACACTTTTTTAAGCCTCAGGCCGGTTACGTCATGGACCTGTAATTGTTTCCACTAACTCTGGAGCATGCCAAGGAGTTTAACATTAATCTGGAATGTTTCCTTTCATATGTGTCCGCAGCGTAGAACAAGCGAGTGTAACACAGAGCTGATGCACAATGTGTGCCCTTAGCTGGTTGAAAAATTAATGAGTTTCCACAGCACGGATCAGCCCAGTGCAGACTGGATGTGCCCGGCCTGTGTTCCTGTTTAATGCAGTGGCCACCGCTGCAGCGGGAGCACGGCAAAAAATAGAAACTGTGCCTGTCTCATCACTGAGTGTGGCTCCGCGTCCATACTTCACATGCATATTACATGAACAGCCATTAATGTTGTCTTATAATGTCATGAAAATAACATTCAAGCCTGCTTTTTCTTCTATTTTCTTCATCTTTACAGACGAAATCACCAACAGCTTCCGTCGCTACGGGCACTTGGTGGTAGACTGGCCCCACAAAGCTGAGAGCAAATCCTACTTCCCACCTAAAGGTAACGACAGCTTCTCAGAGCACAATCTGTATTTTCCCATCAGACATCAAAGTCTACACCAATAAATATCACCTCGGGTGCATCGCCATTGTAGAGTTTTGTAAAGAATCGTGTTACTGGGAACTCGTGGCTCGTGCTGTGTAAGCATGGAGGTGTCTGTTTATCTGAGTTAGCCCCTGTAGTCCTCTCGCAGAAAGGCTCATACAGTATAAAATGACTCCATAACTGTTTTGACCCGAGAAGTGTTTGCTTGAAAGAGCACCTGAGGAGTGTGAAAGTTGTCCTCCTTTCTGTGCAGCCTCTCTCTCGGGTGTCATTTTCAGGCTGGTGATCAGAGGAGCACCACCCTCTCCCAGGCCTCTACATCACTCCCTCTGGCCCGGGAGCTGCTGTGTGTCATATTAGGAAAGCTATTAAAGACGCTCTGCAAATAACTAACATTCCATCGGCAGATGGTAATACGCTGCATCTGGACGACCTGCGAAAATCGCTGCCAGTTTCTCCCCCACTCTCATTTTTCAACATCCCTTTTTTTTTTTTTTTTTTTTTTTTAGCTTGCGAGGATTATTTTGAATAGGCTTGGCTCTACTAATATCCAAAGCCAGGAGGAAAAATGCAGCATCCTTTTAGGGGAATGAATGAGCTTACGGCAGCTAGAGGACGCCGCCGCCATGTAAGGGGAGGAGACATGTGGGACTAGTCAT
This sequence comes from Chelmon rostratus, assembly GCF_017976325.1. NCBI lineage: Eukaryota > Metazoa > Chordata > Actinopteri > Chaetodontiformes > Chaetodontidae > Chelmon > Chelmon rostratus. Next base: position 6,276,532 of record NC_055668.1, on the reverse strand, counting down.
CTGTGTAGAAATCATCTCCTACTCTAATTTAACCTCCCCCCTCCAAAATTCCAAGGGAAACTGCTTAAATATCCTGTTTATGTCACACTCACATATTAACATGCAAGGCAGCTTGGGCAGATGTCTGGTGACAGAGTTCTTCTTAGCACTAATAGCTTCAGGGTCGAGCAAGTGTACATCTGCGTGTGTGTGTGTGTGCGCTGCTGTCGTGGGGACTGTGTAACGGCTGATATACAGATGTCGGATTCGCATCAAGAGGTCATCGGCCCCTCCTCGAGTTAAACATCCTTCCAAGCTTGACCGAATGGAAGATAGCTGTCACTTTCCGAGCTGCTTCGCATTAAACTGCCGCCGCCGTGTGTCTGTACGGTTATTAAAGTGTTTTGGTGAAGAGATGACTCATAATGTGGCTCAGTCCCACTTCAGGGACAGGCTAGGACTCATTTGGTGCTTGGAGAGAACTGGCGACTTGGAGAGGAAGTAGGAACAGGGATCAATGAACTGTGCTCAATGATTTTATGTTTTCACAACTCCAACATTGTAACTTTTCCCACATTTTTTAAATTCAATTCCGCAATAACTTTCTTTGCAATAACGATACAAATTCAATACAAGGTTTTATGTGTTTTTTGCTGAAAGGAGAAAATTTGGAGAGGAGACCACGGAATAGCCACATAGCCACATCAACAGCCCAATTTTGTTCATTCAGTCACTGGATTGTAGTAGATGGAACGTTCATTCAACTGGACGCACCTTTTTGTTATGTTGGCCGTAGATTTGGTCCAAACCCTGCAGATCCCTTAAAATCCGCAGAGCCTTTTTGCCTCTTTTAGCTTGTTGTTTAATGGCCCACAGCTTTACTGGTTTGGTTTATTCTTACCACTCTCTTCTCGCTCTAGTCGCAGCAGGCGCCTGTTTTTCTGCAGAAAAAGCTCCAATGAAAGCGCTGTACACTAGATGCCTGGCACCAGTAGACAAAGCCAGAGACTAGCTGGTGATCATAGTGGAGCATTTAGCAGCGAAAGAGCCAAATATTTCCCCTCAGGAGCTGCTGAAAGGAGGGGAAATATTGTACTTGTATTCATCAGCTGGCCAGAAACATGACTCCCGAGAAACGCTAATGTTGTTGTGCTAACACGTTCACTATATAACCTTCATAAGGAGTTAAGATGTCAGTGTTGTGTTTACAGCTTCTTACGCTGCCCCCCAGTGGCCAAAAAATCAGTTGATGCTGCTTTAAAATTCTACCAGTGTTTTAATGCACAGTGTGATATTTGTCACCGCTTTCTTGGTCATCTCACACATAACAAAAGTGTGACCATTAATAAGTGATTGCTATGGTGCTGTCACTCACGCCCTCTCCCATTGGCCGACGCTGTCGTCACTGTCGGCAATAAGCTTGAAATGTTAGGGAGCTATTTCTGTCTGTGATTGGGGAAAGGAGGAGGCGGAGGAGGAGGCGACGCTCTCCGTACGCTGGGAGTCTGAGCGCTGGGGGCTATAAACTGCTACAAATGCTAATGCTCACGTCATACCGCAATTGTGTCAGACTTGTTCAAAAGGTTACAACAGAAGTGTGCTTTGGGCTACAGCCAGTCATTATCAGCGTGCTTCTGCTGTCGTGAGGCAAACTGGATGTCCAAAAACAGAAATCTGTATTTTCTCTTTACTCAAACAACATGAATGCAGCACGGCTCAAATAATGGCAGCAGGTGCTGCGAATGCTGCGGTGGCAGCAGTACATCGTCCTGCATTACTCAGGCTTTGATTTCTCTTTTTGCCCTCGTGCGGGGATTATATCCAGTGAGTGACTTCTTCAAATTGAGATAGTTAGCGACGCTTGATTTCAGCCCTCCACTACTCCATCACTGACTGCTCTCCAACTGCTCCAAAGCTTCAGGGCCCGTGTTTGTTTTTAGGAGAGCAGATGTTTGTGTCTCCCTCCATCCACGCTGCCAAGCCTTCTCCTCCTCCTCCTTCTTCTCTTTCTTCTCCTTCTTCCCCCCTCCTCGTAGAAGCTGCTCTCAGCAGTCGGTCGCAGCCCTCTGCAGATTTCTCTCTCTCTCTCTCCCTCCCTCTCTCTCTCTCTCTCTCTTGGGGTAGATATCATACTGGCTTCATCTATATGTTGGTTCACAGGAAACTGCCTGCAGACTTTTTGTTTGCAGGTTTGCTCTCTTGCTTGCTCCCACGTTTCTCTGACGGCACGTGGCTGATCCTCGGTCCTGCCGGTCACTGGGACCGAACACGTCAGGGCCCCTCGCCCATGTGAAATATATCTGTTGACTCATGTCTGTTGCGGGGTATGAAACAACAAGCCTGGATTTAAATGTCACTATTAAAGCCGAAGAGATGCGCATTGTGACTGTGCTCACTCTGTTTATCTAGTCATCATGGATTGGATTTCAGCAAAGTCAACACAACTTTGGGTTGATGAGGTAATGGAGAGAATAGGATAGCAAGGTGGGACTTTGATATAGCAGTGGAAAGATGTTTGTGTACTACTTAGTGACTGATCCCACAGTGTCAGTTTCATTGCGGTATGTGGATAATGCAAAGTATAAGCTAGCGCCGGGTAGCAATGCAATATTTCACTCAGCAATGTATTTTTAGACCATTAATGTGGGTTAAAAGGTGATTGAGATATTAGCATTAGCATGTAGCACACTGCTTTGCTTTGAGCTCTGACACATTCTATTTGATTTCCTGGCTCAAGTGCTTAAAGGAATTATTTGACATTTTGGAAATGACGGTTATTCACATTCTTGTCAAGATTTAGACGAGCAATCAATTCTACTCAACTCATGTTGGTAAATACGAAGCTGCTGTCAGCAGCAAGTTAGCTTAGCTTTGCACAAAGACTGGAAACAGGGAAACAGCTATCTAGCTATCTTAGCTCATTGTTTTTATTTGTTAATAAATTAGCTAATAAAATTTAGCTTTACTGGTACCTGTAGCCAGATTTTGCTACCTTCAAGTAGAGCCAGGCTAGCTGCTTCCCCCCTGTTTACAGTCTTAATGCTAAGCTAAGCTTACAGACTCCCGGTGTTAGCTTCATATTGAACATACACACGGGAGTGGTATCAATCCTCTCATCTAACTCTTGGCAAGGAAGCGAGCATGGATATTTCCAAAATGTGCAACTATTCCATTCATACCTGTGCCCCATGTACCCCAGTAAAGCCTAGCCTAATGCTCTTCTTCGGTAGCAGATTGCTGGTTAAGTGGTTACAGATTGTCATCAGGTTGCTATTGAGGTTGAACTTCTTGTTACAGCAAAGACCGTCCGGCACGACGTCATTGGTTTGTCTGTGCAACCCACAAGGCAGTCTGCCTGTTGTTTGTCTGTAAACAGCGCTCTTTAGGCTGGAAAATGCTGCGGGTGGACATGTTCCCGTTCCTCCCCGGACAGTGCTGGGAGCTCAGCAGCAAAGCCCTATAAATCTCAGGCACGAGCCACTGCAGATCTGCGCTCTCCTCCCGTGGTGTAAGCCTCTGCACTGCGCAAGGCTGATGGAAAAAGACAGATCCTCAGCACCATTCAGATTAAATATCAGAGCATTAAAGTGGCATAGAGCCCTATGGAACCTGGTACAGGCTGCTTTATTGGGAGGCCTTAAGTGTTGCACAGTTTGGTGATAAGCCGTGCCGTATTCATTTAGCTTTGCGCACTCTGACCGAATCAAGTCGTCCAATTATTTTGTCCAAAATGAACTGTGATGTGGCCTGATTGCATGTTTCGGGGCTGTTAAAAGTGTGCAGGATAATAATAGACAGATGCCAGCAGAGAGGCCTACTTAACACTGTAAAAGTTTGTGTTTTTCTTTCCTTCTTGTTGAAAACGTAGTTTTGTTCCACTAATAACGCTGACTTCTATGAAAGACCTGAAGTTTGCCTGGAAGTTAGGAGTCGTCACCTGTGAATTTCGTTTTGCCCTGACAGGTAATAGGAAGCAGCGCAGGGCTTTTACAGTGCTTTCAGTGTGAAATTGAGTGTAGCACATGGAAGAAGTTGTCTGTCTCGCTTTCCAGGGCTCTTGCATCAGTTTTGTAACTTTCTAACAGGCACTTTGAAAGTCAGCAGCAGCTTTCTAAGCCCCGTGTTCCTCCTGCTCCCCGTGCCCTCCCATCCCTTTCCTGACTCTCTGTTTGTATGGCAGTCACTCATGCTGCTTCTCTACCTCTCTCCCTACCTTTTCTCACTTTCCCCCTCTCTTTCCATCTGCCTCACGGCTCTCCCCCTCCTTCTTTCCTCTCTCTCTGCCTCTCTCTCTCCTGCCCTGGGTCATGGAACATGTTGTTCCCTCCTTCAGACTGTATGAGCTGCTGGCTAGCTCTGCCTTTTCATGCTGTTTTTTTTTTCTTTTCTTTTTTTTTTGTGCAAGACTGCAGTTGTTTTTTTCTCCAAGGGGGATGTCAGTGCTAAACCACATGATTTCTCCCAATGACAAACCCTCTTTATGTAACCCAGCAACACAGAGACAGGGGTCTTATGTCGGGTGATGACGAGGCACGTGGAGAGCGATGACGATGCACAAAATGTCAAGTCAGATTTTTTTTTTTTTGCGGAGAGAAGTTTGCCCTGTGTCGACAAATTATAAAAAGACCGCAATTAGCTGGCCACTTAAAGCAAGTGATTGCATTTGTGAATATTTTAGTTTTGCCCACGATGGTACAGCTTGTTGTTAGAGAAAACAATATAGCCCCACTGAGGTCGCTAGCCTGGTACTTGACTCTACACAGCTCATAATAACACCCACTAAAACTGTTAATTCACAAGAGCCTGTGTGAATACTTTGCATAATACTAGATGCATACAATCACACAACACTGCGTATGTTAATGTGTACCACGGAGCAGAGTCTGGTACTGATCCAAAAGGGCCACGTAATATAATCATAATAATTATGGTGTCTGTGTTGTCATCGCTTAATGATTGTGTTGCAGTTCTCTAGAGGACACACAGGCCTGTTTCACCACATTCACTGTCTTTTCTTACTGTCACTGCTCCCATTAGTATCATAGTGTTCCTGCTGTTGGCACATCCATTTACCTTGGAGCCCCATTGAAGTACGTAGCAGCCTATTAAGTGAGGGATGGGTTTTTTTGGTTAGTTTGTTTTAAGCTGTAAGTATTTTTTTTTCTTATTATAATTTCCATGTATTGCGGGTGTTTAGTCATCATCATGGTAATGGTGCTCGGCAACAAAATGATTTGTGTTGGCAGCATTAACACTATAAAATCAATATCCATTGCAGACCACTGAATGTGTGGCAACGTCGGGGTGCAGAACAACGATGTCCATTTTCTCCTTTCTTTGCAAACACGATTCCATTAACTGTAAATGGTAAATAAGGAAATTGCCTGTCATGATTTCCCTGAGCCCAAAGTGACGTCTTCAGATTACTTTTTCTATACAAGCAACAGTTCCAAGCCCAAAGATACTCAGTTTACGCTCATATATGGCAAAGAAAAGCAACAAATCCTCAGAAGTGAGAGGCTGGAACCTGCAGATGTTTGACAGTTTGGCTTTAAAAGTTAAAAAGTTTTAGCTCCAATTCAGCTGAGTTTTATTTTTGGTGGTTTACCGCAAATATGACTTATGATTGTAACACTGAAGCTTCTAACGGCACATGGTGATGTCCTCTGCTGATACAGACACAAATGTCACAAAGTCACAATTGCCATGACCGCTCTAAGGAGGACGCCGTCACGTTCCAGTGACAGGGGACACGTCACATGCACCAGGACACGCGTCACGCACACACAAAGGTCGCTGTCAAGAGCAGCAGCAGTTTCAGCCCTCGTGAGGACACGCACGTCTGCCGAAGCACCTGCTTTTTTCCATTCCACCTTTGATGCTCACTGCTTCTCTCTTGTCTTGCTTTTATCCCCCCCGCCCCAAACTACAGCACACGCTCATGCCCTTCCTCCTCCCTCCCTGTCCTGATACACACTTTGGCTCGGACCTACCCACATACCACAGTTGACTGGGTCTGCCGAGTCAGGCTTTATTCCTCCTTTCCCCTCATCTGCAGCAGCTCCGCTCAGGAATGTTAAAAGTGAAACATGACAGTTGCACATTCCTCTTTCTCGCCATTTTCACTCATGCGCTCGTCTGCATTAGTGCATGTGTCTGAATTTATGTGTGTGTGTGTGTGTGTGTGTGTGTAAGGGTGATACTGAAAGGCCGTTTATAAAAGCAGACTTCTTGAGAGACACCGGAACGCATGGTTTCTGTAGTAGTCTCAAGGGACGGAGTGTACTCCAGTAGAAACTAGTCTCTGGGTGTGTATGTGTGATCGTGTGCACTTGTTCATATCCACCCATCCCAGTTGCTCCACCGAGACAGCAGCTCATATTCCCCTGACTCATGGGTGGCACAGGTGGTGCCGGACGTCTGCTCACATAATCAGAGCAGGACGGTAATAATTTACAACCCGTTCGGAGATGACTGTGTGCTCCAACATCTGCTGCTTTTTGACGGAACTGCAAATACATTCGCTCATGCCAAGTATATTTGACTGTAGGAAAGCGGCTCTGGGCTCTCAGCTTGCTTCTTTGTTCTTTCTCAGTATAAATCAGATCCCGATTGCTCGCAGACGCCCATAGCACCGTGTGATGGGTGCACCTTATTGAGTCGGCTTTCTGTCCCTCCCAAAACGACTTAATAGCTCTGACCTTGGATGAGGTCTCCGCTCGCTGTGCTAAATAATTCAATAGTACAGAGTGACTGTCTGAACTGCTCTTTTCTTTCCGCCTCGCACAGACATCGCCAAACTCTCTCTACCTGGACCAATTCTCAGGGAAGATCTGCAGTGGGTTAGGCTGATCAATTTTGTATGGTTCCTTTAGGAGTGGAGCACTCTTAGCCATTTAATGTGAAGCGGCGCACACAGCAAGGTGCCGGGGGTAGAGCTTCTTATGGAGGCAGGCGAGGCAAAAGAGGACAGAAGAACAGGCCGCAAGGTCATGCGCCTGTGTGGAGACGCAGTAGTCTGAAACTATGAATAACTACATGGAAAAATGGGCCTTAGTCATAGCATTGTGACAATGTCGACATTGTAGAAAATACTCAGATGTGTACGAACTGTTGCCCAGAGGACAGAGTACAGCATCATGGTCACAAGGGTATGACTGTTGCATGCAACAGATGTAGTTTTTGTCAGATAATATCTGCTTTTTTTCCCCTAAAGTCCCCGTTTGCTCTTCTCTCCAGGCTACGCCTTCCTGCTCTTCCAGGAAGAGACTTCTGTTCAGGCCCTGATCGACGCCTGCATCGAGGAGGATGGCAAACTCTACCTGTGTGTATCCAGTCCCACCATCAAAGACAAACCGGTAAGTGGCAGACATTCAGCGTAATAGCTTTTAAGCAGATTTATGTCTTTGCCTGTCCGCCTTCTTCCCCCATCTGTCCAAAGCTGCTTCAAATAATCAGAATCCGGTAAATTGTACATGAAAAAACAGGAACAGAGTTGATGCATATAAGAAAACAAAAGTAAGAGTCTGCAGCCCTTCTAGCAGCTCTGTGAGGCTGTATGTTAGCACAGCGGTGCTGTGGGTTAAATGTTGGGTCATTTATTGCTAACATGCTTGCAATAATAATGCTATTATTTTTGTTTGTTTAGCGTGTTAGCATGCTAATAATCAGCACCAAACAAAAAGTACAGTAATGTCATTGGTTTGTCAGGTCAGAGTCAAACCAGAGTAACGGACAAATTGAAATTTTGGCCTGTGATAAAAGGTCGGTGATCACCAGAGTTATTAGCATTTGTCCTCTGGGGACCGTGAATGTCATTGTCCTCCATGGAGCCCAGCTGCTAGCATGGCTAATAAATTCACAGGAAGCATACCACACATTTTTTCCTTCTTTGTTACGCAGGTCCAGATCCGTCCCTGGAACCTGAGCGACAGTGATTTTGTCATGGACGGCTCCCAGCCTCTGGACCCCCGCAAGACCATCTTCGTAGGGGGGGTGCCGCGGCCCCTGCGTGCAGGTAAGTAACTAATATGAATGGAATATCTTTTTTGCAATCCCACAGAAGCCTGTAAATTGGCTTCATAACATTGGCTGGCATGGAGCTCGTTGCCTGGAGGCTATAATGAAAGTTCTCCCTCTGAGAAAGCAATCCTCTACTTGGGTTTCCAGGAAGCGGGCCAAGTGGTCGTCATGTTAAGAATTCATGGTGTAATGGAAGGCTCAGTCCTTCTGTTCTTGGGATAAACATCGCTGCCTTGTCTGCAATGTGACCCCGACTAATTATACCAGCAGTTTGAGACTGCTGCTCTGATGAATAGTGGAGTAGGGTAGATTTTTACAAGGGGTAATAAAAGCGTCAATCACAAAAGTCCAAGTTAAACCTTTTGCTTAGTTTTTTAAGAAAGGTTGAGCATTTTCATTTCGAGGACGAGACAAATGCCAAACTTGCACCAGACCTCTGAAGAGGCCTGGCCGTAGCGCTAATCACTCTCTCCCTCGTCTTTTCTTGACTTCCCTCCAGTGGAGCTGGCTATGATCATGGACCGGCTGTATGGAGGTGTTTGCTACGCCGGCATCGACACTGACCCCGAGCTCAAATACCCGAAGGGGGCCGGCCGCGTGGCCTTCTCCAATCAGCAGAGCTACATCGCCGCCATCAGCGCTCGCTTCGTTCAGCTGCAGCACAATGACATCGACAAAAGGGTGAGCGATTCCGTGCACTCCATTCACAACATCTCCGCTCCGCACCGCAGCTGAGGTTTTCTCAGTCATTCCTAAGGCATGCTGCAGAGCTGAACTCTGCTCGAGCCCTCTCCCATGTATCAGAGCTTTCATTATAGCCGGGTTTGCAGCCAACTGCACAGCACAGCCTGCAATAACGGAAGGCCAGGCCCGGCTGTGCAATCACTACGGCCCTTGGCTGCGGGAGTCCCGACAGATGTTTCAAGTTGCAGACACACAGGGTTGGTTTAATTATAGTAGTTCCCTATACATGTATATCCACTGGGGCTCTGCTGCAGCCTGGTTATTTTAGGCGTGTCGGCCAAATGCAGCAGGACAGACCGTGACCAAGGGAGACTGGTTGTCAGCCAGGAAGCAGAACCTCTGCAGGGCGGGGCGCTCCACCCCACCTCGCTTATGACCATCGATCTTCAGCGGGGGGTTAGGGTGTCATTGTTATGACTGGAACTGGGTGGGAAACAAGTAATGTTCAAAGCAAATTCAAGAAAACAGCATTCAGGAAAGCAGGCAAGGAGAATCGCATCATAGTTTTCTGCAACAAAAATGATTCCTGCTGACAGGAAGGAGAAGGTAAATAATCTGCATCCGTCGCAGGAAGTGGGGCGCATCCTTGAGAACCACTTGAGTTTATAGCTGTGGTGTGGAACAAAGGTGCCTCTCTTTTACCAAATTTCTCTTTTCTGGCCTTCAGCGTCCACAGTTCCATTAACTGTAAATGGCTCCTAATGATAGGACAAAGAAGCTCTTTACCCCCCCGGTCAGCTTCGTGCTAGCTCAGTTCATATTGGTGTCTGATGTCATGGCAGCGTCGCCGTTTCGGCCCGGCCGTCTCCTCGTTTGTCTTGTGGATATTGCGCTGCAGTTGTTGCAGAGTTTAACTAAGAGGGACGGTCTCCTGCAGTTGGAGGATTTGATAACCTTTCATTTTGTGGCCACGCCATAACAAGGTCAGCATCCACCCCTGCCTGCTCGTGCACAGAGGCGTCTCCATGGCGACGGAGCGCTCATTTCTTGTCTCCGGGCTTCGTGGTCAAACTCGTTTCACTGGTGTACGGGAGGATGCCTGCCTCATTCTAGCCCGGTTTTATTTTATTTTAAATTGCACAGAGATCGCCTTGCATGGGGGGTTTGTGGAGAACGGCGTGCAGGAGTGAACGCGCCAGGATCAACACGGCTGTTACTTTAGCTGCATACTGTGCAGTCCAGCACAAACAAGAAGAAGATGCCAGTTAGAAAATGCACCTTTTTCAAATGTCACTTTGTTACGGAATACCTGCCTTACAGGAATCATTTCACTTGTTTCATTAATAATAAGATCGTTTTACGAGCAAATATGAGGCTGCAGCACTCAAACTACAGTTCCACCTTAACTACACTGCGTCTAACATACAGGCCAACCTTTCACCCAACCTCCAGCTGGGAGAGCTGCTAACCAGCTAGGTGCCATTCAGGGCAGCATCCACGTTTGTCAGACGGGATGACTAACCGTGCTGCAGCCGTGGGTGAGAATAATCTAAACGCCACCTCTCGTTCTCCGTCCTGCCAGGTGGAGGTGAAGCCGTACGTCTTGGACGACCAGATGTGCGACGAGTGCCAGGGGGCGCGCTGCGGGGGGAAGTTCGCCCCCTTCTTCTGTGCCAACGTCACCTGCCTGCAGTACTACTGCGAGTACTGCTGGGCCAGCATCCACTCGCGAGCCGGCCGAGAGTTCCACAAGCCACTGGTGAAGGAGGGGGGCGACCGCCCTCGACACGTGTCCTTCCGCTGGAGCTGAGGGGGGTCACAAGTCAGCCCTGCCCCGGGGGAACCCACACCCGACCCCTGAAAAAGCTCCCACCCCACAGGCCGGGACAGCGCTGCAACCCCTCCCACCGCCCCACCTACTCCACCCTGCTCCCCACAAACACCTCATGAAAAAAGCAAAAAGGATACCGTCAAATCCGTGGGACTGTCTTCATACCACATGGCTCTGAACTCATTGTCTGGTGTTCCCCTCTGATGAAGCATTGCGGGGAAATGAAATGCGAAAGTCTATCAGCTTAGAATTTGCACTTTGGCACAAAATGTCACCAAACACAGACACACACACACGCACACACAGACAGGATGGTATGTTAGACGCCTGGCTACTTTCAGTTCCCCGTTCTGTTGACTGGGTGGTGTGGTACGTCCTGTTGGACCCCCCCTTACTGACACAGAGGTGGGACCATACAAATATTTAAAAAGTATATATTTTTTGTTTTGTACCTATCTATACATATATAGATAATTTAAATTTTATGTAAAAGGAGCATGCACTTATTTTCAAAAGCTGTAGTTATATTGCCCCGAGGATAAAAAAAAATTTACCAAAGGCAAATGAAATTAATGCATACAGAAAAGCTAATAGGTGGCATAAGATGTAGCAAGATGTAACAACTATCCAGTAGTGCGGGCCTATATCGCCCAGAGTAAAAATAACACCGGCTATATTCACTCTCAATTTTGACTCTGAAAATATTAATACCTCATATGCGCAATCGGATTAGTTTGCTTTGGATTTCTAGGTCTTTATTTTTATAATAACATTATTTTTTAGTGTTATGTAAATGTAATGCTGCAATAGCTTTGCTGCTAAATCCATGGTATAAACAGATACCATAAGTATTTTATTGAGGCTAGGGTGTAAAATAATAACTAACAGATCTAGAGGAATGACGAGCTATCGTAGGGGGAGGGGGGCGCCCCTAGACAACGATGGCTACCTTTTGTGGGGGTCAGGGTGGGTCGCCCCTTACTGCATGTTTATTTCAAATCAGGTTGCTGCATGCAATAGACTTTTCAGTATCATGTCTACTATTCGATTCTGCCCATGTTTGCACAACACACTACAGACGTACGTTCAACTCGCACGAGACTGGACAGAAACAGGGAAGGCTGGTCCAAGGAGAGGCGGCGGCTCCACGGCGCCGGTCGGGCTGACGGGCCGCGCCACAGGGCGGCCAGAGCGGGCGGTTCCTGCGCCAACGGGCAGTGAACGCATCCAGATGAGGGGGAAAAAAAACAACCTTAATAATCACAAATCAAATTAAATGTAGGACTACCATTTAAAAGTGTCTATGATAGGTGAAGTACTTTTTTGCAGTGATTGTTGATATAATTGTGCAATTTTTTATACCGTATGTAGTTAGGTCTGAGTATGCCTAGAACTGTGATTCGCTTTAACTGTCGTCAATGTCCGACATAGAAGTCCTGTGAAACTTCATAACTAGTGTATGCACACGTATATATGTTCTCTTGTACACACACTTGCACCAGTCTACACGGAAGCCTCTCGACACACACACGAACACACACACACATACACACACGGATGGCCATCTTTTCTTAACGCACACGAGCAGGCCTACAAACGCGGAGTCTGATCCGAAGAGAAGACGCAGCGACGTGAGCTTAAACAGAGAACCGAGGTCTTTTATTTTTTTGCGTTTCCTTTTTTGATTTGTCCCACCGTCGACGAAGGCGCACGTTTACGTCCCAGAATGCAACCAAAGAGCTCACGTGTCGGACTTTCAGCAGACCACCTGACAGGCGGAGGGAACGGCCACCCGCTCACACGGCCTGCAGCGGCACTGTTGATAGGATGAGGGCAGATGGGGAGAAGGATTTGGGGGGGGGGGGGGGGGGGGGGGGGTAAAATGAAACATTGAAGCTACTGGAGACTTGAGGTTGATAAACTGAGCTCTGCACATGCTCTCACTACATGTCTGGGGTGGGGTGGGGTGGGTGGGAACATTGCCAGAAGATGCAGATGTGCAAGCTGGGGTTACCATATTTATCCAGATGGTTTTTTTTTTTTCCTGCAAAGCTTGAAGTAACGGACCTGCTAAAAAATGGTGGACATATATATCTTTTAGTTGTTATCAAAAGGTTATAGTGCAAACAGGATTGGGTGGGTGGGGAGAAGGGGGCGGCGTTCCGTAGTTATGAATGCAATGCATAGAAAATATCGGCTGCTGAACACAGGGCGGCTCCGGTTTTGGGGGTGGGGGGGGGGCTAGTTACACTGGGTTTAGCAGTTTTGTGGACAATCCGAACGGGATCCTACATCATTGCGAGTTAATGTGTGTCGTCCCCCTTTTCTTTCTCTGTCCGTGAGTTGTGATTGTCCCGTGCTGGCGCCCCGCAGACCCTCTCCTCTTTCTCGTTTTAGTCGCAAACTGTTTTTTGCTTTAGGGTAGATGTTTTTGTTGTCCAAGAAAAAAAAACAAATTGAAGCAAAGCAGAAGATTTTTTTACTGACAGAAAAAAAAAAGACTTAAAAAATAAGAGGCTAACCATGAGTAATAATAAGTATCCCTATGAAAGTGAATTCTGGGTGTTTTTGTGACATTTCTTTCCCCACCCAGACAGGTTTTCTATGTTTGTTCCTTCTCTATGATAGATATTTGTTATGCACTACTCTTTGTATCTGAACAGTTTTCGACGGTCAGCAGTTCTTTTTGTTAAAAGACAAAAAAAAGATGACAAAGCGTGCTTTCTGACTGACAGGATCTTTTGCAATACCTCAATTTTGAAATATATTAGGAGAGAAACTGATATTTTCTAAGTAAGTTTATTCAGATGAAAAAAATATATATTAATTTAATTCTTCAAGAGAAATGAATTAACAGATGGTTGATTTTTTTATTTTTATCATGCTTATTTGCTTTTATTTTAAGAATTTATTTTTTTGAAAAAGACAACAACTGAAGGAGCTAGAGCTTTATAACTAATATAATGACGTAGTTAGAGAGAGTACAGTCTACTTTATTGCAGTGGAAGCGAGGGTGAGTGTCCCACTGGTCAAATTGGTCGAAAACACCAGAGAAGTTAGGAAAAAAAAAAATCAACTATCAGGTGCTCAGAGAGAAAACTGAACATATTTCCCACGTTTTTGTATATTTATAATCAATCATTTACTATGCTGACCAGAGTTGTGAAAGAGATCTTCTGTTCATTATTTTTTTAAGAGAAGTTTTTTATGTTTCCTAAAAGCATGTGCTCCCTTTTGTTTTGTAAAAAAAAAAAAAAAAAAAGGTGACCCTGATTTGTTAGCCTGACGTCGTCGGCAGGAAGATGAGAGGCGGCCCGCGAGAGTCACTGAACAGCCGGAGGTCGAGAGACGAGAATGTTATTTTTAACACAAAACAGACACAAGTGTTTTCACCTGTAACTTGATCGAGAGCCCCCAAGGTGCATCAATTGACTGGTGGCCTTCTATATTCACGCAAGACTTGAATTAGTCCCATTTTTTAAGGCTAAGAACCTTGATTCTTTGTTGTAATGTGCAATACTGTTTGTACTGTTTGTAGAAAAGAAGAAAACAAGAAAAAGAGGCATAAATCTTTATTGCAGAATTATTTTCATTGCAAGCATTGTGATTCACTAAAATCATTTTCTACTGTGTATTTACCTACTCTACCTGCTAGTACCTTCCAGTAGTAATGTAGCCTTTGTACTGAGAAATTTTCATTATTTTTAGAAAGTTTTGCTAAAAAAGAAAAGAATTTAAACATATTTACATATTTTCATTTTTATTTCGTATTTTTCTTTACAGACTTATTTCTCAACCATTAATAGTTATTTCTGGGGGAGACTTTCATATCTGGTCAATGTCATTAATATTATTTTGTATTTTTACTTGGAATAAATTAATTTTATGATGCTAATTCTTTAAAAGTTTATTTTTTTTCGTTTGTTCACTTTTTTCATTTTCTTTTTGACGCTGAGAGAGAAGAAAAAAAAAACCTTTGTAATATTGTTACTAAAGTGTCTCGATTCTTGAATTGCTAAGCTTTATGTGTTAACTCGCTGATGTTGCTTACATTAGTGTGAAAATGATCTACGGAGAAAAAATAACTACTCGCAAACAACAGATTGGTGGTTGGTGATGTTTAAGTGATTCGCAATGTAAACAAATGAATGGGCAATAAAATAAAAATGGCAGAATGGAGCATACATGCAGTATGTTGTGATGTAATTGTGGAAGATGGACAGTGCTGACCATTTCCACTGCTTCTGCTACGCCAGTACTGCTGTTACCACTAACTCTCCAGTAACCCCTCCTCACTTTGTGCAGTGGAGAGCAACATGTCCTCACATACGAAACATCCAACAGCTCCTCCTAAACAAACAGCCGTGTCACGCCCCTCCTCTTCGTCGTAGGTTTGGCCCCTGCAGAGTGCTCCAGTGTGATTGTATTTAAGCGTGAATGTAAATGTAGAGGTGTGTCACTGTAGAATCTGGATTATTCGCAGGAGATGATGGCTTTAAGTGTTTGCTTCCCCAGCTTTTGGTTTGTTTCTGTACTAGGGGTTTCATTTCTGCAAAATCCTTTGTTTTCTGCCTTAAAAGACTGGTTTGACATTCTGGGAAATACACTCAGAAGATTGATGCCACTGCAGCTTGTGAGTGATATTGATGCTCTCATCTGACGCCCAGTAAGACGGTGAATAAGCTCATTTCCCAAAATGTCCAGCAGTTCGTCGAATTGAGGCTGAAACTGCGTTTTGAAGTGTTTTTTGACGCCCCGTCCTCTGCTGTCTTCATCCAAAAAGAGACTCCAATGTTCACGTGAGAATGTTATTTCTGGCTGGCCTTTTTTTTTTTTTTTTAAGCAGTTTATACAGCTGATGCTAACAGCACACAGTCCCACACTTTCTCTCTCTCTCCCAGGGCTCAGTATCATTCACCACCATACCACCAAGTGTTTATTTCGTATCTCCTGGCCTTTTTTCTCTTTCTTTTTCAACAATTTATACCCGAACTATAACACAAAGTGTATGTGCAAATGAAAAAGATCATGATTTGGATGATGGCAACCATTTTATATATTCCTCTCTATAGGTATACGTATGTATTTCATGTAACTAGACTTGGGTAGTAAACTGTATATTCACTTCTGCTTCATGGGCGTTCTCTGGGTAGGTAAACGCTGTAGGTCTCGTCATGTTGTGATCTCAAAATAGATGAAAAAAAAAAACAGATTGGTAGTGTGCTTTTTTTCCACAATCATCCCACCACTTCTGAACTGTACGTTTGTTTTTTTGTTTTCGTTTTCTTCGGTAAGGCGTCTGTGCTTTTATTTTCTAGGGTTTTTTTTTTTTCTATTTCCTGACTTGAACACTGGGTCTATCTTGGCGAGGCTTTTTGAGATTGTTGACTTGGTCTGAACTTTTTGCAGTATTAACTGTGATTTGAAAACATGGAGCTCAATGCTGCTAATGCTTACTACTGCTTCAGAGTTTGTAGTTCCCACCTTAATTTCTCCTTTTTCTGTACTAATAAGCAAATCTTATTAAACGTAGTTGTATGACGCTGTGAAGCCTTGTGGTCTTTGGCATGGCATCCTCTCCCTCTGTCATCTCTGTCCCCTGTTAATGCACCAGACCTTATGAAAGAGCTGACCAGCACTAACTTGCACTATGCCCTTGGCGACTTCGTCTTTAAATTCACAGTTCAGGTGAAGCAGCAAAAGCATCCACCACAATGAACAGTTTCTGTATTTGACAAAGCTTTCTCCCCACAAAGGCCAGCTGCTAGCTGCTCTTGAGCTTTCCATCAGATCACACCAGCTCCATGGGCAGATGCAGTTTGCCCAGCTGTCATGGAATTATAAATATTCAGATTTTGTGGAAGCAAAGAAAGGCAGTGAGGACTTGACTGAAATATTTGACTTTGAAAACCCATCAGTCAGGGTCTGTGTGGTTTTAATTTGAATTGATATCTCTCTGAAATTCCCGGGTCATTCTAACTTGTTTGTTTTTTGGTTCACATAGAAAATTCAAGTGTCAAAAACTCTAAAGTTATCTTTGTAAATCAAAAAACAATCAAGGTGCGATAAAATTCACACAGCAAAATTCCAGATGAATTGTTCACACACATCTGGACCACAGATGATAATCCAAGCAGACCTGTGCTGTCAGGTTACGTCCCGTCAGTCACATGATCCAAGAAAGGCGAGCACAGATACAGTGAACGACTGGAAGCTCTGCATTCTCGACTTTTCTACCCATTTCTGTGAAATAACGTTTTGAAAATGTCAAGTTATTCTCCTTAAATTTTAACAAATGATTCAGAAGTTTGTTGGTATTCAGTGTTGAAACCAACATTAATCATTAGAGATTCCACATGGAGATATTCAGTTCCTTACAGAACTGAAAATTATTTTAGCCTTTAATTGAAAACGCCTCCTGAGCATTTTCAGGACTTCTCATCCATGTTGGCTTAAAAGTTGACTGAAACTAGAAACAGAAGCAGGCAAAATAATCTCACCACGAGGTCCATTTAGGAGCTTTACTAGGTCAAGACTGAACGCCTATCAACTTTAAGGACAAGAACTCCTGAAAGTGTCACCTGCTGGTGCATCTGCAGCCTTTTCCTTCACAGTGTGTGTCTGCAACAAAGCATTAAAGGATCCTTAAATACATCTACTTCATAATAGGACTTATAATTTAGGTTCATTCAGTTTCAGCCATATCAGTATTATTATTCTTGGATGTACAACCACACCATCTACTGGCAATCACTGTCCACGTACACAGAAAAAAAGATGTGTACTTCAAAGGTCTGTAGAATTTATTACAATTCCACGATCATAAACCAAAAGCAGCAATTACAGAAATATGTACAAGTCTGTTATTTTTTTTTCTAAAATACTTGTGGCAAGTGTTCAGGTACCAGTTTCAGCTTGGCCCCGTGCTCAGTCTCTAATGCTGCGTCAAGTGCAGCGCTTTTCCGGCTCACTGTAACACCGCCGCTGGAGGAGCTGGACACAAGGCGGACCGCTTCTCCACAAAGCCTCTTGATGGCCTCGGGTCATGTGGACGGCGCTCCCCGGGGCCAGCAGAAACGTTCGCCATCTGGAGGCTGGGAGTCGTCATGTCAGAGCACAAACAGCTCCTGAGCCCAGCAGTCACCGGTGTGCTATAAAAAGCCAGTACAGCGTGTTGACATCCTGTGGTTTCTCCAGCGAGCTCGTCACTCGCGGCCCGTTTCCCTTTGTTGTACAAAAACATGTTTGTATCCATCAGTCAGAGAGGCGTTGACAGGTGTGGCTGGGTATCGCAGTGCTTTTTAAGACCTTGTGATGAAGTGGGGGGGAGGGAGTGGTGGTGGGGCAGATAGGAGGGAGGTGCAACTGGGTAATGGTGCTTAAAGCAGTTAACACTGTATACTCTAACAATGCATCGTGGGAGGAGGGCAGTGGGCTGTAAAAGTAGCACCTGGTGCTGGAACTATAAAGGATCACTATGATACACTACGCTTGAGAGACTACACAGTGGAGGCGCCGCTGTTAACTCATGTAAACGAACACTGGAGATGTTTGTTGCAAAAGGTGCATCGTCAACATACCATTATATTCTCTTAGCAGTTTTGCAGAGGTTTGCTCTTAACAAGAGATTATGGGATATCTGACAACTTCACGAAACACTGGAAGAAAATGTTTTAACATTGCTGCAGCATAACTGTTGATCTGAAAGCACTAAAAAATAGATGGAGTTCTTATTTTGGCTGTTTCAGTTATTGCTTTGGGACATTACTGTAACTACTTGCTAACAGTGACTCCTTATAGTTATCTTGTGGAAGGTTGTGGGGGTGGGCGTGGGAGGCGGGCAGATAGTTGCATCAGCAGGGGTCTCCTCAGGCTCTGACCAGCAGATGGAGGCTCATACAGTGCTACTGCAGGGAGTGCATGAAGTTGTCCAGGTTGTACTCTGTGTCGTACTGCTGCTGGTCCCATAACTCTCCCAGGCCGTCCAACACAGACTTCATGGAGGCCTTCCCTGAGGTTGACGGCGACTGCTCGTCCTTCTCACCCTTCTCGCCCTGAAACACATGTACACACTGACAGTTCAGCCAAATGTGATGCATGTTCCACAGGTATAGGAGCACAACAAGCAAGAACAGGTGTGTCTTTTCAGGAATACACAGGAATGCGAGCTAGCAGGCTTTTGTCAGATGTTTCTTTCTAAGCTACTGAAGAGCAGAAATGACATTCTGTTCTAATAAAAAGAGTACAGACACAGTTTGTACACCCGATGATCACTGCCATATTGCTCTGAACTTCAGTGTTATAGTTCTAGTGTCACCATTTCATCTGACATCAGCTGTAGCAGTCTAGGTTCAGGTGCAGCAGTGTGCTATGCAGTGCTTTAATAAGACAAATAACACTGGCCTCATTTACACCTGCTATTAACAAGTGATCTGTATCTGGATAATGACATCTGATCCCTGCCCTTGCTTTTACAACCAGTATTAATGAGCCCTCTTGACATCTTGATTCTGGCCTGATTGGATCTCTATATGCAAATTAGTCAGGCGGGGCTGGCCAGGCTTGCTGAAACTAGCATGACGAGGCAGAGTTAGGTGACCTCTCAACTTGCTCTGTGGATTTTTTTTCCTAATAGCATTTTCACGCTGTACAAACTGTATTTATACCCGACTGAAATCCAGTCACAGTGACAGTGTGATCCGATCATGGTGCAAATGTGATCCGAAGGCGGATAATCTAACTATTCTGGTCGCAATGCATTCTGTGTGCATTTTTCCTTTTCCAGAAAGAAGATCCAGAAACATTTCTAGATGCAGGCCTGTGGTTTACCACGCTGAAATGAAGTTCTGAACAATACTGACAATAACCAGGATAATCAATAGAACATGTACACACTCAATACTGAATTAATGCTTTTTGCCTTTAATTGTAAATGGTGGGTTTCTGAGCTATTCTATTATTGTTTTCATAGTTACCGTGTTAGCCATTTTATTCTGTGTGTATACATTTTCAGTTGGATAAAGAAGATGTGAACACTTGGAACTTCCATAGTCACGAGGTGACTGATGAGATTACAGTCGTAACAAACATTGATTGCATCTCTGTGGTCCCCACTAACATGTTTCTCCTCCTCAGTCTAGCCTCTGTGTCACTCAGGGGGTCTCACCTTGTCCAGAGTGAAGAGGTTGAGGAGCTGGTCTGTGCCCATGCTCTGCAGGCTGGCGTTGTCTTGGCTGATGACAGTGTTGGCGATGCTCATCTTGAATTTCTGCAGACCCATGATCTTCTCCTCCAGTGTGCCTCGTGTGATCAGCCTGTACACGTTCACCACTCGTTTCTGCACAATACAAACACAATGAGAAAAGTGAACTGACTGTATGAGATGTGTAGGACGGTGCCTCCCTGCCAATTTAATTTGACTTGGTTCATTCTGCATCACTTGTTTCACACAAGAGCAGCAGTGTCACACAATCCAAGGCTGTTCAACAGCCGTATTTAATAATACATCAGGAAACACTGATGAACAAATGACATCCTGTTATGGGAGCCATAGAGGCATTGTTCATTCAGCATCATTTTAATAAAACTGGAATTTGTCAGAGCAAATAATGATCTAAATGTTACTGGGACCCAGCCTGGGACATGGTCCATACTGTATACTCTGATGTATGCTATGTGTACAGTACCTGTCCTATCCTATGGGCACGATCCATGGCCTGCAGGTCCCTCATGGGGTTCCAGTCATGTTCCACAAACACGACGGTGTCTGCACCAGTCAGGTTCAGACCCAGACCCCCAACATGGGTGGTCAGCAGCAGCACGTCAATGGAGGGGTCATTGTTAAATCTGAGATTCAGTGAGGAGAAAGCCAGGGAGAAGAACTTGACTTTGGTGGCAGCTCACATTCACACCAACAGGCAGAGTTCTGAACTAAATGTCAAATTTGTCAAGAAATAAATCAATCCACTGACCTGGACACGATGGAGTGGCGCAGGCCCGCCTGCACACTGCCATCCAGCCTCAGGTAGGTGACGGAGGGCAGTTTGGGTTTCAGCAGGTCATGCTCCACAATATCCAGCATGCTCTTTAACTGACAGAAAATGAGCACACGATGCTGGGCCACCACTGCCTCGGTGCCGCCCTCTGATCCTCCACCACCACCAAGACCACAGTCCAACAGCAACTTGAGATCATAAAACACATCAGAGTTTTAATATGAGACAGAGAAGTCAACAACACAGTGAAATTCTGCAATAGGCTGAATATCAGTGATTCTGCGGGCAAACAATCTGATTGGTCAAGAATGCAATCTCATGGGCCACATTCAACAATATTTCACTATTTAAAAGAAACAGAAGTTCCTTTCTTTGTTTATCTGCTTTCTTATGCAACAATATTACTTTCATGACAACTTAAATTATGCAAAATCCACATGATTTTGGATTATGTGGTGATGTGTGTGTGAACTGATGTGGTGTAGTTGATCCGAAAGCACAGTACCTGTTTGAGAGCAGAGAGTTTGGGCGCATGCTGAATGTCCCGCAGGCTCGAGTTTTGACCCGTCAGCTGCTCAGTGATGCGCTTGTACTCTGGATGCTGCGGGGTCAAGACCAAGCTTGGGTGGTTACACAGCTTCCGCAGGTACTGCAGTGCCTGAAACAATGCAGAAGGAAGGGAAATATTACTGCATGGACATAAAGAGATGCATATGCAAAAGATGCATAGGCATGACAATGAATACTTTCACTCCAATCGTCTCAGACTCTCAGCCTCTGGTCTGTGGATCTGAAGTTTTATCTGAAATCATTCTGCATTCTATGAAACATTCACATCATGCACACATGTGACGTGATACGCAGTGATCTACAGGTGGCGCTAATGCACTTGAAAACAAGTTAGGGAAGATTGCTAACAAGTAAACGTGGATGTAAATAAGGTTGGTTTTAAAATAGCAAAGAAAATTGGCTTTAGAAATGTTTTGTGAGGAAGAAAATACATTCAACACATTTGTTAAGGATGTGTTTTGGTGAAAAACAAATGTAATATTAGAAACTTCTCCACAGGGAATTTTTAAGTATTGTTGCAGGCAGGTTATCATTTGATGCCAGCACAAGATATATATCTAGGAAAAAAATCTGTACCTGGAAGACATGGCCAGTGGCCTTCAGCTTAGGCTTTTCCTCTTCTTCTGTAGAGGCTGTGCAGATGCTGTCCTCCACGCTGGCCTTGGCTCTGGACTTCGCAAAGTCTTCATATAGCTGAACCTGCAGATAGTGAGAAAACACACCAGGTTGTTAAACTGAGGTTGAGCCATTTTCCAAATGTAGTTCCTGTGGAAAACAGTCACATCATTTCTAACCTAAAATGATGTGAGCATTCATGGAAGGCCTTTAGCTGGCCTGCAACATCATTATCTACTTTTTGTCATTAGAACAAGACAAGTTTAATATCCCAGATTATAATCCAATGGCAAGAAAAATGAAGAGACAAAATCTGGCAGCCAGTGGGTCCTGGAATTAAACATTAGATAGCTGTTAGGGGCCACAGGTACCTGTAGAGCACTCAGGTTGCAGTAATAGTCCTGAATTATTTTAGGAGGAAGGTCCTGGAGGACATCCTCCTTCATCCTCCTCAGGAGGAAGGGAAGCACCTGTCTATGTAGGGCCTCCATCGCCAAGACCCCTGAAGGAAGAGAAACTGGTATTAACCATAGTTATTGTCCTAATTTTAATAAGTCTCTTCATAGAAATGGGATGTAAGGAAAGGTAATGTTCAGAGCTGACTTACCTGCCTCCTGTTCCCGTGAGGAACTTTTGGCGTCACGGCTGGCCAGGATTGGTTTTCCGTAGCGAGCAGCGAACTGGCGTTCTGTTCCAAGGAAGCCCGGCATGAGGAAGTCAAACAATGACCACAGCTCCAGGACATTGTTCTGGGGGCAGAACGGGAAAATATTCATACTCTGACTAGTAAAGATACAAGCAGCAAAATACAATTTCGAGGGCCAAATCATTTTGGTAGTCAAGACGGCATCTCACCTGGATGGGCGTTCCTGACAAGATGACTCGGAAGTTGGCAGCCAACTGCTTAATGGCTTTGGAAAGTTTGGTTTTCCCGTTCTTGATGACATGACCCTCATCAAGGATGCAGTAATTAAATTTTATATTTCTAATATGAAAAAAGTTTAAAAAAAAGTTAAAAACTGAGCAGCTACCTACAAAACATGAAGATATTAAGAATTAGAATGAAACTCACCTAAAAAAATCTATGTCGTTCCTTACAACATCATAAGAGGCTACTATGAGATTGTGTTTTTTCACTTGGTGTTGCAACCTGGAGAAGTAAATGTTTGTTTAGGTTCATGAATTTTGTTAGGGGATGTAAATGAGACAGACAATGTGCATCTGTGTAAAACTCTGTCTACCAACATGTATCATAAAATAACCAAATCAAGCCAATACTAAAAAATGCCTTGTTCCACTGTACTTATTCAGTTCTGTCCTTTAGGACGAGGACATAAATCATTCTCTGTATGCTGACTAAGCTTTACCGCATTCGTTCTGTGGGAGGCCCAGTGTAGTGCAGTGGGTTGAGGTACTCTTTGGTGCAGAACTTGCCAACTTCGTCCACCCAGTGGCCAGTCAGTGTGGGCGGACACACCACCAGAGAGGGCATGGGGCTGCAGTCCGCAGCCTTAGTCTTGGCATATTCCTGTGTCCTGAAAAGACATCAAACAGTTCACTGTGTAAGTTCACTTACACAGCACTTCAAACATAAAGACTGTTTTTAAGAACAAGGATCAAAATGAGATCAAACAATACTATGACAAAGCACTGTTTATATTAAAGCTGTCAAATCTTGCCTCGCCTATTGCAGTTATAAATAAATAGCATCTTACACAAGACCTTTATTATTTCAAAGTTATTGTTTTACACAGCAGGCATAACAAGCTCTTTATTTCTGGTTCAACTTCTATGAGACATTTCATCTGTTGACTTGAGGAAATAGTTTGTCATACATGTAGACGGCTGACAAGAATTCAGTCTCAGGTAGAGATACGGATTCTGTCTACACTGCCAATTGTTTACTTTAAAAAAAAAAAATGAGGAAAGACCAGCCTGAAGCTGTATTTCAAGTATTTCAATCCTTTCTGTGATTTAGCAGTACTATATATGTATCAATATCTGACACTGATTACATACACCAGCATATAAAGAGCTGCTAAAATGCATAATATGTTTGTCCATATATTTTACTATTTAATTATAAGTGCTTTAGTTGCTATAGAGGGAATGATCATATGAGGGCTTCTGAGTGGAATAATATATGGTGTCAAGTGACGGAGGAGGGGGAGTCAAAGTCATAAAACAGCATCAGTAATCGTGCTGTTTGGACTCAGTACCTGAGGTAGTGATCTCCTGCCAGAATGCAGATGGACTGCAGCGTCTTGCCGAGGCCCATGTCATCACACAGGATGCCGTGCAGCTTGTATTTGTTCAGAAAGGACAGCCAGTTCACTCCATCCTGCAACGTGACAGAAAGACACACTGAAAATACGAACACTAAAATCTGCTCACTAACTGCTGTTGGTTAGAGTGACATTTTTCCTCTCAGTCAGTTATGGTTGAGTGCTTGAGGACCATTAGCAGTAAGAATGGTAGTAAACTGGGTTTCTACACTTAAAGAGATAGATGGCAGTTCTCAGCAGACCTGTCAGCATACCACATTTCTAGAAGGAACCTGCACATATATCCCATCTCCATTTGACAGCTTTAAATTTATTCTGTCAAGAAAAACATGTTTTGTCAGTGTCTGTTTTTTACGAAGCAAAACATCATTCTTGAATGTGGTAGAAAAATGATCAGACTCAAGGTGAAGAGGCAGCTCCGGCAGAAAACACTGAACAGTTGTTTAAATGTTTCAGAAACACAGGTGGGGCACCCTTCGTCTGCTGCTTGAAGAGGTATTGCAGAGGTGCAGTGAACCCTGGGAAGTGACACACACCTGCTGGTACTTCCTGAGCTCAGCCTTAATGGGCACAGGTATCTTGTAGTTCTCCAGTTTTCGGCCATCGAGTAGCTGCTCCAGGAAGTGGCGCTCTCTGGCCTTCTGGCGGATCAGGTCAGCGGACATGGCTGGCGGGTCTGGTATACCTGCCTGGTAGACAGGGGGGAAAAAGAGAAACTTTAAAAAGAAAAAACACTGGATAATCGCATTGTGTCATCAGTGCTATAGCAAGTGAGTGATCTAACCATTTTGCAAAGATCCTCAACTGTGCATCAAAACAACATTTTAGCCTTCTATTAGTGTACTCCTACCTCTAGGGGCAGCAGGCGAATGAGTGTGGCAAAGCACTGTGTGGCCATGAACCGAATGCTATCACTGGGGTCACTCATACGACCCAGTACCGGCACAACGAGCAGAACGATGTAAGGTACAATGTCCACATCCAGCTGCTCCATGACACCTGCAGGGATGTTAGTCAAGGACAGAACTGCACAGAAACAACAGAGCAATAACTACAAGGTTGATGCTTTAATCCTGAACAACTTTAGACACAACATCCCTACACTGTTTTCTCCCTAAGATTTTTTTTTAGAAAAAAGCATCACTGTGTGACATGCTTGTATATTGTGCTAGGTAAAAATACAGAATCTAAAGTTGAGTGTGAGTGAAGGATACAGGCTAAAGCCTCAATGGCACCCTCCTGCTTGGTGCAGTCTTCAATAGCAGCTAGCCAGGGGAGTACGGACTCCAGGAAATTGTTCATGGTCTCCAGCATGGCTATCTTACTGAGCACGCCCACACAGCGTGCTGCCATGTGACGCACTGCTGTGTACGGGTGCTGCAGGCATGTGAACAAATGGGGTAGGTGCTCCAGTAGCTACAGAGAACACACACACACACAAAAGAGACAGACACGTTCAATAATTTGCTTGCATGATAAAAGCTGCTTATCTCTCCTTCCATGCTAAATACAGTTCCATTACTCTGGTAACTTTTTGAGACACACATTTTGATGGTCCAAGGAACAATATTTAACTGTTAAGTCTCCATATGATGCTATCAGAATTATGGTCAGTGATAATGGTTTAGGAAACGGTGGTATAAAAGTACAGTCAAGCACTCTGTGGATCAGCAGTCTTACCAAAGGTTTGAGTTCAGCCGCCATGGCACCTGCCATGACTTCCAGCACTTGTAGGGAATTAACTAGCTCCTGAGCTGCACTGTCCCCCCTCTCCAGCTGGACCTGCCTATCTAGAACACACACGAGACACACAGTGATTCAGAGTACTGAAAAGTGGAGTCCTGGATGACACAGAGTGCATTATCTTGGAGAAACAAAGTAAACTGCTGTTGTGTTTGACCTTTTTACACAACACACTGAAAACAGTGTGCAGAGCGGTTGCTGTGTTGCCAAAATAAATTAAGAACTTCAAAGATTAAAATCTGATCAACCCAATCAACATACCAATGCGCTGATTTTCAGTCACCACTGTTCTCAATGGTCCCACTGTGTTCTCCCATAGGTATGGCAGAGACTTGGTGAGGTCTGCACCAAAGTGCCTGGAAATCGTTGTTAGGGAGAACTCTGCCCCCCGTCTCTGAATAAGAAATGGCTTCTTGCTCTAAGAATGAACAAATCATATAAAAGAATGGTAAACACAAACTGCTGTCATCATTATCTAAATGTGAGGAAAATGTACTTTAGGAATCCTCTGTACCTCATCATTATCAGTACTAATGGTACTGCCAGGAGGAAGCTCTGTGGTCGGGGGCTTTGGGGCTTTAGGGGCTGGCCCCCTCTTACTGGTGATGGCAAACGCTGCCCTTTGGTGACGGTACAGGGTGATGATGCCTCGGGTTTTGTTGACCATGTGGTGCATGCCATCTTTCTCCACCCCACCGCCTTTAATGATATAAGATATAAGAAAGGAATTTGGTCAATAGCTTGGTTCCGAGCACTTCTTCAGTGTTAATACAGGATTACTGAAGGGCGACTGTTGGTGCTTTTCATTCTGCGAATACAGGAAAACAAAAGACACAATGCTGTGTAACCTTTGGCATTTTCCTGTGTGGGGGGAACAGGGCA
Source organism: Chelmon rostratus (assembly GCF_017976325.1). Taxonomy (NCBI): domain Eukaryota; kingdom Metazoa; phylum Chordata; class Actinopteri; order Chaetodontiformes; family Chaetodontidae; genus Chelmon; species Chelmon rostratus. The sequence goes on along the minus strand of NC_055668.1, from coordinate 6,249,926 downwards.
AGCAGATGAGGGTGTGGCTGCAGAGTCCACGCAGGCTGAGGCACAGAGGTTTTTGATGATCTTGGGGTTGGGGCACGGTGAGCGTGCAGCACACTGCTGCAGCAGCTTGGCTATAAAAGAAGCAGCATATCCCTGGATCAGGGTGTTCTCCTCCCGCTTGATGGCCTCCATCAGAGGCCTGACCAGAGGGTTGAGCTTGTCAGGAAGCACCTGCAGGTTAATCACTGCACAGGCTGTGAACATGTGGACACGTAAATGCAGCTGCTGCCATTCTGTGCTGGTCTCCATCACTGTCGCCTGTGCCTGCTGTCGTTTACTGTCCAGCGCCTGCCACTGTTTGGACTTCCCGTTCAGACCTGCCGTTGACTCTGTAAAGATGGTGGTTACCTAGGGAACAAGCAGGAGTGACAATGTGGGTAACTGGAATGGGAGCGCAACATCCATTGACCTTTGAAGCTAAGAATCAGCTGGGTACCAAACCATTGCCAAAGCTGTCAGTTGAGGAAATAAAGAAGATCTGGACTGAAAACATACTACAGCTGATGATGAAAAAACTGTTAGGACAATAGTAGCCAAATACCTTGCAAGTCTTAAAGGGCATAATAATGAAGAACCAATGAAAATCATACACCATCAGTTCACACACAGTTTGAGTTACTGACATGGGGTCACTCATTACAAGACACAACTTGTGGGTTCACATGATATCTTTATCTGTATTTACTTAGATTAGCTTCATTCAGGTAACAGTAGGTGGTGAAAATGTTTTTTAGGTGTTCCTATGTGTGTGGCTGAACTTACCAGTTCACTGGCTTGATCAATAGTGAAAACGCTACAATTAAGGCGGTCTTGCAGGTCTATGTTGGAGTCAGCAAGCAGTGCAATGAGCTGCTTGCACTCATTCTGCATACGTGTGAAAGGGATGGCAATCTCATCATAGTACAACTGCTCTGACAGAATGGCCAGAAGGCGGGGATGCACCATGGATGACACCACCTGACAATCCTGAAAGAGACAGACTGAAAAGTGAATCAATGTATTCGGCCTGTGAATGCCTGATTCTGTTGTAACACTTTCAGAAAAAATGTCCTGTGACGATTCCACAATAAACCAGCTCTTTGTCTGAACTTTTCACCTTCTGCAGTGCAGCCCACTCGCAAAGCACCAGAGCCACAGTTATGCGTTGCAGGGCAGATTTGGAGTTGAGGTGGAAGAGCAACAGCTGGCCTAAAGACTCAGCTGGTCGGATCTCCTGAGATGGAGCGTTGAGCTGAGGGTCACAGATACACCTACACAGAGCCCCGAGCAATCTGGATTACAGAGATACAAAGAGAGCACGGAAACACTGTCAGAGCTGTTGGCATTTCCATCTGCTTTTTATTAACAATTCATCTTTCACTTCTGGTTTCTTTATTTCTTGAGAGAGAAAGTCTTTAGTTCACCTCAAGATCAAGACTGAACTTTTTCCTTCTGATGCAACAATCAAAACTTACCTGGCAGCCATGAGGCGAGCACGAACCACCACATAGTCCCTTGTCATTGGGTCGTCTGTCACCGTCTCGGCACCTGCTATGTACTCCTGGACCGTTTCCTTCACTTGATTGGTCCCTTGACGTCCCTTTGCACCAGCCTTATCCTGTTACATCAACATAGCATTAATTATTACAGGATAAATTAAATAATAAAGAAAACAACTCCACATAATTTTCATGTGGATTTATGAATGTCACTGTGGGTGTGCAATGTAACAAGCAGTTTGTAGCCATTACTGAATTCCAACATTAGTCGCTTTCTCTGCTTCAAATACATGCTGGATCAATTTGGTGAATGTGAAGTGAAGCTGCTCCCATTTCCAACTTGCATTCCCTCTCACTCAGCATTGAGCCACATTTCATTAACATGCTGGCATAAAGTTGAATGCAGCTTCTCTGCTGTACTTTTATTTCCTTCTCCAAACTGTTCAGGTTGCTAAAGCTCCCCTTGCTCATACATAGAAGAATCTTACAGCCATGGCCTCTGTCTTTACCCTGTGTGCTAGTCTGTCGCCTAGCAACCTCAATGAGGTTCACTGTTTTGTGAGGTCTTGAAGGCACTTGTTGACGTAATTTGCAACAGAAACACTAGTTTGTGTTACATCAGATGTGTTGCATGGTGTATAACACATATAGTGATTTATACAATTGGAAAATAAAAACTGACCTTGAGATTAGTTTTCCAAGATCTTCAATGTACAATATTACTAATTTCACTGGCTAAAATTGCTACCAACTACCAGCAATTGCTCTTTGAATGGGACATCAGTTTTCATTTGAGGAGATAACCATTACACAGCTGAGAAGAGAACAATATAGGAATTCTTATTCTTCAGTCTTATTTTGCTATCAATTAAGTGTACAACCTTGGAGCGGGCCTTCACTTCTAGCAGCATGTTCAGGTCAATGGGAATGTGTGAGGCCTGCATCATGAGACAGAGCCAGGCACCCATCCATGGACAGCTGGCTGCTACCACGTACTGCTGGGGGGCCTGAGACAGCAGCTCCATCCACACCTGCACACAGTGACACACATCAACAATCAAGGCAAACTCCAAAAGCTCATTTGCACACATGGAAATATAAGTGAAATAATAAAATAATTAAGTTATGATGGGAACTGGAAGAAATGTCTTTATTGCTTTAATTCCATCTGAGCACTTTCACCAATGAGATGAAGTGGCCGTCTGGGTCATTCAACAAACCTTTTGGATCAGTTCAAGGATTTCCTCATTGCTCTCAAGTATGCAGGACTGGAAGATGTGGCGGAGCATATCTTGTAGGATGGGGTTGATCCACATTGCACAGCTCTGAAGAACAAAAAACACACTGCCTTACTTATGTTGGCCTGTGGACTAAAAAAAGCTTGTGTTGTTGAGTGTTGTTTGTATTTGTGCTGTTAATTCCTGCGTAAATAAAACCTGACAATTTTATTACCCGAAAATACAATTCCTTCTTACCTGGTCCGCTTTAGACAGCAGTGTGAAAAGGGTTTCCAGTGCTGCCCGTCTTACGGATGATATAGTGTGTCTCAAGAACGGCCAAACTCGAGGGACCAGGACTGTTAATGACTGCTGCATGCTAGAGTAGACAAGAGTGTAGGTCAATATATATACACACACACTCAGGAAAGGGCCATGCAAGAGCTAAAAAAAAATGATTACAATAACACCTTATTACAAGGGTATACATTTAACCCCTGAAGAGTCAGTACTCATCTAATTGTGTGTTTATAGCAAGTTTGCTCAGTGGTGGGCTTGCATTGTGTACTTTCATGTAAATCCAGTCCAAATGAAGTTCAGCCAACCTCCTGGTGCATTGCTGATGCTCCACATAACACACAACCACAGAATGCAGTGGAGACAATCTGCTTGCCTTCAGTTTTATTACAATAGATGAGCCAAATACTTGTCATTGCTTTTCCTTTGCCTGGTCTTTTGTACAATACTTTGCTGGGAGTCAGCTAAATTTGCTCAGTAATGTTACCAAATGAGACTTACACTATACATCTCTAATTCACAGCACAGTGCCTCTTTAGAGTTGGACAAAAATAAAATAAAATAAAATGGTTCTGAGGCAGCAGCACTTATGTGAACCTCCCTGAGACTGACCTGCATTGTCGGACCTGGGGGTAGGTGAGCAGCGAGGACAGTAATGTCATGATGCTGTTGGTGGAAGCAGTGAGGTCATCCAGGTCCAAAAGAGCATCCCATAGTGTGTTCACAATGAAGGGTACCTGAGAGACACACAGAATGTAGTGTCTAACCAACTAAATTAAGACCTCCAAAAGGAGGACAACGTGGAAAATGACATTGTTTGTGTGGAAGTGTCAAACTTCAAGACAAACTAAAACTCAATCAGGATATATTGTTAAAAGGCACAAGGATTGCCTCTCTAACCTTACTGGGGAGTAGCTGTACCAAGCCTTCCACCACAGGAATGAGGGCTGAGGCTGCCACAGCCCTGACATCATCATCTAGGTCCTGCAGGCCTACAGTGATAGCAGGGAGCACCCGGGGCAGTAGAACAGAGATCAGGTCCTGGGAAACAGACGAAAAGACAGATGAAGGTGAGCACAGATGTATGGGTATGAGATCACAAAGACAGACACTTTGCAGTGGCATCTCTCCACATGCAGCACATCGCATATGCTTGCATCCATGCACCTAACTTCCCACCCCCACAACTTATATTCATGACCATATGGCTCTAAAATCAAATACATTGTAGAACCCTGCTATGCTTATTTAAGAGCTCATCAGATACACACAGAAGAGGTGCTACCTGTCGGACAGCCAGGGCGTACTTGATCCCGAGCAGGCCTCCGTGACGGGCCTCCCACTGGTCTTCTTTCAGCAGCTTCAGCAGGACATCTACTGTCATGGAAACACCAGTTTCATTCATGTGGCGAAGGGCCACACCGAGTGTCTGGGCACACGTCTCCCTGACAGGAGCCACCACCTGGCAAAGGGGGTGGGATACAGGATAATTTTCTTTCTTTTTTTTTTTTTTTAAACTCAGGCATTCAAACCAACATAAGGTCAATCCCGATTAGTTCCTCCTCTATGGCTGAACTGAATTTTTAAGGCTGTGTTGTTGTATTACATTATTCTGGCTGATGTTTATTTTGTCACACCTTAGATGTAGCCAGTAGTGGAGCAAATGAGTCACAAGGAAATGTAGCACACACATGACTTAACGAGGATAAAGTAGAAGGTTCTATATTTATTTTTTTTAAATCGTAACTTTTTCAACTCACTGCTCTTCTGCAGTGTTGCCACACTGATGGAGGAAATATAAAGAAAGCCACTTTATCAACAGTAGAACGGTCATACTAAGCATCGGAATAGTCGACATACTTTTGTTATTTTGAGGAGAGGCAAGTGTGAAACTACAGCCTTACACAAATATGATATAGGACCCTGTTTAGACACTACAAAAAAAAACAAAAAACATTGAGGCCGAACAAACCTGCAGGTATAAATATAGCTAACAGTAAAGATATTACAAGGTCAATTACATATAACCTTAATAAATAACCATGACATGAACAAAGTAAAGCAGCATAATGTGTTACATGTCCTCCTTTACTACACCACATGTCTGGCGCAAGTGTCTCACCTACAAAAAGCCTCTCAGTAACTTTAAAAAATTTTATTTAAAAAAATAAAATGAAAAGAGACCTACCTCATCAGATACAAAATCTCCAAAGCGGTCAAGAGCAAAGACACAGAGCAGCCGGATGACCAGGTCCTCTATCCACTCCTGATGCTGCCGTAACATCTAATGCCGGACAGTTTGTGTCATGTTTAATTCTTATCAAAATGTTAAAAAACAAACATACAGAGGACAAGGCTATGATGTACCTGTTCTGCAGTGCTTCCTACCAGCTTCCCGCCCCCAGCACCATGGGACTTGAGTATTTCTCTAAGACCTGTGCCTGCACCATGCCGAACCTGTAAACAACCACATACAGTAAGATGCCCTTGCCATCTGGTATTGATGGGGTTTCTGGGTCTGAAAATATTGCTGAACTGTGGAAAAACATTATGACCAAGTAACAGCAGACCATCTGAAGTATGCTAGCCATAGAATCTTAGTGTTACTTGCTATGTGTTTTTCTGGATTCTTAATGCATGGCATGCTACCTGACTCTATGTTCTCTTTCTTATTAATGCCAGTAAAATGTCCGGCATTAAAAATGACAGACCAATTGCCCTGGCTAGCGTATTCTCCAAAGTATTAGAACGAATTCTCTGGGCTTAGACTTATTAACTATCAGATGTATGTTGATGACTTAATCGTCCTGTCTCCTTACAGTGCCGATTTACAGCAACTGCTCAAAGTCTGCCCAAGTTATGGTATAGAGTATGACAATAAATTTGCTTCTTAACAAAAAAAAAAAAAAAGAGAGAGAGGAAAAAAGTTGTCATGATTGCTAAAACCAAGGAGGATGAGAAGCAAAATTAATGATGTATAGTGCCAGTGTTGCAAACAGTATGCACAAGCAAATAAGCCATCACATAAATTTCATATATGTACAGATTATCTAACAGCCCTCACTTACTGCACATTCTATACAGCCACTTGTGGTGCAGTTAGAGTAAAGCAAAAAAAAAAAAAATGCTTCAGGCGTTATTTAATAATGCATTTATAGTCATTATGTGACTAATAAAGTCCCCAGCCTTTACGTTGTGTTGAGGAATATTATTAACAAATTCATTGGTCGATTAACTGAATGTCGTCAGTGTTTTAATCACTGTGGACTTCTGAGCTGCAATGATTATATCTTTGTGTTGTCCCTTCAGCATTATTATGATTATTATACTGATATGGACCTGTCAGTCTGAAATTAAGTTGAACTGAATTTTTTCATACTGGTCATATACAAAGGTGTTAAAAAGGAGTTGTGTTTAAGTATGTATTTACTATTTTGACAACAACCTATAAAAGGCTCAATAAATAGTTTGACCATATCACTGAATTTTAAAAGGTCTGTCAATCCATTTGAGACTAACAGGTTCCAATCCTGAAATTCTCAGCAGTTATTTGCTAAAAAATGCTTTGTTTTTACCTCCCATGAAGGATTGAAGAGGTCATTGCACAGCTCCTCACAGAAGCTTTCCAGAGGCCACTCATGTATCTTAGGACAAAACGATGACAAATCAGTTACATCATAACAAATGTGAACTGTTTTTAATACTGCTATTTATACCATTTTTAGTCAATCAATAGTTCGGGACTTGACATCAATGACTGAACTGCCTGATCCCTTACCTCATCTAAAAGACTGGAGTTATCTGGAACATTGTCAATTAAGACTTTATGGTCTGTTGCCGGTTGGTCAATGACTACATTGGTGGTTTTCCTTCGTTTCTCTTCAGGTTCACCCTCAAAACTGTCATTACTAAAGGGTGGAGAGATCACAAAGTGAATCACTTTATCATCACAACCAATCAAAACTTTACATGTAAAGGCTACGATCATGAAAAAAGTAAGTTGATGCTCTGAAATGCACATTAGTATGTGCGGGGGACTTCAATATGTAGTTCTACATTTCTACATGGTCAGAAATAACAGCCATGATCACACTGGGTATGCTGCAGGTTCACAGTATACATAATAATCTTACCTCTTTTCATTTGGATCCATGTCTCTGGACCTTTGTTTGGCCACTAGCTTGGCCATCCTCTTAGCCTTATTCTTCTGACGACTGCTCATGCCCGGCCGGAACTCTGAGTCAATCAACTCAGCAGCCTGAATGGGCTGAAAACAAAACAGTGGAGCTGATCATTTAAAAGTTTAACTGAACATAAACATGATCAGCTGTAGATGAGATTACTGAAAGAATCATTGAACAAATTAATTCTCTGGTTCACAGCATTATGACTCTCCAAGAGCTGCACACTGTTTCAAAGAAATCTAACCTCCTACTCCAACAACAGTTCTCCTAGGTTAACTGCATTCTCTCTGCCTGTTCATGCAAAAGTCAAGTTCATTGTTTTATGTTGTGTAGGAATTTCGGCAGGAACAGGCTATCAGTGAATGAAGCCCCGTACACCAGACTACCAATTTAATTGTAGCTACCTATTCAACAACAAACATGACCATGGCCAACATTCTTAAATACAGCTCAGCGAGAAATACAAAAATGTGTTTATTATGCTGTATTGCACATCATAACTAGAAATATGTACAGCACCTCACATTAGATAAGACACGCAGGCTTGGAAGATACTACATTAACCAAGACTAAAACTGGAAACACAGAAATATCAGAGTGTGATTCACAAGAGACAGAGAAAGACAAAAGAATGATTCAGAAGAAGACTGTCAGAGAGGACAGCTGAATCTGTATGAATTTATTTAAACTTCCTGAACAGATGTCCTGTGAAGACATGCTTTCCTGTAGCAATGCAAAAAGCGTGATGATGAAAAATGACTTCTTTGACTTCATACAACTTAGCTAGGTAAGTCAGGCCATGACTTTAAGCCACAGACTCTCACCACCGAGCAACACTCAACTGCTGACAGAAGCAGGCGCCCACTTCCTGCCTCATGCTTTTCATCATCTTCAACTATTTTTCAACTTTATAGGTCACCCAAGGCTACAACTTGCAGTAAGAGCCTTGGTGAACCAAAGAACATAAAGTGCATGCCCAAAAGGTCTGCTGAATCAAAGCTAAGAGGCTAAACTGAGACCTACCACGTGGTTCCGGGAGCTGGATCCAGCTGTGGCTTTGCTTCCATGGGCTCGAAGCCCACTGGTTTGGCAGGTATAGTCTAGGTCCTCGTCATTGAACAGTTCCTCTGTGTTCATGCCGATAGCAGCGCCCATGTCCAGACCCAACTTCTTCTGAAGAAGCTTTCTCTGACGGGCCAGGCGTTCCTTTGGGTCCATCTCACCTGACAACAAATGACAGGAAGTCAGGGGAGAACTTTAGATTTCCTATAGGACAAGTGCACTGTAATTGTGTGAGGGATACTGATTATCTGTAAGTAACCAACACGGTATCATTTTGGAGGTAAATGCAGCTAGACCACAAAATGATGAGGGCTTGGGCCACAAAGACAGGAACGGTATCAAAAATATTTCAGGAAATCACCTAGAAGATGCTCATTTAGCAAACTTCAACAATATACGGGAGAATAAGAATGAGAAGTGAAATCCTGTCACAGAGAAGCAACAACTGGTAACAACTGACTGACAGGAAGTTCAAATTCAAATGACATCAAAATACGAAGAGAAGCAGTTTTTCCTATTCAATTAGCATTCAAATTCATGGAAAAGTAGCCATGCTGCTAGTGTGGTATTTGTGTTTGCCTCAGCATCAATACAAGTGTGTGATCTCAGGAATAAGGAATACATCTAGCACACAAAACATTGTTTAGCAAACAAAGAATAATCATAACTGAATGTTTCCTCAAGTCAAAACTAACAGGTCGGAAAGAGCAGATTCAATCTCTGAATTAGCTTAAAAACAAGAAGGATCAAAACACAAAGCTGTCCTGTGGTAAGTGTCCCAAAAAGACTAGCCAATAACCAAGACCATCCTACTCTTACATTCATGGCTCAGGTTACAATTTATATAAAGAATTTACACAGTGCAACAATGTATAAACTGTGTGTATGTAAGTAACAGTGTGGAGGTTACTGTAACAAAAATACATAAATAGATAAATAAAAAATAAAGAATCTCTGCACACCAGTTTTGTCATCCTGCAGCTCAAACTCTGCACCAGCGGATCCCAGCAGGGAGGCCCCGTGTTTGAGTAGGCGGGAGATGTCAAAGTGGTAGAAAGTCAACCGGTCACAAGAGGAGTCCTCGGGAGACAAATCTTCACAAGACTCTACATGAAACACACAAAAAAGATTCATAACTGCACATTTGTCCCTCTAACTATTTAATGAAACTGAGGTCATGCACACACTAATGATTTTCATCAAGAATAAGACTTTTCTTTTCCACCCTTTAAAACAGTCTGCACATCGGATGAGTCTGAGGTCTTACATTGTTGTATGAACAGGTAAAACATATGCTTTTCCAGAACTGCAATGCATGCCTTCACAGATGCTGTCGGGTACCAAGCAGCAGAAAAGTGTCTGATGCTCCTTGAACTCATTTCGTGCAATACAGCATATCACACAATACAGCCTTCACATAATCAACAATCTCAAACTGGTATCTGCATATGAATGTAGAATCTACAGGTAAGGGGCAAGATGTTGGTATCGGAAGTTGTTTCTGTTAGTAGTCTGAGTAGCACCGGTTGCATGTAGGTAAGCAGCCCGTGTGGACAGCAAAAGAGGTGGAACACATTGGCCGAAATGCAATCACAGAAGCTAACGTCAGCTATCATCTGACAGTGATTCCCCTTTGTTTTTTTATGTATCTGCATTCTAATGCAGATATCAGTTTTAAGAGATTACTTGAAATGTCAAGTTGTTGGCAAGTTTGAAAGTTAAGTTGCTAATCGGACTGTTAAGGTCTTTCACAAAACCAGTGCGTAGAAGAGGAAGCCTTGGCCCAGATATCTGTTACTCGTTACCAGAAAATCCACTGGCTACATTGGAAGCCCCGAAACATTGTCCGTTGTGCCTAGGGGCTAAATGGTCATCAGAAAAATCAAATGAAAGTCTATAGGTTTCCAGATTGGATAACAATGTTGCTAAAGGGGAGAGGCTCAACAAAGTTTGAGATCATGTCAAAAACACAACTGCAAATGCAGTGTTCAATGTGGCACACGTGCCTCATCTTAACATCACTCCAATTTGACAGCAGTGAAATATTTGAACAAGCTGAAAAGCTCACCTTCTTTAGGCTTGGGGGTTGGGTCCCACTCAGGAATATTCTTCACAATGGCCTCAACAGCTTGGCCTGCTGCTATACGAGTGTCCCAGTTAGGACTCCTCAGGTAGGTCAAGACCTTGTCATTCACAGAAAATACATTAACACATAAAATTTTAATTGAAACTGCTTGACATACAAATAGAAGGAAAGAGACAAGTTAAATAGCCAACACAGAACATAATCTGCACCTTTGTATTTTGCCCCTTTGTCATAACATTAAGGTGGTTTGTTACAAATGCAGGGGCAGAATCAAATCGAGGTGTTAATATGGTATAGAGAGCTCAGAGACCAGGGAGCAAGATTTACACTATTATACATTATTAGTATTCCATAAATTTGATTGCAGGGACAGTGTTATATGCCCAGATTGAGTCTTTCATGGGCCTCCATTAAATCTTGAGCTATCAAACACACCTTTGATAGGAGATTATTGAGTTCATGTGGGTGGAGTTTCACCACTTCTCCAAGCTGCTGGGCTGCTGCTTTCCTGGTTACTGGTGTTGTTCCAGTGTCAAGCAGGATAAACAAACGGTCAAGTCTAAAGACAAGTTACAAAAAACAAAACAAGGTCAACATAAATATTACAGATTATGTGCAGCAGTCAACAAGCAACATTCTGGTTCCTCTTCTCCAGTGTTTGGCACTTTACTGTGAAAGGGCCACCTCTAAATTCTAAGTACCGCTACCCTCATGTGAAGATTTTTTGTGCACATTAGTATAATTTTTGCATTTTTTATTGATCTTAAAGAAATGTCACAATATCACTCATTGTGGCAAATGCTCTAAAGGCATGACACTGACATTTATTTTAATGGATAAAAACAACTATGTATTATCAATTTGCACCAAGGTAACCTGTAATGATCCTGGTCTTTCACTGATGTCATTAGCAGTCTATTAATATAACAAAGTGGATTAGAGTATGGGGTGTGACTTCAGGTACCACTAATACTTAAGCTGAACTGCAGATGAGTCTACTTTGCAATGCAACAGAGGACCAGTGGCACCACGTGGAATTATCATAACAATTGCAAAGAAAAGCATTAAGCACACATCAAAAGCATCTTAGCACAAGATAATACTGCCACATATTTAAAGTTATGTTAAAGATGACTGTAGCATCAAGGACAGGCTGCAAACACTTAAATCTGACAAGCTTGGGTGTTTAACTTTGCACTGAATAACTTGTGTCACTAACCAGTGTCCTGTTCCGGTTGCAAAAATTAATAAGGTTAACTGACAGGTAGCCAATGGTGGCTTCTCGCGTTTGCAAACTGGTTTTCCTGACACAACTTCACTATCACATAAGTTCATCTTTAACGTTAACTTGCTTAACGGTCGAGCATCACCAGAGGACTGTGAAACAGTAAAACGTGAAAGTAGCTTTAACTGGTATTTCGCACCTGCAGTGAACATCAGTCCAGACTGAGTTATGAGTCCATACCGCACCCGGCCTGAAACCCTGTACCACGAATAGTGACTTACACCATAACGGTACACTGTGTTAGCTTGTAGGCTAACGTTGGTCGGCCGACGCCATGCCATTCTTTACCAAATCAAAAGCTAGCAGATTAGCTAGCTAATTGTTAAGGAAAATCGGAAATATAAAAGAGAGTAACGTTAAGGATAAGCCCGTCTTACCTTGATACAGCCATGGTCAATTACTGTACGACCTTTCACGTTCCACATTCAACAGGCAACCAGTAATTTGTGACTTTTCCCTCGCGACTGTTTAACGTTTCCAATGCGGCAGATAACAGTAGATGAAGTCATTAGCTAGTTAGCAGCTAATGCTAGCTAGCCGAGGCCCAGGCTGTGCGCTTCTGACCACACCAACTCTATCTACCGAAGAGAGTGAGTTCACGACCAATTCATGGCTTCAAAGTTGTCCCTCTTGTCTTTACGGTATCTTCTCTCACAAAATATCGCCAAGTACCACACGCATATCAATCTATAGCTAAAGTTATCCTTCAGAACTCTCCGCGGATAAATATTTTAACCGTATAAGATGTAAAGAGTTATTTTGTTGCACGTTGACGGGAACCCAGACGACTGTTTTTATATGAGGAGCCATCTTGCATTTATTCCTTCCTCCATAGCAGGCGGGGGCTGATTGGTTAGGAGCATCGGGGAGAGCCAATCAAAATGCACGTTAAAAGAGGAAGCGCATGGAAAGAAAAAAAAAAACGAACATGACATTTTTCTCAGTTTTTGCTACCTTGTTGCATCCTACGTGGCTGCAGTTAATCTAAAACATAAAATAATACCACTAACAGATGTGTTTGTGAGTGTGTATGCTCAAATAGATGCAGGCCACTTATTATTTAACTGCCATTAACTGAGTTTGCTTCTAACACTAGTGAAGGCAATTTCTGAAGAGATTGCACTGTGAATGCTGGATGTTGAACTGTGTTGCTGGTTTTAAAAGTTGAATAAAACCAACAGTGTGGAAGATATTAAGGTTTGTTGAACAGATGACACTAGCCTGCATGCTGCCTTTAATTTGTATGAAGAAGCAGTATAAAGAGTTGGAAAGTGCTAGTAGTATAACAGAAATATTGATATTAATAATAAATAATAGCAATAGTTATTATTATCATTGTTATCATCATCATCATTGTTATGTTTGTAAAATGTGTGTTACTATGGATGCCCCTGTCTGCTGCAAACCAAATCTATCCTTAGGTACAAATAAATTAACCTGAAGCTGAACCTGCAGAAGCAGCTGAAGGAGTATGAGTAATGGCTAGTAGCTATACTGTGCTGCTGGCATTAATTTGTATGAAGAAACAACATAAATCTCATAATGTATGAAATATGCAGAATTTTATAAGGTCTGAATTAAGTTTCTGTCTTTATAAATAAGCATTTAAGGCTTGAAAAATTCTAGAAATAGTGAAAATGTCTAAGATCTGTAAGTGTGTGTGTGTGTGTGTGTGTGTGTGTGTGTGTATTGGATGTGTTACTTATGTTAAGGGGACATCTGTTCAAACAATCACATTGTGGGGACTCGCTTTCCTTATTATTTCCTTTTTAGGGTAAGTTAGTTGGCTAAGGTTAGGGTCAGTAGAGATTTATATAATTATATAGGAAATTAATGTAAGTCTATGTAATGTCCCCAAAAATGATGGAAACACGAATATGTGTGTGTATGTGCGTGTGTGTGTGTGTGTGTGTGTGTGTGTGTGTGTGTAAGCATGTGCACAGGCATGTCAAATTGATAGCAAATCTATATCAGCTGTGTTTCCCCAGCTAATTAAAGGTTACCGTGTTGATGGTAAATACTGTTTGACTTGTGGTTCAGAGAGTTCATTACAGAGACTTTAGCTGAGGAACACCTCTCATACTCCTGCTTCTTCCTCAAAGACAGTAACTCCTTTTGCCTAAATGGCAACATCCAAAAAATAGAAGACCCTGTCGAGCACGCAATGTGTATAATCCAGTGTTTGGTAATGTTATTTTTAAAAGCAACCTGTTACATTACACGATAGCTGTTATTGAAAAGTAACTTGTTACGTTACAGCATTACAAACTGAGAACTAACATGTTGGAGTAACTTTGTGTAAATACAATTAAATAAAAAGCCACCTGCAATTCCTAGCACTTTTTTTTTTTTTTTTTTTGTGCAGAGGATGCGTAGCCTACATTATGTCTCCCTTTCTATGTATCGACTCTACTGTTAAGTCATAAGCAAATGGCAGGAATAAGAGATGCAGTATCCCTTTTACAGCTCTTTATTAATGATTACATTTGATTACAAGTAAACATCAGATTAAACTTCAATGAGAAAAGCTGACTTATTTGAAGTACATGGCATAAATAGAAACCGAGGTCACCTGAGCATTGTGGAGCAGTGCTTCGCTTGCAGCTGCTTCTTCACATTTGAAGTAGAGCTCTTCGCAGCTCACAGACTCTTATCACCCAGACATGATTTACATTTTGCTGTTCTGTTCCTGTCTTTTTCATCCACAAATTCAAAATAATGCAAATACTTCTGTGTCATAAAGGCTGTCATTCTCACTAGCTGAGCTATTCGAGGAGTATGAGTAATGGTTTTAATTTGTATGAAGAAACAGCGGAGGAGTATGAATAGTTGGAAAAGCAGGACAGTGTCTCATTAGTATGAATAGAATGAAACAACTCAAAAGTTAACACAGTTACAAAGGGACTTGCCTTTCTTATGGGGACGAAATGCAAATCCCCATAATGCAAATGCTTAAATTTTAGGGTTAAGGTTAAGGTTAGGGTAAGTATTGGATTTAATTGGTCAGCTTGAGACGAGACAAAATTGCACTAGAGTTGATTAAAAAACAAGAGAGTGATGGTCACACACATCCAAAGAACTATTTTACCACTTAATAAATGCATATAATGTAAATTCAATATTTTACTAAATGTTGTTGGTGCTACTGAGCTCTTGACACCATCAATCCTCTTTTATCGTCACAGCTGTATATTGCATGTTTTTCACAGTCTACAGGAGAAAAACAAAAAGAAACACTATGGTATGGTATGGCTGTGCATATGAGTAGTTTAACATTTGCATGTTATGCAAGACAGACAAGGAAAAGAAAGCACAACTTTATGGGTGACCATTCTCAGTCTGTCCTCATAATATTTAATGGTTTCTCAAATTGGGAAACATTCACACCACAGCCTTTATTTCTTTCTCATAAGTTAGCCTGAAGGAAGAGGTCTAATTCTGCCATGTATGTGATTACTGAATATTAAAAATGCAGTCTGACCTCTATTATTTGAAGGCTTGGTCTTTCTCCTTCAGCAATGCAATTCAAAAATGAACCTGAACCTAAACCTTTCCAATGCTCGCAGCGTGTTCTTGAAGCACTGTCATTAAAATCAGGTATAACTCACAGGCCAAGGTTTAGGATGCTTAAAAAAGGTGAAAGTTTTGAGGTCTGCAAAAGATCCTAAATTATATTTTTGGTATTTATGAAAACACAAACAAAACCATGCAACTAATCTGCAGCGGTTATAAGAAGGACCGCAGGGGATCCACCTCATCTTCTCCCGTGGCTGAACAGCAAACATAAACTTGACTTAAGAAGATGAAGAGGGCAGCTTTTGAGATGACTGAGTTGCGTCAAATATCTTTTACATCAAGGCATAAAAGCGTCGCTGCACAGAGGGGCTGCATTGTATCTTTGAAATGATTTTATCACATAATGAGCATCCTGTTTTTAGAATTTTGGTTATGAAACCATGTTATGCAATGGCTAAAATAAGCACTGGGCAGTGCAGTTTGGAGTGCTCACATTTACATTACAGCTTAACCTGTTTTATCTCTTTGTGGGATGCAAAGTATACAATTGCAATAGGTGACTGTAGTATAAATAAATGATCAATATGCCTTTCCAAATTAGGAAGAATAAGATTAACATTTTTGTTGCTTTTATTAATATCATTGTTTATATTTAAAACCAACATATAGACATAAAAACCCTGACCCAGATGCGACTTACATGTATATTTGCCATTTTTGAGTCGCCCTTGCCTGACTGCTGTATACATAAAGGTTATATTCTTGATAGAAATGGATATTTCTATGCACAGAGTATATGTGTGCTCAGTGCAGCATCAGAGTATTGGAGAAAATGAGCAAAGCTGTCAAATATCAGGTGCAGCTGAAGGCTTGCAGCACAAGCTACATAACGTTAATACTGAGCACATTTATTTTAGAACTGGCTATGATTCACACTGTGTTTCGAAAGAGATCTTTTTCACCTTCTGATGTCAGTAAATATGGCTGCAGAACCTAGAAACAGCTAAAAAACAAGTTTAAAAATAGGCAAAGCTTCACAATCAAAACAATAACACCGGGTTTTTCGCTGAAGCAGGTCTTATTGAAAATATCACTTTAACATTGCGATACCTGGTAAATTAAATCTGCAAAAGTTTCTAGTCGCAAATTGACATTTAAGACCTCTTCATGTCCTTTGAATACACTGCTGCTGCTGATCTCGGTGACATATTCATGCTAGCTGGTGTCTGTACTTCTGAAGCAGGGTGAAGGCAAATAGATCATCCAAACTGAATAGAAAAGAGGCATCGTTATGCACTGATAGAAAATATATTTTCAGAGCTTTGAATACAATCTATCATCTGAACGCATGTAATGGGCTCATTCATTCTCCTTCAGAAGGTGGACAATGTGGTTTTCATGAGGCACTTTTTTGTGTAGGCTAATGAGCTCATGAATCTGGAGGAGGAGGATGCTTCAGTCACTGGAGATAACGTTTTTGTTTTTTCCTTTCTTTTCTCACCATGTGCAATGCCCTGATTTGATCTGTTTAATCCTTGAGTTGAGTTGTCACTCCCAGACTAAGTTGCCCTGTAACACAGTTACAGCAAAATCCTAATAAGTATTTAATGATATTTATAAAGGGTGGTTTAGACTTCAACACCATAACTGTATACATAAACCTCCAGTATAATATAATATACATCCAGTCACCCTATCATATTACTACTGTATATTACTATGAATGTACCATGGAGCCCCTATAGTCCAGAAAAGTGTTGTTTTTTTTTGTTTTTGTTTTTTTTATCTTGCGCAAACAATGCATTTATCTTGCACAAGATTAGAACTTGTTAGCACAAGATAATTATCTTGTTGAATCAAGATAATTATCTTTTTGGCACAAAATAAAAAAAATTGGATAGACTTTTTTTATTTCAAAATGCCTGTTTTCAAGTGCTGTTATTTCACATTTTTATTTTTCATTTTCACACATTTCATTTTTTTTTTCATAAAATCAATTTTTATAATAGTCACTTGTTGCCAGTGGCAGTAGTCACCTCCCCTTCATCTTTTAGCCAATCAGGTGTACTCCTCCTCTCTTAAGCTTGCAAGGTCGACCACTGCTACCAAATTCAGCCAGTTAGCTCCTGTTAGCTACAGAATATCAAAAATGCTAAACTTATCCTGAATCGGGCAACTAGAGAGTGCTGCTGTCAATAAGCACAGTACACAGACACAGTAACTGCTGTTAACCTGCTCTGGCTTGTCAGCTTTAGGTTAGCACGGCTGCTAATGCTACCTACCTTGTGATCTTGGATTACAGTATTATTCAGCACCAAACTGAGAAGACAGTGTTAGCATTGTTAGATGGCTTACGTTGGCTAGAGCAACCATATAGAAATAGTTTCTGTCTTTCTGTTATTTTACTCTTTTTGAGTCTTTTTGAGTCTTTTTCTTAGGAACATCTTTTGATGGAAAATGCAGCAGAAATAACTAAATGTTGGTCGATAAACAACACACAACCCAGCCTAGCGAGTTAGCCAACGAGGTAGCTAGCGTGTGTGTGTAGCCTTGTGAAGCTAAGTAAGTAAAAGGAGATATTAAATTCTGTGTCTGTCTGCTGTGTTTATTTGCTGTAGCAGCTAGATAGCTGATTCAGAATTACTTTGCATCGTTATTGCTCTGGCTAACAGGAGCTAACTGTCTTAATTTGGTGGCAGTATAAGGTGCTTAAGAGGCAGAGGTGACAACACCACTGTCATAAAACGCTACATTATGAAATCTAAAAAGTTATGGAATTAAAGTGGCATTTTGAATATGCAAATATTGAATAAAAACATATTTCTGAAAAGGGGCATTTTGTAATAACTTTTTCTAATTAATTATTGTTTAATAATTGCAAAATAATAAAATCAAATAAATGTAAAATAATGAGTTGAGTTTTATTTTGTTCAGTTACGTTGCAAGTTATTGTTTCATTTATAGACTTTACACAATTTTAATCATTTGACTAATTTCATCATTAGGTATTTATCTAATATAGAATACTTTGGAGCTCCATAAGCGAGTGGCACCTGACTATGTGTCTTAATGAGCTGCTTCTCATTGGCTGCTGTTAGAGACGCAATCAATTGGATTTTTACAAATGTTTGTGTGGCTTGTGTTGTTCAGTGTAACCTGAATGAAGGCCCATTCACACCTAATAAGCAAATCAACTGCAATTATCTGCTGAATTCTTCCACTTCGAACTTGAACTCTTGTTGTTCCAGTCATCTTTGTAATTTTCTTTCTAGACGTGACAGTGTTTTTCGGCCCTAGCGACATGAAACACAGTAATGCCTTGGAGCAGTCCTCACACTATTCCCCTCTTGTTGATGTCTTGTGAACAGAGGCGCAGAGAAACGTGAGTTTTCGCCTGCCTGCCCTGAAGGAGCAGTTTGACTTCACAGCAGAAGAAGTGGGGCTGTGCTCAGTGTTTGAAGTTTAGGAGCTCTTACTTTCTCTCTACTGTCTAACACAAACTTTTCTCTTGTTGCTTATTATTTTGGCACTTCTATTTCTCTACTTTCATCCTCTTTGCTTACTGACTTTTAATAGTCAGACATTCCTTCCTCCTTCTTAAAAGCGTTACTTGGTACTGTTAGTTCTGCTGTTTTGACTCTGATAAATAATTCCCTGCGGATTAGCTCTGTTTCTGTTGTAAGCATGCCTTTGTCCAGTACCTATAGCAGCAAAGCCTGGATTCACTTGATTTCCTGAATAATGAGCTTGTAACCATGTTTGTCTTTTGTTTCATAAGTGCTATAAAATGTGGTTTCCCCTGAGCTGTAACTGTATGTTTGACAAATCTTAGTCTCTTTGCAGAAAACTGAGCGGACATCTGAAATCACTAATGCCTGCTCAAATTTAATTCTGAACCTATGTGCTTGGATGCAATGTTCAATACTGTGGACCAAGACTCTCTTGCACATATTGAAAGAGAAGAGAGCTCTCATCATTCCTCCTGTCTGCACTGGCTGTGAAGTGATCCCTCCTAGGCCCAGCTCCAAATTAAGAATTGTGGGATAAAGTCCTCATTCTGTGCAAACATGAATTCAAAGGTTCAGCCAAAGATAGTATGAGGCTTCAGCAGTCATTAGAGTTAGTATCTGTCTTTTTCTTTTTTTTCAATAAAAAGTTCCCTCTTTGTGTTACTATCTCTCCACTGGAGTTTGTTAAGGAAACACTGTCAGGGTAAACACAAAGAGGGAATTTCATACTTGACCCATGTGATTTGACTAACTCAGACTGCCAGAGGGTCAGAAATTAGCTGAGGCTGATTGCTTAAGCCAAACTTTTGGAATATGTTTTCATACAGAACGAGGGCTGTGAACATCACTTACATTGTCTTCATGGCGAGTAAGGAAAAGATAAGATAAACTTTATTTATCCCCAGCCGGGGAAATTTGGGAGGATATGGTGTTCCACAAGGACCAGTGTTAGACCCATTTCTCTTTTGATTTCCATGTTCATCTAAGACCACAATATTCACCAAAATAATGTCTCCTAGTTGCTGTCCTGATATTGCACAGCTTCATGTCTGGCTCAGAATCTCTGACACCAGCACCTACACATATTCTCATGGTGTGTCTGTCAATGTAGAATAAAACGCAACAAAATGCTCCACTGTTGTGGAATATGATGAATGTGATCTAGAGTGCCTTTGGGGTGCTTATTTGTTTTAAAATAAAAGGGAACTTTTCTGAACAGTTTTTCTCTCTGGGATATAAAAACTCTGTAGCTCAATACCTCAAAAGCACTCAGACTGCACATAGAACTTTTTTCCATGGTCATGATGCTGAATTTAAAGGGGAAAACTCTGCTGTCATCAAGAGAAAATTAATGGAGTATGGACAAAAGCACAAACGCTTCTCAGCGTGACCAATTATATTACCATTGTTTCGTTTTCAACTTTTATGGATGGCCTGGATGTTTAATCGCTAGTGAAGGCTTTACTGTTGTTTTTGTTCCCCAGGAAAATCCATGCTCAAGAGGCATGCTGTGCTACGGGCTGATCAATGGCACCAAGACAAACCACACAAGTTCTTTCCAAGGTCACTCTAATTATCAGAGGATTACATCACACTGATTACCACATGCATAAATGTACATTCTGAATATGGAAAATAGAAGTTGCTAAATCCTGTTAGTATGCATGGAGTAACAGATGGATGGGTGGGCGGATTGGGTTTTCAGATGCAGTATTTTAGAAACCACCGGAAAGTATGTGAAAGTCATTTAACTTCTCTTTCCGACTGTTCATCTGGACACTTAGAAACGATCATATAGAACTGAGGGTGCAGGTTTCCACTCTCACTCAGAAGAAGCCCAACCCATGCTGCTAGATGAGATGACTTTACCATGTTCACGGTGGTTTTCCTGCATCACCCTGATCACACACTAAACACCTCTGTGAAGACTGACAAAAGGATCAATGCTGAGCCAATATGTTTTGGAAGGTGTGAGAGTAAGAGGCTACTCTACAGCTGGCCTGTACCCGGACACAGTAGGAAACAGTGAATAAGTAGGCGGTTAAGATAAAGCTTCCTGAATGGCTTCATAAATCCACCTACTGGTTTGGCTGCTGAACTGATATCCACAGTGAACAGCAGTGTTTGGGAGGGGGGAGCAGCGAAGCCTAAACCAGGTCCATCAGGCTGCTTCCTCCTCCACAGGAAGCTCCGCAGTGTATAACCTCAGAGTGGAAATGCTATTTTAGTAGGCCTGCCACATCGTGTCATGTTGGAATCAGGAGTGTAATAAAGGTTTAGCTGGAAGTTTTGTTTCCGTCAGACGTGACCACATTGTTTTAGAACAGGAACTGACTTTAATTAGAGTCTATCAAGACCCCTTGGGGTTTCCTTAAAAGTATAGCCATGATTCAAGACGTGAATAAACAAAGTGGAGTGGAATGGAAACAAATTGATTTGGATGTTATATAACTAAGAGACTGGCTTTGTGTCTCATTCTAAACTTGCCCTTCTCCTCTGATGCGCAGGAGAGTGTGGGCATGTGGTTCACCTCAGAGATACGTAATGTTTATGTACTAGAATAAATATTTAGGATATTCCTTTCCAAGCTTTGCATGACCAGTTAAATGATCTGACGCTCAGAGCCTTAAAAACAAGTGTGAAATGGGGTGGAATCTTGAGAGAAATGAGAATGAATGTAATGACATGATGAAGTATGAAAAATGATGTGTGCACAGCAGCTGACGTTTCTGTTCAACATCTTTTATCACTGGAGAACAAAGAGTCTGTATCCTGAACACATTAGCGGCCTTAGACATCTTTTGACGCGCACAGACTGCTGGCCTGTTTTCATGACTTTACTCAGGGAGAATGTGAGAACATGAAAACTTTGGTTTGGTAAACTTTGGTAAAGCTTTCTTTTCTAGGTGAGACAGCCCACATGCACTGAGATGAAAATCATTGACAGAAATGTGGCACATACTGCCCCCTGCAGATGGTGGATGGCCTCGTCACCAGAAATAAACTGGCATTATATGAATCACATACTGCAGGTAAATAGATATCATAAAGAGAATCTATTACTGAACAGATTTACACTCAACAAAGACTGTTACCGCTGTTGTGACAAATTCAAATCAAGGAACAGAAACCATTAAAGGAAAAAAACTGAATGAAGTGCAGGGACATAATGAATACAGGGGCTTTCATACAGGGTCACCAAATGGTTTGATGAGTCTGAAATGATGTCAGCAGTTAAGAACGCCGACGGGAGATTTTGAAAGTGTTAGACAGCGCTGCACCATCATCAGAACACCAAATTAGGGAATATCTTCTGGAAGAATGGAGTTCATCCCTACAGCAGAGATTCCACAGACTTGGAGAATCTACAACAAGAGGCACTGAAGATGTTCTGGAGGCTTGTGGTGGAATACAGACTCCATTTGTGCTGTTCTTTTCTTTCAGTTATTGTTTATGATGTGTTGCTTTCACTGTTTCTGGTCATTTTGTGCTTTTATTAGACAGCAAAATGTAGAAAGATGACAGCAGGGGATGGGGGGAGGGAGAGAGAGATGGGGTGTGACATGCAATAAAGGCACCTATTTTGAACAGCATGCAGCAGGAAATCACATTTTGTATTAACTGTATGCTCTTCCTGCCTGTTCCAAGACCCCATATTCCCCTGTCACTTTCTCACCTGCTGAAAACACCTGTTTGGATCACTCCACAGGTAAACAGGTTGATTGGTAACAGGTGATAGTATCATGATTGGGTATGAAAGGAGCATCCTGGAAAGACTCAGTCTTACACAAGCAAGGATGGAGCGAGGTTCACCACTTTGTGATCAAATTATCGTATAAAGAAGATTACTACAAGGGCTCAGGAACAATTTGTTAAACTGCTGTCTTGTTACAAATGATTGCATTCTAGTTTTATTGACATTTTGCACAACGTCCCAGCATTTTTGGAACTGGGGTTGTACATTCTAATTCACATCAATGCAACAGCTCTGCCATAGCATCTATCCTGTAAAGGTCATAATGTTCAGCTTTTGGTGACATTGGCAGAAATGTGTAAATTAAACTATTCGTTCACTGTTGAGGTTATAGATAAAGGTGATGCTGCGCTGGACTACCTCAGAGTTAGAGGTGTTTCTATTTTTTTGGTCCTTTCCATTCATATACATGAGGGGGACAGAATATTACGAACACCTCTCAATATAATGCAGTCCAGAACAACACCACCAAATATGAGCTCAGTGCTAAAACACAGAATTGAATTAACACCTCTATGACAGTGTAAAAAAGCTACATATATTACAGGCATCACACATGTAGATTAAATGGCAGAACAGTTGTACTGGATTACCTTAGATTGCACAGGTGTACTTAATAAAGTAGAAATTGAGTACAGTTGGTTCGTTTTATGTTACTGGGTTGTGTCTGTTGCAGTCTGCATCACACTGCCTCACAGCACTGAGACTGCAGGGAGAGTTTGCTTTTGTTCTGTACAGCAGTAGTGCTCAAACTGTTACACCCCCGCTGCAGCATGTACATTACAAGATGGATAGATTTTTGACTGGGAAGGAAAGAAAAACAGGCAATGCTCAGAGCAAGGTCAAATCCAAAATCTGATGATGTCTATCTTGCTCCTGGGTTCACTATGCAAGTCTAGTGTCTATCGTGTCACAACACTCGGGGATGTTCTTCAGTAAAATTGAAGTTGGCTGGTTTTGTTGTGAAATCCAACTTCATGCTGTCATTGTTGGGATCTTTTGGCCACACACCAAAAATCAGCTTTAAGTATTCTGTGTTTCAGCTACAGTGGGTGTTTGGTTACTATCGCACGTCCAGTTTTCTCCCTCACACACTAACAATAATTGTTCACAATCACCAAGGTTTTTAATATAGCAATTATATGACACTATTTTAAACTAGAACTACAATTTTCAGGCAATATGAAAGGAGTCAACAGGACAAAAATCTCAATTCAACTAACAGATTTGTATTTTATTTAAAACATTCATTGTAGAAGTGCATGGCACTGACTGAAATCCTCTGTGTGCAGAAGAGCAACAATCTCTCTCTGCAAAGAAACTGACATCTATGTTCTTTCTTAGTTTTACAAATGACACTCAAAGAAAAACCCAAAACAGAACACTAACACAAACTGTGCTCTCTCATCTCAACCACAGAGTGGTTTGTGCATTCAATACTTCTGAGGTAATTTGGCTCAAAATAACACTACTTACTTTTGGTCTGTAGCTAAATTATACAGTAACATTAGTGGGCAAAGAGGTGCAAACTCTGCCTCTAGCCACCTTATAACAACATTCATATTTGATTTCTCAAACAAACAAACAAACAAAAAATCCTCATACTGGCTCTCCACAGAAACTTACAACAGAGTATGAATATTGCACAATGCGTACGGCTCAAAGTGCTGGACCAACTCATCAAGTCTCTTCAAATTAAAAACACCATTTTTCCTTCAGTGTATTTCTATGTTCAAGAGAAAACAGATCACATCTCTTACTCCCCAAAAATGGCCGCATCCTGAAACTCCATCATCTGTCAAAGTACGGAGCAGAGCAGGTGTAGTGCATGCTGACTTGGTAAGCTCTGCTGGGAATGTTGGACTTTGGATCCAGCGAGGTAGTGATGGCCTGGGTGTTTCTGTGCTGGGGGCCGTTAGGAGCCTGCAGGCTGGTGGTGGAGTGGCCGAGGTAGGAGGCGGGCCTGTGGTTGGGGGCCAGGCCCGGCTGCTGAGCGTGCTGGGGATACTGCATGCTGGGCCGGTGCAGGTACTGGGCCACAGTGGCTGTCTGGCCTGAACCGTGGTACGCTGTCTGGCCCTGCTGCTGCTGCTGCTGCTGCGTCTGCTGGCCAGGCTGCTGGCACTTTTGCTTGCTGGCCTCTTTGACGTCACTGTCATGTGCACTAAAAAAAGAGAAACAAAGTTGTACTGTTGATCAGTGCGTATCCACCTGCAACACTGACGCCAAGATGAATTCCTGCATGTTTTGTTTTGTCTTTGGCGACCCTAGTCATTTTTAATCAGCCGTCACAAACATGTAGAGACAGATACACACATGAGCAGCTTCTCAGCACATGGGACTAGGTTCTCCCATGTGTAGCCTGTCCGGCGCTGCAGTCGGGGTGGCCATGTAGGGGACAGGTGGAGGATGAGGCGGGAGGTGGCCACACAAGCAGCTGCCACCAGTGAGGGGGCAAAACACAAATACACATGATCTGAGGAGAGAGAGAAAACAGCAATCCATTAGCACTAGCAGCGATTCATAATTGGTCATAAAATACTTAAGGCCAGGCTAACTTTGTAGGTTTGTTTTACAATAGAAAATGTTTTTATGCCACACACATTTGTGTGAAAACCCCTGTTAATTGTCATTTGTAGGCTGTTGAAGCTACCATCACACTTACTGCCTAGACTAGACAGCTGAAACAAGAGCGCTACAGTACAGCACGTGAAAGCTAGCTACTGAGGCGGACACGGCTAGTCTCAGCTTAAGCTTAAACTACTCTTGATAGTTTAAGCTATTTATTGATTTTGAGCTATTTAAAGCCATTTTGAGGAATCAACATCTTGGTAATCCAGTTTGTTGTTCTAAATAATGCATCAACTCCACCTAAATCCAATCATTATTGAGAATACCTAAGTAAACTCCTGCTAAGGCTAACTAGCTTAGCAGAGCAGCAGTAACCGCCATCCCAGCTTGTGTTGACTCTCCCGGAAGTCATGTGATTTGTTGTGGTTAAGACAACTTGAAATCACACATTTGAATGGATTAAATAGTAAATTAATTCATCATATTGATTAAAGTATAAATGTCAACAGCACAATAATCAAAATAAACCATCTAGTTAAATGAACAAAAAAGCTAAAGGAACACAGTCTGTGGGTAGATGCTGCATTTATCTCTGCAGGATTATCCAAAGGAAGTCATTTGTTTGCATCCAATAATCAGCCTAAAGAGGCCTGAAATGGAGGCAATCTGTCACATAGGTTGCTGGCCAGCCAGAAAACTTCAAACTCTATCTTCTTAACTTGACAAATCTTAAATGCAACTTACCTTGCAAGGAAACCTCCAGGAAGTAATCAACATACTTGGCCATGTATAGTTTGGTCTTCTCCAGGCTGGTCATAGGCCAGCCATCACGGAGGTCTCCCTCGTGCACAGCGATAGACAGGCAGTATTCTATGAAATGAGCGGCTGTAGGGAGGTACAGGTTCCACTGGAAGGTTTCCAGCAGGAGCAGCTCCATGTCAAGTAAGACCTGCTTCGTCAGGACCAGGTTCATGGAGCTCATGCAGCCCAGGCTGTTCAGGGTCTCCAGCTTGGGCACCCGGTCCTCCCTTTCCTCAAATTTGCCTGTAACGAGGAGCAAAACGTCACACCGTGCAGAGACGGAACAGCCACGTTCCGGAGTGTGAGGTCGGCTTCAAACTTACTGGCCAAAAGAAGACATGAGAGTGAGACCATGTGAAGCTGCTGCACCGTGAGATCATAGCGGTCCATGAAGAGGTCCAGCAGGTAGACGGCCAGGTGTCTGGCTGCTGGACACAGCCTGAAGTGGTTGCTGACGATGGCTATGAGGTCTGCAAAGTATTGTCTCAAGTTGAGCTGAGGGGACTGGGCTTTGTAGGAAGGCAACTTGAGCTCCTGTAAGACAGCATGGTGTGTTTGAGATCTCAGAGCATACAGACTTGATGGTCATTATTATTTAATCTGCTTTAACTATGTATACATGCAAAAATAGACACAATACACACACACACACACGAGCTAGACTGATCAATTGGTCTGGGATGATTTAAGATCATCAAAGATACTGATACTGGCATGGGTTGGCTGGTAACTATGAAGACACTACAGTGTAGAAAAAGTCAACTGTACCTGACTTAATTCAGAGACAAAGTTTCTGTTTCAGCAAAAAGCAGCTTAGTTTTAACTGCAAAACCTCTCTTAGTGTCTCATTACATATTATGGAAACAATATTTAAAAATAGGCTAAAAACAACAATTATTATCATTATTAAAAGTGTTTATGTTATGCATTGATTTAAAAAAGTGACCAATATATCATAAGATTTTTTAATTAATTGGCCTCAAAAATCTTGAAACAGTATGCGCGCGCACACACACACGGGCAAAACACAAGTATTTAATACAAAGAACACAGACTCAGCAATGGCACATGCAAATAATTAGAAGAAAAGGGGCATGAAACAAAGATAGGATGTTACGCATGAAACTGAACCATGACACAAAAATACTAAAATGTCACTTCTGAAGGCTCCACTTGGCAGACGCATCAGAAGTTATGTGTCTCACTCACTTTGTATCGGAGCGACTGGTAGATATCTGCAGCGAGTTGTCCTTTCCACCATTGGTCCTCCAGCTCCATTTAACACAATATTTTGGAAACCTCTGAAAGGCAAATTGCGTGAAAAGCAATCGATCAACTCATACCTCGTGCTGAAGAGGTTTTGCACACGTAAAAAAACAGAGTATCTGATGCACGACCACACTTTCTAACTCGCTTCAGTTCCTCGGATCAGGAGAGGACACGGCCATCAATCGCCTGTCGCTCATTGCATGTTTCTACACTGGCAAGTGAAATCTGTTAATGTTGACGGTTCAAAAGTGGAGACTCACCCGATGAGCACATGTAGTGAATACTGCGAGACAGATCCACCTAAGTCAGCTTCTATTCAAGCGAGCCTGACATGCTTGCTCACACTCATTGTTGTAATCAGGGTCTGTTTGGCCCAGCACGAGTTCAGCGAACGCTGCTGCTGCCTTCAAACGCTACCGGAAACACCAACGTCTATTAAGAGCGCATGAACAACCAAACGTAAATGAAGCCGTGAGAGCTAGAAGGCGGTGTTGAGCTGGTGGTACAATAGCTTTACATACCACATTTTTTGCTACAATGTTACATTATTTAAAACATCTCAGCCTATTATGTTTTTGTCTTTCCTATTTCCTTAAAACAAAACACAAAACACACACATTTTTGAAATAACCTTCTAAATGTTGGTAAAAGTCATTTGTAACAAGGGATATTCAAGTCTGAATTTGTTCTGTCTCCCAGAACCAATTTCTGAGGTAAGATTTGTCATTGTTTTTACCATTATTATTACAGTACCAGCCTAGGCCCAATAGACTGTGGTGCAAATTGAATGAGTCCATATCAAGACATGGCAGACAATAATTTCATGAATGAACCATTGTCTTACCTTAACGCAGCAAATATGCAATAAATACATTTCAAAACAGCACTATACTTGCTTGCGATTGGCACCGCCACACATTAGCGCAGGTCTGCTGCCTGACCATTTGGGAGCAGTGACCGAGTCGCACATGTATAGAACAAAGCGGCATGTGTGGGACAGTGACTGTGACAGACACAAAAATGTGTTGATTCTCTTAAATAAAACAAATCTCCTGGGAATGATGGGTGGATAGGTGAATTCTATGATGTGTTTATTAAGACATTAGTCCCATTTTTGTAGCTGTTATTGAAGAATGATCGCCAACCCTTTAACAAGGCCTTTTTAAATTGATCCCTAAACCAAAAAGATAGAGTAGACCTTCAGCCCTATAACTGGATAAATAACAAAAAAGTTTAATATGTGGTGGATGAGA
Source organism: Chelmon rostratus (assembly GCF_017976325.1). Lineage (NCBI taxonomy): Eukaryota > Metazoa > Chordata > Actinopteri > Chaetodontiformes > Chaetodontidae > Chelmon > Chelmon rostratus. Next base: position 6,221,605 of record NC_055668.1, on the reverse strand, counting down.
GATCTTTCATTGAATGGTAGAGTTCTGCTAAGTGAATATCCAGATTTGTCTGTGTGTTGTTATCATTGGAAAAGGCGAGATAAATGGTAATTGTGCTGACTGTGGTATTTTATTGGTTAAACAACTAAAGTTACCACATATTACAAAGAATACGCAGTGGTTTTTGATGCGTTGCTGAGGGCTGTGCTGCTGCTTCTAAGAGGTTCAGTAATCCAGGTTTCAATGATCAATAATGCTTGGAGAAGTTGACGTCACCTTGAATAAATGCTTCAATAAATACATAACTATTAACATACACACAGCAACTCTGTATCCAGGAAGATTCTTTTGGGCTTCGCTTTATGGAGGAATCAATTGGCAGAAAATTTGGTTAGTTGGGGGAAAATGTTGTCTAAGTAAGAAAGTTAAATTTAAAATTTTGCATTAAGCATATCCAGCAAAAAAAAAAAAAAAAAAAAGCCACGCGAGAGATTTAGAATTGCTAAAGAGTCTTCTGTCTGTAAACTGGAAGAAGAAACATCTGTCTGTCTTTGGCTTCTTCACTCTATGTAGAGCAGAATATTTTGGATTGATGTTCAGCATTATATAAGAAGGAAGACTGGACAGAGAATTCATTTTCAGGATCAAGACATTTTTATGTGTTGAAGGCAATGAAAAGGAAACAGACACTTTGTTGTTTTGTTTTCTTTTTTATTATTGTAAAAATTCCACATTCAGATGAACAAGCTCCAAACCAAATTTTGATTATTTATTTATTATCAGGAACCATGTCAATATGGCACTAATTGTATTTTTATACATTGTTATGCACCAGTGAGACATTTTTAGACTTCATATATATCAACAGATATTTTGATTTTTTCCTCATTTTTATTCTCTGCTGACTTTGTATATGCACCTCTGATGTGGACAGTTTTTGTTCTACATACTGTTGATATACATGTTGTGTTCTCTAAAATAAAGAAAAAATTAATGAATAAAGAAAACTCACTTATTATGGGTGCTGATGACATTGCAATATTTAACATTTCTATATGTGAAAAGTATACTGCATGTTGTGTCACATTGTCAATAAAATTGTCAGTATGAAGCTGTCAACAACTTTCTTTTTTAACCTTTCTTGAATTTGATGAGGCGAGCCTTGGCTTTGCTCAAAAACATGTGTTGAAGTCACAATAACAACATGTAATTAACATCAGCAATCTTTTAATGTAGCTGCTCTGCATGCTTCATCCCGGTGCTGCACTGCCACCATGTGACCGCAGTGATAATGACACACACAACTATACATTAATCCAGGTGTTTTCATTATTTTATTATCACTTTACCAGTAGGCAGTGTAGGTTACACAGCAACAGGCAGTAAATTTAGGGAAACCTTCTCTAACCTACCTTCAGCCCCTGCTGCTGAGTGACTAGGATGCCTTTATACATTAAATAAAAGTTATAATTTTTGGACAACAGAGGAGGTCACAGTAATGTCATTCTATAAGATAAGATAAGATAAGATAATCCTTTACTGAGCCCTCAGAGGTAAAATTTGAGTGTTAAAGCAGCACAAAGACAGAAATAAGTACAAATAAATAGAGACACTCCCAAATAACTGATGTCAAATAAAAATAATAATAGAAAAAAAGAGAAACTATGCAAGGGCCAAGTCATACCCACACAGCATCTGTAACATTAAGAGAAAAAAAATCTAAACACTGTGTTTCTTTGCAGGAGGCATTCTAAGAGTTAACTCTTATCAGCCATTTACTTTTTGATAATGCTGACATGAGCCAGGTCAACTTGACCCGCAACAATTAGAGGCTTAGCATGTCGAAATAAAAGCTATGGAAAAGTACTTAACACACTGTATATTCTCTTTAATTTGATTCCAAGTCTGCGTTTTATAATGATATTCATGGCTGATGAGCGCCATTTACCCAAAGCTACACTGCATTCAAGACGAAAGTGCCAATCATCATCTTCCATAAATAACCACTCTAATAAATGCCTGGATTGTTAAATGACGGTTATCCTGAAAACAAACTGAGGAAAGGTGTTCATGTGTTAGGCTATAGACATTTGTTTTGAACTGATATTTTAGAACAGTATATGACATTTAGAGAAGCCCATGCGTCACAGTCTCTGAGTGTAATGAATGTAAGCATGCACATGTCTCTGAGAGTCACGCTGAGATCCTGCTCGTGTTTTTGGGGCTGCTTTACTATCAACAGCGTGGTGTCACCCATGTCTCAGAGCCTTTCTCTACACCCAGGCCAGCTCTGTGGTTCGTTTTCGTAGTACGAATTCAAAATGGGTCATTTTGCCCCGGCAGCACAGCACAAGTCAATCTGACCCAGATAGGTTGAAACAACATCATTGTTACATCGCTTCTGTCTCTCAGAGTCATAGGAACTAATCTCATGCACTGCCCCAGGTTACCTGATCACCTCAATGTAGTGATGATGCAGAGTGAAACCGATTATATATATCATCAAAGACCTCAGCTGGCACATTACTTATGGCTTTGTGCACTGAAGCATCATGGGAGATTTTAGCTGGAGCCAAGGAGGGAGGTCTACCGGGTTGAGCTGACAGTGCTGGGAGAAACTGGAATAAGGAGGCTTATTCACGGAGCCAGCGTGATCCAACTGTGTCATAACCATTCATACCCATTGTCTTGTAACCGTGGATCGGTCACTTTGGATCATCCACTAAAATCCAGGAACCACATATCTAATACTGTGTTGTTAGCAGTTATACTGTGATGGAAGTAACCTCACATTCTTTCCATTTCTTTATAAGCTCTGTAGGGAGCCCTAGTGCAAATTCAATAACAATGAACTTAAAAAGACATCATAGTGGTTCCATTTGCTGCTCAAGTCATTAAAAAAGAGCAGTCCAGAGATTGCGTCTCTGAGCAGGGGGTGAGGCTTAAGAGGATTGGTACTGCTGGCTGCTCTGTGGTAGAAGCTGTTGAGGTGGTGGGTAGCCTTGTTCTTAATGGACTGCAGCTGCCTCCCACAGGAAACAAATGGTGCCCTGGGTGGAGGGAGCTGGTGGCCGTCCTTTCTTCGCTTTTCTTTGCCCTGGTGTCATGCAGGGCCTTGGTGGAGCACAGCTGACATCCACTGACCTGTGAACAGCTCGCTGCTGCTCTTATTTCCCAACAGTCAGACAGAGATACCAAAGCAGAGGATGTAAGCAGTCCGACATTGATCAGTACCACCAGTGTGTCGTCATGTTTTGGGTGTATTCACATCTGAAGCACTGCGCTCAGTGGGGGTGTCACCAAAGATCTTGAATGACTCACAGGGTCTCTAAATCTGAACCATTGATTTTCTTTTGCTCCAAGCTGCTGGCAGCACAAAGGTCAATCTGCCCATGCAGACTCTTTCACATTCACAAGATTCAGCGACAAACCAACAAGTCACGTGAGGACGATGGAGTGCATATGTGTTGTCATTTCTGACAAAGGTCATTTAAACAATCAAAGTCAGCATCTTACATATCAAGGCTACTTCGGGGCTGCCATGCTTATTTTAAACTACATGAAGTCACACATTGAAATGACAGCATATATATGTTTGACACATTCATGTTAAAGAAGACCATTCAAAGGTCACTGGGGTGAATTAATCTACAGCCTGGCTGCTGCAAACTCTGGCCCAGTGGGCTATTTCACGGCTGTTGTTTCAGCGTGAGGAGCAGCCCTTCGTCGTGATTTGTGAACTACTGGCCGGACCCAAATGGTGCCCAGCTTCTGTCAGAAGTGACCTACAGCCTCACTCCCATAGATAATGTGCATTACATTCCTCCAGCTGCCTGGAATACCAACAACAAGGCACATATTGAGTAGAAACACAAGCCAAATGACCGTCAACTGGCACAAAGAGAGAAAAATGACTCAGGGATGCCTTCAGGTGTCTTTCTGACCATGCTCTTACTGCTCCCTTGTTGAACTAATAGTAATTGTTTTATTTATTGTCATGAATTTAGTATTTGATTGTGTAATACTGTTTTTTTAATTTTCACACAAACCTAGAATAAGGACAGAACCCTGATTAGATCCCACTCAACTTTTACTATCTTTCAGTCATGCTGTTCGTGCCCACTTTGCGGCTCATTCCAACAGCTTGATGCGCCTTTAACCACCGAAGTCCTTGAATGTCTTTCGTGTATTTTCAGTCTAAACTTGCGAGCTGTTGCAACGTGTTTAATGGCTAAACACTTCATAGCTGGCGTGTGCGCTGACCTACATCAGGGACCGTGAATCAAACTGCGTGTCCGGCAGCCTTTATTTACAAGGACGGGGTGTATGACTGCTGAATTAGCTGTCAATGATCCGTCCGAACATTTCAGCCTTATAAAATTGCACCACGCAGACCCTCAGTATCCTGCACAGGAGCTGACTGTAGTTTAACTTGAAACTAATGGATGTGATGGTTGTAGCAACCAGCTGATGGCAGTTTGGTTGGGAAAAGTGGTTCATTAAGTGTCGCTTTTACAGCATTTCGGGTATGTTTTAACGTACGCCGACAGAAACCAATTGTCCCCACGTGAATTAAACGCTACATGACATTTGCATGAACACAGCTCGTGTCGGGCTGTAGGCCCGGGACGGGAGGACGGCTCTCTGTCGGAGGAACCAGGCTAAAGGCTAAAGCAGCTCACAGGCTGTAATCCCCGTATGAAACCATCATGGCTGCCACTCGCTGAGCTGTCAAGCTCCCCACAAAAGAAAAGGTAAAAACCGAGACAACTCCGCACAGAACTTGAGCTTCATGAGTAACCTCGACCACCCGGTGGGTTTATCTGCAGTAATAACTCGAAGCGAGGTTAAAAACTGCTGTGGCGTAACTTTGTGGGCACGTTTTTTAGTCTTCAAGTTATTTCGTCTTTGTAAGCTCTTGTCGCGTCGCGTTAATTCAAATCAGCCAAACGCTGTTTTCAGTAAACGTTTCAACAGTTAGCCCAGATGCTAAGTGGCGATGTGTGTTTGCACGCGAAAGCAAAACGGCTCGAGCTGTTTGTCGGTGGGACAGTTTTATCGTAACTTTGAATTCCCAAGGCGGTCGTTGCTCGGTACAAAGGCAGGCTCATCACTTTGTTGTGGTCAAATCAAATTGCACAATGGCAGCACGATTCACCGATTAACATGCTACTAAGAAGTGCTACCGCGGGCCATTCTTGTCTTTTTATTGGTGCATTTGTTAGTTTTAGGAGGTTTTGAATTGCACCTCCCACCGTAGCGTATTTGGTTGTGTTTTAAGCGGAGCATGAAGTTCATAACTATTGTGTGAGCAGGTGAGGGCAGTTTCCTGCACCTGGTGGGTGATTAGAAATGATAAGCTTGTTGTTTTACACCTGATGTGAATGTAATGAATTAATATCCGTGCAGAGGCATTTTTGAATCATAGCCAGCAACAGGTGGACTTAGTGAAGTCACATGCAGAGGAGGAATGTGAGTGCACCGTCTTTTTATGGGTTTCTGTAAAATTATGAAACGTCAGTCTCAACACAGGGAACATGCTGCTTCTTTTCATAACAAAAGTTAACTCATTTCAAAAAAAGCACTCCTGGATTTGTAGCATTTGTGAAGCTGTGATATGTGTTCGCTGACTCTCCCCTGCACTTTCAGGAACCTGTGAAACCATGGATTCGGTGGATATGAGCACAGTTACCTCCACAAGAAGTAAGAAACGGCGCGTCAACAGGAAGAATAGAGATCGGCACAAACGGCTCCACCTCAGGAAGACCGCCGTTCAGTCCCCAACTATGCAGACTGGAGATAAGCGTGGACCAAAGAAGATAGCAGAGGAGTGGGAGCAGAGCACGGTGTGGCCTTCATCAAAGAAGCCCCCCCAGGAAGCACAACAGAGTCAGCAGAGGACAAATGACAGTGGAAACACACTCAGGTTCACGTGTTCTCAATGTAGGGACAACTTGGAATATGTTCCCAAAGACTTAGTGAGACACTTTGAGGAAAAACACAGAGGGAGCCCACCAGTCTTTCCCTGTCATATGTGCACTTTTAGCACCCACGAGCTCTCCTACTTTCAGGTTCATCTATTAAGCCACAAGGACACTTTTTCTAGTTGCATCATTTGTAATGACAATGTTCAGCGCACATGGCCTGAATTCAGTGCACACCTGAGTATGTGTCACTGCCAAAATGGCAAGTATTCATGTGAAATGTGTCAGAAGTTCTCCACAGGTGACGTCATAGCGTTTTTAGATCACACGTATGTGCACAGTTTGGGCCGGGAAGGAGCGAGTGATGACCTGTCACTGCACACGAAGTTCAAGAAGAAGTTTGGCCCTGAAGCGACCACTCAGACTGTGCGTTGTCAGCACTGTGGCTACGAGGCATCTCAGAAACTGTTGATTGCTAAGCACATTAAAGCTGTCCATGTTTGCCCGAATGGTAATCAGAGGAAGAAGAAGAAGAAGGAGGTTCATTCCATAGCAATGAAACCAAATGACCCAATCCCAAAAATTAAACCTAGATTAACAAGAAGTGCAGTTAGGGAAATGTGTTGGCTGACACCGGACTGCCTTTCTCTGCCGGGGAGAGAATTCCTGGATAAATACTGCCATCTGTCAGATCCACAAACAACACTAGAGGAGACGCAACAGTTTTTGATGAAATCTGTTTCCGGGGAAGCCGGTGATCAGAAGTGGACCAAGGCTCTGAAAACCGTTCTGTCAAACGTCCCCCAAGATATGAATCTTCATCCGAAGTCAGAGAACGGCATCATGTCGAACTCCTCGGACCTTACTGTCCTGACAGTCAAGAACAAGATAACTGTGGCTCAGAACGGCGCCACATATGCTAAAAGGCTGAAAATGATGACGTCATCAGATAAGGAAACTGTTTTCCCAGAAAGTGCTGCTGATGATGCCCGTTGTGTCGTCGACCAAAATGCCTGTCAGTCTAATTTTAATGATCATACACCCGCCCCACAGACTGAAACCAAACTAAATAATGACGTCTCCACGCCAGCCCTGAACGAGCCATCTGAGTGCACTCAAATGCAGGAAAACCGAGAGAATCAGGAATTAAAAAACGATGAGGAAATCGAGGAACATGGTGAACACCATGAAGAGCCTATGCATGAAGATGAGATTAATATCTCCAGTGAGCTGAAGTTGACAAATGAGAGCGAAGAGCAGTCAACCATTCATAAAATTGTACCAAAAAAGAAGAGACGAAAAAGAAAGGCCAGATCTAAAAATGCGGATAAGAGATCAGCAGGAGTGGCCTTAAAGATAGTGTTAAAGAAGAATCCAGTGAAGGAGAAGCAGTGGGTGTCACAAAGCTCTCTGTCCCCATCAGGAGGTGGTTCGACGGATGAGTATTGCAGACTGCCAAGTTCTCATACAGCATTAGCGGAGACGGCGCAGATTCTTCAGAACACTGTGCTAACAGAAGCACAGCAGAAGAAATGGACCAAAGCTTCCAAGACGGACCTGCACGACCCCTCTGAAGCCATCACTTCCATTCCGCATTCAGAGCCACGCGAAGAACTAACCCCCAGTTGTGCTGCAGAGCCAATGGGGTCAAAGAATACGGACGGGAACACACCTGTCATGCTCGAAGGCGTGCTGTCAATGCATGAAGAAATGCACGGTGATGCAGAGAAGTCGCTGCCGTTATTGGAAGCAGAAGTTGACACGAGCGGCTCAGCTAGGCCAGGCCAGTCATCTTCCAGGGCTGCGGTGGTGACTGAAGTAGAAGCGTGTCCCGAGAATGCACCGCTCCAAACATCAGGCGGTGGCATGGACCGCCATGTGTCAGGCGATGGGATGAATTCAGCCGCTGACAGAGTGACTCCTCACAGCAGTCGCACCAAGTCTTCCCCTGTTTGCCAACCTGTTATTACACCACAGGGTAAGATGGCAAATTATAGTTTCTGCATAGGCATAATGGTTGAGTATTTAACATGCCGCAGCATTTTCTCTACATACATTTGAATGTTCAGTTTACGTTTACAATCAAGAGCAGTAGCAATATGAGTGAAATGCTGAAATGAGTGTTTTCCCCTTTTGTCTTGCAGGTAAGATAAACTCTGAAGATTTAAGCCTTGCTCTCTCTTCAGAGCAAGTTGTTGAGGGGATGAGAGGCGGAGAAGTGCCTGCAGACTGCCCAGATCTCCTCAGCAACACCAACTTACCCGCAGTGAAAGCCATCCAACAGGAGCCCTCACCAGCCTCTGAGCATCAGTGGCAGCCGGTCCCAAAAACCCTGGAGAGGACCCTGAAGTTAGTAGCCATAAGTCCATCTCAGTTGGTAAAGCGTCCAGCCGGAGACCAGCCTGTTGTGGTGCTAAATCATCCGGACGCCGACATCCCGGAGGTCGCCAGGATCATGGAGGTCATCAACAGGTACAGAGGAGAGGTGCAGAAGGTCATACTGTCACGGAGAACCGCGATCGCACTCTCAGCCATGAACGGTGAGGCCGCTAAGACGAAAGGCCCGACAGATGCCCAGCCTGACTCTGCAGGGCATGGTAAAAACTCTGTACAGGAGAGGTTCATGTTGAAACTGAAACTTCGCAGGCTGAGCAGGAAAAAGTACGAAGTAGTGGGTGCAGTCTCCCCGAGCGGGGACGCTGAGACGAAGTTTCGCTGCTGGTTTTGCGGCAGGGTCTTCGCAAATCACGAGTCGTGGATGACCCATCGGCAGCGACATCTGATGGAGTGGAAAAGGCCAAACTGTGAAAACTCTTAAATGTCTCACACACTGGATGAAAAAAAAAAAAAAAAACAGTCTGGAAAAAGATGACTTTGCAATACAACATAACAATAATGGAAACAGTGATAGCCAGCCTCCTCAGCTTTTTTAGGTCTTAATTATGATTGGTTGGTTTTGAGGAGAATCACATGATTATCACGCTTCCTGGAGGGTTCACATTCTCAGGGTAATTGAAACATTTACCTGTTGTCTCTCTCCCAGTTTGAGTAGCTTGATATAAACTCTTTGTAGATTATTTGTAAAGCCACAAGGACGTGGTGTTGATAATTTAGTTCTTTGTATAGTTTGTATTTTGTCTATGCGATATAGCTTTATTTAAGGTGATTTAAGTACACTGTCATATGGAATCTTTTATAGAACACTGTAATATGTATATTTGCCATACCATCTGAACTTTATGAATCAGTTTATGTACGGGTAGGCTTTATAGCGTGGTAGCTATCATATTTATGTTTCTGGAACGGGATGCAGAGACCCACAAGTTACTCAGATATACCAAAACTGTGTGTTTAACAAAAGGACAATAAGCTGTTTTATTCATCATTTATTTATGACTGTTAGTTTTAGCCTTTATATGCTTTTCTGTGTGTGTTCTTGGGCCATTGGAAGAATCAGTTTGTTTGTAAATTTTTTGTATAAACTCCAAATTATGTTCAAAGATAGTATTATCTGGAAGAGGTCTATTTTCATGCATTCATTCAGTGGAGGCAGATATCCCTAAAGACATGGTTCATTTAAAAAAGTAAACCTGTGTTTGTGACATCAGTGACATAACAGCAAAATCATTTTTAAATCTGGATTCAAGAGGCCTAAATGATTTCATCATGTGGTTGTTCCCAATGAGATTCCTCTTTTGACTTGAAATGATAATCTTATCTTTTAATTGCACTATGAAAGGAGGATTTATATTTCCTGTTACCTCACCTTATCAGGCCTAAGCCTTTGACAATCTCAGCCAGTGTCCTACTGTGGCTAAACATTTCCTTCTGCAGCCGTGATCCCTCAGTATTCTCAGCAAGGGAACAGTGGCTCCTCTGTCTGTCTCTCTGTGTGTGTGTGTGTGTGTGTGTGTGTTCATGTTATTCAAGGACCATTGGACAGATGCACCTGTCCTGTGTACTGATATTGTGCATGTATCCCTGTTTCTGGAGCGTGCACTTCAGTGTCACTGTGTATATCTACTTTTTTTCATTTTAGATATGAGATTTATAATTGTATATAGTCCAGATAGAGGTACTGTAAAATATTACCTGAGAATTTTCACCAAGTGCCTAGGAGTTTTTGTTATGCAACAGATGTGCATGAGTATATAGCATTACTTGTCGACCACAAAATAAATGAACCAGTTTGTCAGTTCCTGGTGCTGTTGTGTGATGACTGAAGATGTGAGCTGAGTTATGCAACACAAGAAAAGAATTTTATTAAAACAAAATATACAACCTTGTATTTTTGGCTCCCCAAAGTATTGCTGTCATAAACAAATGTCTACCTGTTTCCTTCAACTGCAGCAACGCTGTGTCTTCCCTTTCATTCATTTTAATTCACTGATTACTGACGGGGCATTAAGAAAACATCTAAATAAAACACGAGTTAAAAAGTCTTCCGAGTCAGTACTGCTTAAGTTCTGCATGGCCAGCTATGCAGGCAGCGCAGCACGCGATCCCGTTGACAGGACCTCAAGTTAAAAGGGAAGGAGAAAAGCATCATGCAATGAGTTCTGTAAACAATAGTGTGACAGTAAAGGGCGAGTTGGAATGCACAAGTCCAGTCACTCGACTGTTTGCCATCAGTGAGGGTCTTCTAGGGCGTCACTGGGTAGCACAGTCTGGTGGCGTCCTTGGTGTTGCTCTGGCTGTCAATGAGCACCAGAGGATTCCTCTGGTGGTTCTCAATGATGTGGGAGACGCTGCTGAAATACTGAAACCAAAAAACAAAACAAGTGATGAAGTGAGAAAAGTTTAAATATCCTAAAAATCACAATTTTTGTTTAATGAGCTCAAATTTAACATTTTCCCAACGTTTCCCGAAACATTTAAAATGATCTTGAAAGCTGGTTTACAGTATACAACCTGTGATGTACTGTTGAAACGGTTGATGTGGCTATTAATAATTAATGTAAGAACAATAATCAGTAAACAGAAAAAGCATCCTGTTTCAGCCTACCTGGTCACTGCTAATTAAATTGGACAACAGTTTTTTGTATATTTGGGTCAAACCAATGAATAATTCCCCCCTCATTTCAGTATTCTTACATTCAGTGTTCTGCCTGTATTTAACGTGTTTTGCACAAAAACTGCAAACATTTCCACAAAAACAGAAAAAAAACACAAAATCCACTAATGAACAAAACCATTTAGAATTGTTACCTAAATGTGCTGTTCACACTAACAGCTCCAACAGTGTACTGGCCTAAAAAACTGGATCCAGGCCTATTACACATTTGACGTTTTGACATGTCAGAAGGTGAAGCACAGCTGTAAATGGTAAAATGAATGATGGCTGAATTCCATTTAGCTGCTTAGGTTTCAGAGCCCTGGTATTGTTAATACTGGCTCACTGCCTTTAAAAGTGTGCTACTTTCTGCCAGCAATCCCACAATGCACACTTATTTCAGAGATGTGTGAATCACCGCTGCGTACTCTGCAGCAGTGAGTGACGACACAAAGAGCCGATGATTCGCGAGTGTCCAGCCACGGTCACACTTCCACACTTACTGGGACACTTGAATGGGACAGAGCCATCGCTAATGTGATCAGTAACACCTGTGCTTTTCCTTTTCCAGGTCAAAATGTGTGCTGTGAAGAGGGTCAGTGTGTGACGCAGGTGACGATAGGATTTCAGATGATCAAACATGCAGTAAAACCCACGTCAGCCTGCCAGACGGACATGAACACATGGGAAAATGTACACGTACATGTGAGTTTTGGTGTCCAGTAGTCTGACTCCCAGGTAAAGAAACATTATACTGAAATTATACTGATTATATTGAGTACACTATTTTTGTCAACTTCAAGTATACTTAGTGTACTGAAGTAATCCATGAGTACCACTTGAGTATACTTTAACTGTAAATAGTTGCTAAATTGGCACCTTTTCCAAACTTTAAGTGTACTGAAGTACACCAGTGAAAATCAGGATTCATGAGTACAAGTGTATTACTGTATATCACCAACATGTTGGGAATATACTTAAAATTAATTGAAATTCAAGTCCACTTTAGCTAAGCGTGCTAATATTATATTACAGAGGACTTGAAAATAAGTATACTTTTCATGAGTATACTTTGCTACTATTAAAAGTATTTGTAGTTTAGAACACTACAATTTGTAATACACTTAGAATAAACACCTTTTATAACTACTTTGAAATACCACTTTAAGTGTTGCACAATTACTATATTCATTTTTAATACATTTAAGTAGAACTTAAAGACACTTTTTCAAAGTGTCTGTCAAACATCCTTTCAGTCAAACACAGTTTAAATGAGAAAAAGAGAAGTCGTGCACGTTACCTCCTCCCCCTTCTTCTCTCTTCCCAGAGCGTACTGCTGAGTCGTTGGTATGAAGCGGACTGGGATGTTGTACACTCTGCCTTTGTAAAACACCACTAATGTATAAGGCTGCTGTGCATCATGACCGGAGCTCTTCCTCACCATGAACGCCCCGTCCTGAAACACAGGGCACTCACAGTGAAAGGCCAGCGGGGGGTTGTGGGATATAATCCACACACTACTCGTTTGGATGACTGTGCACTCACTTTATTTGAGCGGACCAAGGCATCGTCAGCAGTCTTGCGGTCACATGTGCTGGCATACCAGGATTTATGATAGACGTCGGCGTCCTGAAATAAAGTAAATGGAGAATAAAATGATTTTAAACTGGAGACTGGAGATATACTGTATGAATATAGTTTATGTTAATTATTCATCTTTACAATATAATGTAAGAACACACCTTATCTTGGCCTGTTGACCCGTTTTCAGCAGAGAAACTTCCTCTGTCAGCTGCTTCTGGACATCACAAACATCAAAATAATGCTGTTTTGTTCAATAATGTAGAACTGAGGCATCTCGATTCTGAACTTCTTTCACTTCACGTTAAAGTCAAACAGTATATGGGTGTTGACCTGCTGTGGGACACATGCAGGAGCTGTACTTACTGAGGGAGGTAAACTGTGGGAGAGGAATTCTGCAAGAGAGACCACAGACAGAGCCGACCGCAGTAAATACACAGCACAAAGCTGCGATTAAAGGCAATTTTCCTTCAGTTGCAAAGCATTAAAAATGTGCGTGCTCAGTATAATGCATAGCATAAAACTGTATGTTGCATTTCTCACTTTGGCCGCTTCAAGTCCAGGGAAAAAGCCTTTGGTGGAGGCGTCTGCTCAGTTTGCATCACAGGCGGCACTCGGCCTGTATAAATCCACACATATGGTAATTAGACTGTTTGTTTTTCTGCTTAGTAATAAGTAGAAATTGAAATCCACAAATTGAATATGTAAATAGTTTTTTCAGCTGTACATCTTTAACCTGCTACATTCCCTTTTAACTAGAACAGAATAGAAACAAGAAAATCTGTAATGACTTGTGTTTCAATGTAATCACCATCATCACTGTGTACGTCAATAAGTGTATGCATGTAAATAGATCATCACAGGACAGCGGGCCACATCCTGGCCTTCACATGGAGAATTCATTCACAGAAAACCCAGTGAGGAAAAGAAATGTGCGGAGGCAACATTTCACTGGTATGTACAGCATCTGAACTCATGTAAACACTTACTTTCAAATTCCCTAGGTTTCAGATCTGGCCTCTGCAAAAGAGTCACATTAAATGATATTCAGCATCATAAACTGAAGTACATAGTGCAATGTTGACAGACATCAGCTGATCACATGAAAAACAAGGTAAAACACAGCGAAGCCAAGATGATTTAATGTGTTATGAGGAACACATATTCAGAGCACGTGTTTTTTCCACTCTTTGATATTCCTACCGGCTTTAGAGGTGGCTTCGGTGACCTCCTGAGAGAAAAAATCAGGATCAGACAATCAGTTAATCCCTTCTTAAAGCTTAAAGAGATTACAGTATAGAAGCTAAGTGATGCTTACTCTCTGGGCAAAGGTTTGGGTCGGAGTGCAGGAGGACCCTCTGTGGGTTTACCACTGGTACCTGGAGGAACACACAATGCAATGATTCACCAGTTAGGGAAATATGTTTTTCCTCCTTCCACTGGCCATCCTCTAGATGGCGCAACAATGATTCTAATACTCACTATCATTCGGATCACAAACTTCATATTCATCGTCGTCTGTGGGCTCCTGGACCTGGAAAATCACAGTGCCAATAAGTCAGACTCCTCCTGACTGTGAAGCACACATTAAATCTCTGCAAGAAACCCCTTTTAAACGACATCTTGCACATTTGTCATACTTACAGTAGTAGGAGATCTTGACATATTCAGTCTGATGAGGAAAAATGTATTAGTGTTGTGATTGGAAAGCAACGCAATACTTCATAACAGACAGAACTGCACTGAATTTACAAATACGTCTCTTTCAGGCCTCTAAATGACATGCTGGCAGTGTTGGCTGTCCTACCTGGGGCTGGGTTTCGGTGGTAACGAATGTGACTGTGTAGCGGGGGGGATTGGACGCGGTCTGCAAGATAGATGTAATGACATGATTTGTCTCAGACTGTAGTCAGGTTTTTTTTCTAAAACATTGCATATTGTATGTCTGTACTATTACAAGAATAAACCAAAGTCAAGACAGTCTCAAACTGACCTGCTTGCAGGAAGAGACAATGAGCTCTCCTGTAAAGAGACCATAAAAAGGAACCACAATGAATTCAACTTATCAATGTACCTTAAAAAAATACTTGGACTACTGTTACATAAACGTACCTTTTGGTCTGGAACTTCATAAACGTCTGAAAAATAACCAAACAAAGCTAAAATGAGGCACACAGTAGAACAACAAAAGCCTTGTTTCAATGCTGGATCACATTGTCTTCATCACAATATGTCTTCAGATTACAACAGTCCCTGGCCTTGGGCATTTTTATGTGTTTTGACTAGCTGCTTTAGACTGTCTCCCATTATAGTGTATTAACAAAGACTTCCCATGCATTGTTTATAAGCTCTTCATTCAATACTGTAGACATAATGGAGGCCTCCATTTTCCCCTGTTACGCCACATAGCAGCGTAGCTCTAATGTTGGTCAGTCCACCACTTTGGTCACAACTGAGGTATGTCAACAACTATTGGATGGACTGCCATCCAATTAAGTTTCAGTAGACTGAAATTATGTGCAGGCATTCATGATCCCTAGAGGATAAATCCTAAAAATGATCACTTAGCCAGAGAAATATCTGTAGATCTGCTTGATGGGTTGATTCAGTGCAGACATTCATTCTTCCTGTATGATTCTGAAGACTTTGCTGATCGCCCAATTTTCCCTCTATCACCTCCACGAGGTTGACATTTGTGGTTTTGAGGGAATATGAAATGTGAATTTTGTACATGCATCCGTATCCCCCTCAGGATGATCTGTAATAACTTTGTACATTTGTTAACTTTTCATCTAGCGCCTTCATCAGGCCGGAATTTTAATTTGTCCATTAACTCGGGTTATGATGAAGTGTCTGCAAAACTATATATAAAATCAGGCTTTTCTGCAACAAATCTAAATTCAGTCATCGTAATAAAATGTTTGGAATTTCTTGCACTGAGGGTTTGGTCAGGGCCTAACCCATTAAATGTGGTCGGGGTCTATAGACCCCCATCTGCAAGTTCTATTGACAACATAGCAGCTCTACTCTCACAGTATTCTGATGTTGTATGAATTACTGTGGGTGACTTTAATCTGAATTGGCTGAATAATACATCTGATTATCTGTCTCCAGGATGTTCGTAGTAACCTTAGTTTGTCCCAGCTGATCACAGAGCCCACCAGGCCAAATTTAAAAGATTACTTCAGGTCTACTCTAATTGAGTTCATCTTTTCCAATAGGATTGATAAAATTACGGCCCACGGTGTCTTCAAGATAGGAATTAGAGATCCTTCCCTTGCAGCATGAATTACAGACGCTTGGTTAAGAAGACACAATCTCACACGAGTACAAAGACAAATCTAAGACATTTTAAAGACCAAGGCTTTGTAAATGATGCAGCACACATTATACATCTGAAATCTCAGATGGTGAACTGGGACTGGATTTTTTCGGCAAAAGAAAAAAAACCCCAAAACAATTTAGAAAAAATCCACATCGTCTGTGAGAAACAACTAAATCTTATTATTATTGAGACTTCATTACTAACTCCTATTCAAACACTGCACAATGTTGGCAAGCAGTTAACTCAAACCCAAACAAAACCACTGTTTCCCTACCTGCACATTTGAAATGTGATATCTGTTTGCTGATGCTGAAAAGAATTAACAGGACCTTTCTTATTTAAAATGACTGAGTATGCACCATGAACCACCATGGTCCTCAGTTTACCTTTCTCACCTTCTCACCTGGTGATGTATTTTAAGCATTGCAAGCCATTAACACCAGGAGTTCAACTGGGGAGGATGGATTGGATCCTTTTGCTCCATTTATCGCAGAGCTATTAACACATAGATTCAATCTTTCTATCACAACAGGCATATTTCCTAGTGTTTGGCAGTTGGTGTATGTCACTCCATCACAAAAAGGAAGTGATAGAAATGAAATTACAGACCGATCTCCAAATTTTCTTGTCTAAGAAAAATCCTCAACTCTTTGCTAAATAAGCGACTGAAGGCATTTCTTTCAATTCACTCTGGATTAAGTCCAGATTTAGAGATAATCACAGCACTATTTCAGCTATTACGATAGTTACACACAACATGGTACTTCATACAAATAAAGCTAAATTCATGCTGTTTACTTGAGACATTGATTCTAATAGTATACATATATCCACTGTGGAAAGGATCTAACGATGAGAGAGTTGCTGAATTTAAATATCTTGGCATGCGGCAGTCTTGACAACAAACTGAGTCAAAAAAGTGGCTTCTTTTACAGAAACAGAAGCAGCTTCCCTGTGGTTAGTAGAAATTGTTGAGGCAGTTTTCAGTTTTGGATTATGGGGATGTATTTTAGTGGAACTTCCCTGTGAAACACCTACACGCGCTCTATCATTCTGCCCGCAGATTTATTACTGATGACAGCGATGGTACTCACCATTCTATGCTGTATGATAAGGTGGGTTGGTCTCTGGCAGAGAGGTATAAAAAACACTGGCATTTGTTTATCTATAAAGACTTTGTCTGAAAGCTACCACCTTGCACTTCAGTGATGCTGAATCAAACTCATCAAAAGCTTATGCTTTAGATCCCTCGAGCACATTCTGGATTTGATAAGTCAGTCTTTTCTTTTAGTGTCTCAAATTCTTGATCTTTAATGACCTTTAACACACACGCGTGCTACTAACCCATGCACAATTGGATGCTACAAAGCCGCTAGCAGTGCTGTAGATGGTTTTATTTATGACACACTGTGAAATTAATCAGCACTATCACACTAACAGACTGTGGATGGTGTGTTAAACACAGGGTTTGACTCAGTGCAGCTTCTTAAGAGCAATAATTCTGGAGGTTGACTCCTTGTGACCTTGAGGTGCAGCATGGTTAATGTACAGTACTTACCAGGACTGGGCGGACACTCTGGCGAAGGTGTAGGCAGCATGGGAAGGTCCCTCCCTGCTCTGTTCCCACCATGCATAATAGGATCTGAGGTGAGGCATGCAGATAATCATTATTAGATTTTTATAGTAGCAGTCCTTGCAGCAGTAGTGTACTTCCAGCTGTCGTTCTCCTCGACTAATTGGATGTGCAGCTTACTGGGAGGTGGATTCTCTGCAGGTTCTATGTAGTTGTCGTCATCGTTGCTGCCGTCTGGATTGATGTAGTCTTCCTACAAAACAACAAAGACAACATATTCGTTGTGAAAATGTGGCTGTGTCAGCCTGCAGTACAGTATTTATGTGAGCTTGAGGGGGAGAATCAAAGTTTCTTTACATCATCACTCTCCACATGGGTGGGTTCAGGTGGCAGTTGTTTGGAGGCTTTGCTCGGGCGGAGGGGCTTCCTGGGTGGCCGGTGGGGTCGGTTACGGCAGTTGTCTTGAAAGGAGAAGCAGCAACAGAAAGAGTACATCAGTATTTGCATGAAGCATCATTTTGCGGCCTTGGCTCGACAGTGTCTAATGAACCAATGCAGCTTCAGCAGGAAGAGAGTGATTGCTGCAAAGGAGAAGCTATTGAAGATATAGAAACTGTGTGTGAAAAAGGAATCAAAGCTCATGTTAATTTCGTCATCAGGAGAACCAATGATGTTGCCATAAAAATCAACACTTAGCCATGGTGAAAAAGAAGGTTTTGGGTTTATGTGCAGATATAAATAGTTCTTCATGTCCAATGACTGCACTGACCAAGATACTCCCCCCTTGGGAAGGAAGCAGAGGGAGTTGTGGTGAAGACTCTGTGGCTGGGAGGCGGCTCGTAGCTGTCATCCTGGTCCTCACGTGGATCCTCATACATGTCATTATCCTGGGAACAGCGTACTTGTGATGTTTCCAACAAATCAACAGCTGAAATCACTCAAAGTTCACATTTTTCCCAACTTACGTAATCAGGTTCAGACAGTTGGTCATCATCTGTAAGCAAAGACATCGGAGGGGATTTCATTACAAAGAGGGTCCCCAGTGTGTAAAAGCAAACATTTAAACTGTGGATTTTCTTAAGCCCAGATAAGTGAAGATATTAAGTACCAGCATTAAATTCATCTGAGCAGGTGTCAGAGTGCATTTTCTAATTTTAGAACAAAGTCAGCTTCTGTGTCGAGGAACTGTGGCCTCCCCACCTCTTCAACTATGATCGCCCACATTTGTAAAACACAGACACAGAAAAATGATGCTGAGTTACAGTTAAACTGAGTTACAAAACTCCAAACTCTGGACTCTTCAATTCTGTCTTAAAACAACACTCACATACCCATATGTACGAGTGGCAGGCAGGTATGCATCTTTCAAAATGCGCCCTTGTGTACCAGGCTCATCAATACACGTTTCTATTCTCCATGTGTTTCTTGTCCCATAACATGTTTGACCCAATAAAGTAACTGTGAGGGATGTCCAAAAAACCCCCCAGACTTTAAGCAGATACCTTTGCAATCCACAACCTACACAGAAATGTCAAACTGAACCCAAACAGCTGAAGAGACTTTTCTCTGAAAAGTGGCTGCAACATGTGCCGTGGCTAAAGCTAACGATGAGCCCACCGAAATGTCGTGCAAGATATGCTGTTCACATCCCCATCTAGCAGACGGAACAGGTGTGTTTTATACAAGCTCAAAGTGTTTCAGTCATCCATTATTTGATCAACATGAAAGGAGTGAGGAGCACACGCATGTGGCACAAGCTGTCGCTAACAAACAAGCTAGTCAAGCAGAAAACCAGTAGCCTGCGTGCTGCACGGTGAAACAAGTTGAACGAAGAGTAATCAGAGACTCTACCAAGGACTGGGAGGTGCATCTTCATCATCTACCATACAGGAAGCTCCAGCAGATGTTAAAAGACTCCCTTCCTGCAGTGACATGATTCTGAGGTAAGTGACGGGGGGCATCATCCACTGTTCTCAGCTGAAGTTAATGAGGTTTCAACAGTCTGATTTAGACAAATCGAGTGGGCATCTTCCAAACCTGCACTGTTTCCTACAATGTTTCCTCGCTGGACTTTGGTGTGACATACTGGCATTTGAGTATTGTTATTAGACAGACTTGAGTACAGATGTTCTTGATGTCTGTGCATCAAACACCGGACAACACTCGACTGTGTTTTCAGCATAATGTATGAAATTATTTGACAACCACCTGTCGTGGTGGCATCTGCAGAGACTCACGTTTCCTGTGGAACCAGTGATAACGAGTCCGTTCTTACCTCCGTAATCTCTCGCTGGTACTTTTGGAAGTGGTTTGCTTTTCAGTCTGCCACATAGAGAGATACCGACATCAATGACTTAACAGTGGTTTGACAGTGTGAACACTCCCCCTTATTATTAATACAAGATATGAATTGAGATTTGAATTTCAAGTGGAATTGTTTGACTAATGACACTTTGTCTTGCTGCCAGACGCCTGTGCTGTAAATCTGTGAAAGGCCTGTATTTACATGAGCCCAGTTAGCAGACTGATGTGCACATTTACCAGACAGGATGAGAATAAATGGCTTCTGTAACAGGAGTCATTGTCATATCTATCCTTTTGTGCCTGAAGACGTCTCAATTCAGGAAAGGAAAGTGAGAAAACAGCCATCTGTTGATGTTATTTTTGGGTTTGTGGGTATCTCTCTTATTCCAACGGTTGTGAAAGAGGAATTGACCTTCTCCACTGATGCATATATTCACCACAGAGACTTTTTACATCTCCAGACTTCTCCAGATTTGTCTCCTACTTAACGACACACGTAACTTCAGGCTGATATATTTCCACTGTGTTTTTTGTCCATAATATTAGCTTGTAGTACCTTAAACAGAGCAGTAAAGATCTTGAAATTCTCGATACTGACCTTCTAAGTTTATTCAGCAAGCTGCCGTCATTTTTCTTGATGTCTTGAACAATCTTCTGAAGCTGCCTGGAAAACACAGAAAATGAAGTTTGCAGTATGATGAGCTGAACAAAACTAGAAATAATAATAAGAATAATGATAATAATAATAATAATAATAATAATACATGACCTTACAGTTTTTGTTTGAACCCTTTTGTTGCTTGTGGAGAAAATGTGAACAGAAGTCACACAGTATTTACTTTTGTTTTGTGGGTAACATAAAGGGACTATAACAGCGGTACAACCCTGGGTACCAGAATGCTAAATAAATGAACCTTTAGAGACAAAAATGTAAGAAATTGTGGTTTCAGGTATTTGCAAAAAGTGATATTATGTCATCGTCGCTTCAAGTTCAAGTTCTTCATTTGTCACATGCACAACAATCACACTGAAGCAGTCGCTGGCAATGAAATTACTTTTCCTCGAGCCCCCTGAGGAAGGAGCAAAGAAGAAGAAGAAGCAAAATGTCAAATGAAAATGAAGCTCTTACCGAATTTTTGCTGTAGCAGGAGCAGCGAGTTTACCTAACGTCTCCATATTCATGTTTAATCTGAGAGTTTACATTTTCGGGCCTCGTGTGTTAAGTGTGTGCTGGCAGAGTGTTTTCAGAAATGTAAATGAACGCTGTGTTTGGCACAAGTCACGTCTTTGTCACAGAGGGGAGGGAATTCATTCTAGCCAGGCGCTGCAAGAAAAATCACTTCTCTTTTCCACTCCCTGTCTCTCACATACGTACCCAAAAACACATTTCAGTCAACACAAACCTCTTGCATCACATTTCCATTCCATTTCCACACTGCCACTTTAACCGCTGCTGACAACAGATCACCTGAATGAGGTTGCTGGAGGAGGCCTTCAAGTTAGTGGGAGGCATGTTGGAACAGTTTTTACCAAGGTCGACCATGCACTTGTGCCTATTTCACATGCAAACGTCTCTTTTGACTTTGATTTCTTAACATTCTATCATCTGCAAAGAACTATGGCCGTGTTTAAAAAGGCTTCCTCAAGAGAGACACACCTTTTATTCAGTGAGTCAGTGTAAAGTGGGTGCATGTTAATCCACCACTGTTTCCAGCTTTAAAACAGGTCTGTGTGTAAGGTCATCAGTAGTGCGTCATGGAAACCACTGTGTTGTAATCCTAAGTGCTTTCTGTTTATTGGAGGGCGAATATAAATGAGTGTTCAGCCTTTTCCTGTCAGATGATCCACTACAGCGTGTGTGGGTCAAACCCCCTCCCAAATTAATGTCAGCTCTATCGTGATCACAGTCAGCAATTAAAACAATTAACGATACAGTTTGGGATTTGAAGGAACCAACTGCGTATGATTCATGATGAGGAAAAAAAAGGTTTTAGTGAAGAGCTGCTCGGTTGAAAATGAATGCGAAACTAGTTGTAAGCTTATGGGAAACTCCTGTCACCTCACTAAGATTTTTAAGTGTTTTCCAGTTCTCAACATGGAGCTACATCCTTACTGTGTCACAGACTGGGTGAATGAGTGCCAACAATTCCTGCCTATGTGAGACAGCAGAGAATCTTGTGTTGCTGTATATAGTAACCTACTGTATGTCATTACAGTTTTTTTTTTATTAATATTGTCGATGTTTTAGACAGTTTGACTGTCTAAGAGGACCAGTGGATTTTCTCCATGCTGCAGCAATAACAAGTCACTTCCTGGTTCAGCAGGTATATGGTTAGCCACATAAAAACAGGAACTCAAAGGCCAAGTATGGAAGCCCAGGGCTGCCAATACCACACCGATATGCCCTGTATACACCTAAACTGAGATGACATTTTTGCATGCATTTTAGCACCATTAGTGTCAAAAATTAAAACGTCAATCAAAATGATCCAATTTAATATAGATAAACACACAAAAAACAACCTGTGTAGGTGAAAGAACAAAGCAGTTAAAATGAAACTGAACGAGAATCAAACTTGGAAATGGATTTTAATTGTTGCATTTCAAGTTTTTAATGATTTAACACTTTTTCTATTTAGCTTTTAGCAGCAATGATGCATTTTCAGACACAAAGATGTTGATTTTTCATTTCATTTTTTATTTTTTTTGTTTAATTACTAAAAATATACCATTTACAAATATTAAATTAAAAGTAGAAATTGATACACACATTGCGATGAAGTTTCAGTTTGCCTGACTGATTCCACTTTAATAGTGTCAGACATTTATTTATGTGAGACACACTCACACACACACACACATGCACACGCACACACACACACACACATGCATACACATGGGGATACATGAACAGGAACATAACTCACAAACAAGAACAAACACACGCAGACAAATATGCAGGTGCAGCCTGGCCGACACACACATACACACCACACACACCAAACAAATACATACATTAAGCACACTGTAACTTTATTTTTGAGGCATCATCTTATTTATTAAGTATGAAGCTTTTTATACTTCATCAAGCAAAAATAATAATAGTAATAATAATAAAGAGAGCATGTTATTCTTTGTTTTTAACCTCAGTGTTCCAGAAATGTTTTACTCTCATGACAGCAAAAGGAGATAAGAGAAGCATTGACAGGGAGTACGGAGGTAAGGTGGCACGAAAGGGAGGTAAGATTGAGGTGTGTGATGACAGCGGTACAAAAGTGTCACTTACGGTTGGTGGATGAGACTGAAATTACTCAATTCACTGTCAGACAGGCTCTGTGGAAGCAACAGAGAAATCAGGTGTAAACACATGGTGACAAGTTGAGGAACAATTAGACGCTGCAGAGGTGATAAATGACTGTGATTCCTGATGGCAGAGATAATAATGCAAGTGTGTAAAGGCTGCAGTTCAAACACATCATGCATCACCCCTTGGCTAACAGGAGATGGCAGCATCTCACTAAGGGCCATTTCAACAGAGCATTTAATTTCTCACGTGTAACCCTCATGTTATTTCTAAGCTACACCAAAAAAGGAGGGACATTATTAGCACAAACACACAGGATGACAGCCGCAGGGTCAGAGATGGTTACAAATAGTACATAAATACATATATAACACCTGGAATTGTCAGTATTGTCGTTCATATACTGAACTCCATGGAGAAGTTGCCTGGCTTAGATAAAGAGCTCAAAGATAGCATCACACTTGAGGATGGGTGATTAAATACAAATCATTTTAATGATGTAGTGTATGGAACACATTTAATGCCGCAATTTAATCAAGACATATTTAGAAACACACTGGTGGTTCACAAACTGACATGATGAAGGACACAGAGCTGACAACACTAAGAAAATGACAATAAAAAATAAAGCAAAGACAAAAGTGTGTTTTCTAGTTTCCCTTGTTTTGTGAATTAACACTGGTGACCCTAGAGTGAAGAGCTTCCTCCTGTAAGCACACAGTATTGTTTTTGTAACACGCTGCACACCAACGCCGTCTTACGCAATTTCATAAATTGTCAAACATTTAAAAAAGTTTATCTGGCTGCCTGCTGCATTGTAATTTTTGGTCGCATTTAATGTCTGCTTTGGAGTAGGGCAATTGGGATTCGTAAATGAAAGGAAATGATTACCATAAAATATGCAACAAATCCAGCTAAATTATGTATTTCCCTCTTCATTCATAATTCATTGCTCCAGGTCGTTCCTTGCTCTGTCTCTTTCCTCTTTCATATTTGCTGTAATGTAATGAAGATCCATGACAACAAATGTTTGCGGAAGTCCGGGTGCTGTGCACTTAAGTTTGTAAGCTGTCAAATGAACAGAGAGAGGCTTGTGATAAGAGGTTAACATGTGAGGCTTGAGTCTAATATGGCTGGCTAATTTAGATATGAATAATGTATTGATGGCCCTTTATCGGCAGAGTATTCTGTGAAACAAGGGTAATGATGTACTATTAAGTTGCATGTAGTTTTTCAAAGCTGTTTGTGATTTATATGAGATATTCCACAAGGAGGGGCCCGGCAATGTGGCTCACGTTACCTTACTGCGTGAATAAGGGAACCCTGGTGCAACAAAAGGATGTGTTACCTTTAGGAATAAGCTCATAGTGCGGTGAAAGCAGAGCTGGAGATTTAATAATTTGTAAATCAGACAGTAAGATCACTTAATATGAAAGGCTTTACCTCCTTCAAAGTACTGAACCTTGGCCTCACAGATACGCACTTGATCATCCCACTGGCTTACAGGAGAAAAAAAAAGGTATCGTATAAAATCAGACTTAGCCTTTTGACACAGAATAAAATATCAAATAGTCCGCCCCAGTGGATACTCCCAGGCACTGCTCCCACATTGAATTATTTATAGGAGTGTCTGTGCTTGTTCAAATGAGACACAACAGCTCTACAAGCTACAGCCTCTTCATTGTACAATAGACCATGACCCCTCACTAAAAACAGCACTCAATCACATCTTCATTTTTCACAGATTTTTATAACTTGCATGCAGCACAGTTAGCATATGAGAGCAAAAGCCACTGTCTCCGTGTCCCAGTCGTTTTCTAGCCTGAATTCTTGCTTGCAGTGAAGTGATTTGTGTGAACAGCAATGCATGTGCATGCCAGATTTTCAGCTGAAGATCATGTGTGTAATTGCTCCGTTGGTCCTCATAGATATCTGTTTTCTGCTTCCTTCAAATCGATCATATGTAGAACGTTAGGATTTCTGACACTGGCACCATCTGGTGGGACTATTAGCAACACTACAAGTCTACAATCCAGCTCGACGCTCGGTGAGGTCGTGGTCGGATACAGTTGTCCTTTGTTTGTTTTCTAAATCCTTTGTTCCAACAATGCTATCATGCTGTTCCTTAGCAGGTATGATGGGTACCATGTTCCCCCCTCTTAGTTTAGTGTGTAACAAAGTACAGCCAAGGCTACTGGAAGAAGTTTTACAGATATTTCAAAAGCAAAAGTTTGGCCAAATCACAGATCTATTAAATTAAATTATCTGAATTTCCCCTCTGGGGGATCAATAAAGGATGATCTAAATTTGACCTGCTGCTGGCACGAGATGAAAAGTTAGGATCTCACCAAAGTCATTAGATTTATCTGTTGTGCATCATGAACGTCTGCACCGAAGTTCATGTCAGTCCATCCAGTAGTTATATATATATATATATATATATATATATATATATATATATATATATATATATATATATATATATATTTCAGTCTGGACTAAATTGGTAGACCTACTGACTGACAGACCAACATTGCCATAGAGCTGCTTTACCAGCTTGGCTAAAAATACATTCTGGGGGCAACACTGACTGCCAGGATTATTTCTCTTGTCTGAAAATGAGACATAATTTGAAACAGACTACAATCATGTACACATAATGGCTTTAAATCATAGTACCTAAAGCAACCTGGTATGGTGTACATGTAATGATATAAATTAATTACAACGGCTAGAGCTATTTCCTTGAGGTTCAGAGAGGTCGTTGCTGTAGGACATCTCTGCATGGATAAGGATGACCACAGACACTCACAAAGCTCTGGTTACAGCTGCCAAAGTTTAAAGCACATAACCCGGCAAGTACACAGATTTTAACAAGAGTTCTGTGTCAGTGTGAAATCTCAATTCCACCTTAAAACAGGCCCATGGACGACCACTCTTTGTTCCTGTTCACGTGGGGCTGCCTGTCCTGCTGGGGCGGCCAGCGGTGAGAGGAGCAGAGGGTTCGACACATGGGACATTTGTTTATGCTTTTCTTTGAAATGAGTTTCATTTCACGATAGAGAGAACAGCTTTGCAGCAACACGCTCACAAAAGTACCTTTGGTTGTTTCCCAGCAGCTGCGCAAGGTCCCATGACTGTCGTTAGGTGGGACACTTTCCACATGTTCACAAATCCACGCTAAATGCTCCAAAATCACAAGTGTAACAAGCTAATTGTGGTTCAAGGTGTTTTCTCCTTTCAGACACCAAGACTCTGCTCTGTTTCCTTTATTACTCATGACGAGGGGACTGTGTCAAAATTCAAATGAGACTGTGAGGCTTGGCTTGGACTACATTAGCACCAAATCTCTGTTGAGAATTACATTTCTCTCTTTTAACTATAGCCTATATATATATTTACAAAGCTTTGTTGAGCACATGTCATTTGTATTTCACTGTAAATGTTTGATACCAACAACAAAGTGAAATATATTGAAAATATGAGTACATAGGCTGTCTTTTACTTTGAGTGGCCTTTGTTTGCAGTGTAGATGTCATCATACGCAGCTGAAAACGCCATCCTCGCGCAGCAGCCACACACAGCCAGCGTCACAAAGATAGAGGCTGACAGTTCATTTGATCTACTATGTATCTCTTTTAACCTGTCTGCCTGCGTGAGCGAACACGGCATCAAAAAGATGGAGATTACCTTTATTTGCAGCGCGCTGACTGACTGTCCACGCTGGAGCATACAGCCGCCTACCACTCAGACAGAGCCGCTCATTCTTACCACCGTGATGAAGAGATGTTGTAGGTGTAATGTGAAGAAGGTGGATTCGAGGCAGAGCCAATGTTGTCTCGTAAGAGCATTTTAGATCCGTACTTGTGTCTATTTACTTGAGGATTTTATGACCTTTGCTCCTCATACTGTATAAACATCATATGAATTTGCAAAGTGAGCCAAAGGCAATGCTCAGCACATTCACTTAATGACATTCAGTGTCCAGAGTCCAGACCTCTCTGGCCTTAGACACAAGCTGAGTTACTGATGAGTCAAGCAGAACTTAACATAAAAAATTATTCGTCCCTATCTGCTGCACTTCCGGCTACGAGACAAATGTTGGGATCATGCGCTTTTAATAAATTCCCAGGAATGTGTCCTAATTGTACTGGTGAAGAGACGTATTATGAATTTTAAATTTCCCTTCCAGACATGTTTTAAGACCCAGAAATATTCTCAGTTGAATGACATTTTGTTGGATCTGATCGTTCTAAAAGAAAAAAAAGTTCAAGATGTCTGCTGCCTCACTGAAAAGTCCAAGCTCAGTGTACGGTGTGCACGTTGTGTAAGTTCCTCACTGGACCATGATTGCCTTTCCAAACTCGTGATGAAACAAAATCGTGCTTGTACAAACTGTGTTAAACTCTGATTTAAGGTGACATTTTTGAGCGGAAGGGCTTTCCGAAGTAAAAACAAAACATGCAAATATACAAAAAATCTGTTTTGTTTGACTTGAATTTATAACAAATCTGTGATATTCAACCGACACTAAAACATCAAAGCTTACAGTTGCTTTTGTGAAATCCCCCTGCAACGGGAAGTGACATTTCACTGCCAGACGCCACACGCAGCTTTGTCAGCAATAGAAGAGGAACTCGATAGTCACAGCACTCGTAACTGAAGAGTGCCACCTACTGGAACTGACTTCATCAATAGGACATCCAAGATAAAACATTCCTCAACGGTGACGAATGCCTTTAAAGCAAAGGTGTTTGCAGATGTAGTTTTACCACTGTTCTAACACACACCAAGTGAAGTGTGTGGCAGGAACAACGCACAAGGACACACAAGGAGAAAGAGACAAATCACTCTTTTTATAGGCAGAAGGCTCTCTCATTGCAGTATACTGATCAGGGAGGCCTCATCCATCAGCTAGCTCATGCCCCACTTCAGAAAAAAAAAAAAAAAAAAATCACCCCCTGCCTCCTCCAGCAGTGAATAATAACACTAACCAAATGAACTGACTAATAATAACTAATAAAAGTAGAATTAGACTGAAATCAACAAAAGATTCAGGTTATAATGCATGCATGTATGTCACTTAAGAACTAAAAATGACAACCTGCTGGTGGCGCTAAATGCAAAGTCAGAGGTAGATAAGTAAGCTTCACCCCCTGGCGACCACTGATGTCTGTGCAAAATCTCACAGCAATCCATCCAAGAGCTGTGTAGATGTTTCAGTCTGGACCGGAATGGTAGACCGCCTGACATTATCATAAAGCCACGCCGCTCGAGGGGCTAAAAATCAAACACAGCAAACAACAGTGCACACAACTAGGCGCAAAAATTGAACTGATAGTGTGTGACTGTGAATGTTTGTCAGACTCTGCAGCCTTGAAGCTGGTTAAATTGACGGTGCGTGAAGCCAGCGGTGCAGCCCCGGTGAAATATTCGTGTTCAATACTGCGCGGTTTACCTGACCTTAATAGAGCCCAGGTGCGCTGGCTGGAGCTGGAGCTGCGGGATTTATCAATCAATACACATACTGTATGTATATGTATTTTTCAGATCTGCACTGGTTAACTTGCACATCAAAGCCTCAAGCTATGAAACATTAATCATTCTGACTGCTAAAAATCCACAGTGAGCATATTTTAAGGGAGATATGCCTGTCAGATATAGGGGAAATATTTCCATGATGCAATATCCCACCTAAATGGAATCAGTTCAGGGTCAGTGAATAATGAATAGAAGAGCAGACTGTTGCTCTCATTTGTCAGCAAGTGTTTTTAAGTGGCCACTATTAAGACGCGTATGAATAAATGCTTGTAGAGGCATTCCAATGCACAGGAAGTATTATTAGGATCCTCAAAATAATATTAGGAAGTTAGAAACCCATGCTTCAGTTATTTCACTGCACAAAATCCTCTTTAAACATTGCCCCTGATGACTGAAGCAGATTTAATGATACTCACTTAAATAAGTAGGGATCACAGCTTTATTAGCCTTAAGTCTCATTTCACAGTTCTTACTCTCTGCCAAACTGACACACAGGCGGTTTCCACCTGCACTCATTGTCTCAGCGTGCTGAAACACTGGTAGGACCTCAGAGACTGTACACACAACGCGGCCGATTCAGATAAAGCAATGTGAGCGATTTCAAAGCAGAAGTTGCAGCTGATTTACACACTTCCATACCAGGAGGGCTACCGATTACACATGAGAAGCGTTTGGGAAGTAATACATGCAAGTGGCTTTACACTATGTTTCATATCCTGTAAACTCTTCTCTGTTTTTCAACTTTGGACATTTGCAGTGCAGCAGTGCAACTCAGGATTCATACTAAAAGTTTATTCTTCAATTTATTCAAGAAATATAAATGTTAAAGGTTCAGGATTCAGCTATATCTGAACAAGAAAAACAAACCCTCCAGCAGTCACATTTGAGTTAGAAAAAAAAGTGAGAGTGAAAACGTTTAGCATTGTAAACTGGACTTTTACAGTGTCACAGCTGGACAAATAGCTGAAGGAAATGTAATTATTCTGCTGTTTTTAATACCATAATCAGAATAGTAATTGCTAGGGAGGATTTGTCCGTTTTGATGAAATTAGAATAACAAACTGAACACGGCGCAACGCTGATATGATGCTGAAGCGATTAGTAGATTATGTAACTGCGAGCGGGACAGAACCAGTATTTTCTGTAAAACTCAGGTGAAAGACGGAAAATGTGAGGGATTAACTCACCAAGAGCCTCTGTCCATTAATTCCCAGTCTGTTCACGGTGGCAGCACATTCTTGCATTCTGTTCTGAGGGCAGTAAACACATATTGATTTAGTTTCCTGAATGAACTACACAGATTAACTGAATTTAATTCCATAATGCTTGTCTCCTGGTCCTGTTTATTTTAACCCTTGCTTGAGCTGTATATGTACAGTATGTCTAAAGAGAAATAGTCAAACATGAGATCACACCTTTAGCCAGAATGAACTTTTAAATGATGAGGAAACAGGTCAACATTAGCCTCCATTGGTTCTCTGATAGCGCCTCTATTTTTGTCTATTTTCTCTACTTTTCTTGTACTCACCTTGCACATGAAGAAGGCTACCTGCGCCTGGTCCCACCCCTCACACTCCTCTCTGGATGGCAGGTTCATTTTTTTCTCAACAGGGAACCTGTGAGCTAGAGCGTGCTTCTGGAAGTACAGTAATAGACTGACCCGTCACGCACCGCAGCTCCCACACTCCAGCCAGCTTCAACAGGGAGAAGTACACACAGGGAGGTCACCTCATTGAAACCAACACATGTTCTCCGTCTCCTTCATCCATAAGTAATGTGGCAATTCATGGTATTTTAAAAAAATCTAAACTTGTCTCCGAGATTGCATTGAGGCATCCGCAAAAGGGAAGCAGGGACTTCCTGAAAGTCATTCTATATAAAGTCTTAAGAAACAAAAGTGTCATAATAGACAGAGGCTTTCCCGTCCCAGCTTGGGTACGCTTCATTTACAGTCAAGAGAGTGTGTCATTTATTCTGCATTTATTTTTCATTTTTCCAACGTGTAGTCTGACTTAAGGTGCAGCTCCAGTATTTTGTGAAAGGATAGCTGAAGAGGTAATAACAGCTGCGCTATCTTTAATGAAAGCCATGAGTAGAGTGTGTGTGTTCATTCGACTTCTGGATGTTTTCATCAGGACAGGACATGGGCTGGTTATTTGTTGACTAGCATCTCTGATACAAGGAACATGACTGCGATTAGGCATGTCAGGAGAAAGAGAGATCCTAAAATATGATGAAAGACTTTTAAATTGATTAAATGTTTGTTTTTCAGTAAGTGTTGGAGATAACAAAGCCCTCCTGCCACATTTGAGAATTTAATATTATTTTTGGATAGTTTAGTCGGTATTCAAAATATGATTACTGATAAGTCAGACTAGATGTCTCAGGCTTAGGAAAAGGACTGACAAACATGACAAAAATATCTGACTTGTGATTTAAAATGGATAGATATTAAAGGAATATTTTGAAAGTTGTGGTTTTACAGAGATGATGAGGCGGTTAGCTAAGCATAAAGACTGGAAGCAGGGGTAGACAGCTAGCCTGGTTGTGGTTTTACAGAGATTACACCTATTTCTTGTTTAAATGATCATTTTGGGGCATTTTTGCCTTTATTTGATATGAACAAATGAAGAGTAACTGTTTCTCTTTCTAACAGTGGCTGGGCGCTGTGACCTCAAATTAGTGAATAATCACCTCCTGGCTCTAGCTCTATACTTAATGCACAAACATGAAAGTGGTATCCATCATCTCGTGTAACTCTCGGCAAGAAAGGAAATACGCATATTTACCCAAATGCATAACTATTGTATTAAGGCAGGAACTGAGGATGATTGTGATGAAAAGGAGCATGTGGGGTCTGAAACAGTGGTTGTGTAAAAAAAGTTCTACCTCAAACAGAATCGTCCCTTTTCCAGATGGATGATTGCAATTAGTTCATTTTCTACATTTTCCAATTATTTTTAGTAATGCTGTGCGTGTATTTGATCCTCTCATTACCCATCAGCACATTTGAAACTTCACAGTCTCACACTTGCAAAAACACTTGCAGTGTTTCCTCATTAAAATCTATCTATCTATCTATCTATCTATCTATCTATCTATCTATCTATCTATCTATCTATCTATCACTGGATAAATCGATGGGACACTTTTTTACTCATGATTGTCCCATTTTTTATTACTTACTTTGCTGTTTACTTGTGTTTCCCTTCTAGATTTAAAGCTGCGTTAATCAATATGTATATTGATCAATATTCATATTGATTTGTGATTAGTGTAGTAGAATTAAGCCAAATGGTGACAAACCCTCAGAGAGAATCAACTGGCTGAATTTCTTGCCATTTAAGCATCTTTTTACGTTAACCAAACTTGCACCAGAAGCAGCAAAAGCAGCAGCAAAAAAGCTCTGATTGACCTGACTGTGAGCTGCCGTCCCAGTATACCAAACTGCCAGAAAAGTTAGCAGTTAACGAACTAAGTGGAGCCTTTAGCTGAATAGATCTAAAAAGCCAGTTTTTTCTCTCAGGGGTAGGTGGAGAGCAAAACAGAGCTACCAAGTGAGTGAATATTGAACTTAAATTTGCCAAGTTGCCAGAAACATGACTCCAAATGAATACTGAAGAATGCTCTATGTCTGCTGAATGTGTTTGTATGCTAACATGTTAGCCATATGAATGGTATAAGGCGATTTATGTCAAATGCTTTGTTTTCAGCATGTTCTGCTACCTCCAAGTTGCCAAAAATATATATGTCATGGTATTAAGGTTCTTAGAATCAATCCACTCGTACCATATATTCAGAGTTTTCATTGAAGATACAGTACTGTAGTTAAGCACTATATGTACTGCTTACTTTACAGAGCTCCTAAATAAAAACGGCTCACAACAAGGTCTGTGGATTACCCCAAGTAATCTGGAAAGAGACATTGCTGTTGAGTTTTTCAAATGTATTTTTTTCAGCATCTTGAGCAACACAAGGATTTATGTGAAAATATTTAAATCAGAGGACAGTGAGAGAAAAGGAGTAACCCTTACCCTAAAATACAGGAGAATCCCAGGAAAATGGAGGGTTGACAGGTCTGGTCTGGCTTGAATCAGGTTGCAATACAGAAGCTACGTTGGAAACAAATGAAATGAGCAATTCCTTGGACAGAAAGCAACATTGTGGCAGGCAGACTCACTCATGTCAGTATGGCTGGTAAGGCTATAGAGCGGTTCAGGAATTACACTGCAGATAGAAGCAAGTGTCCATACAGATGGTTATGAGTCAAGCTTCATGGACATCTCTTTCTTGGGAGTCTCTCAAAGGTTCAGTTTTAACCCTCGTCTTATTTTCTGTTTTCATAAATAACACTGGGAAGGGCATGCCTAAAGTTAAAGTGCATCTTTATGCAGATGATGCAATTGTCTACTCAGTTCTCTGATTCAGGCTGTTTCTGAGCTCCAGGCTGCCTTTTAACAGCTACGGGCCTCATTGTATGGTCTAAAGTTGGTTCTCAATGCTAAGAAAACCAAAAGTACAATCTTTTCCCGAGTTTGCTCCCAGACCTCAGATAATGTTAGCATTCATAGGAGGGGGCTCAATTGAAAGAGATCATCACTCTGGTATTTGGGTGGATGACAGGCTCTCTTTTAGAGTGCATATTGAGAACCAAGTGAAGAAACAGAAGATTAGGCTCGGCTTTTATAATTGAAATATGGCTTGCTTTAATTTAGCAGAGAGGAAAACACCTGTACAAGTTCCGTTCTGAACTTCACACATTACTGTGAACCTTATGATCTGTTTTTTCTGGTCGTCATATGGCCTCAGGAGACGAGCTCTGATAAAAAAACAAACAAATAAACTGTATAACTGAAGAATGCAATTGTTATTCCTAAAATGGATTTTGTTGCATCTGTTGTCCCTCATCCGTTTTTAACCTGAAGCTAACCCATTTTAATCTGAAGCAACGTCCTTGTTAAGTGAAGGCTAAATAAAAACAACTGCTTCACTTTGGAATCGTGCTTTCATTAGGTACAACGTAGCTGAAAGCATTTTTCAGCAATCGGCTAGGTTAAAGACAAGGCTCACCTAATGCGTTGCGAGTCACATTTTGGCCTTTGACTTCGCTCAAAACCTGACATTCACAGAAAAGCTTGGTCTCATCTCCAACCAGAGCATCGTCAGATTAATTTCATACTCAATATGCCATGATCCACTGAAGTTAGGCACAATTAGAAATTTTAAATGAATAAATTCCCATTTTTGGTATCTTTACAGCCACTTTCATTACTGTCAGTCTGGC
Organism: Chelmon rostratus; assembly: GCF_017976325.1. NCBI lineage: Eukaryota > Metazoa > Chordata > Actinopteri > Chaetodontiformes > Chaetodontidae > Chelmon > Chelmon rostratus. The sequence continues at coordinate 6,187,737 of NC_055668.1, read as the reverse complement.
GGTGATCTGCACTCTATTGAATGCACTCTTCTAGCTATAGATCAAACTACCCTACAGTGTTTGAATAAAGCATGAAATAGAATAAAAGAATACACCAATAATAATGTTCCAATCTAATGTTATCATTTAAGGGCCAGGGGCCACTCCACACAATGAATATTCTAGCTTTTAATACCTTAAGTACATTCTGTGGCTGTGAGTCAAATTTTGAATTCTGGACTGCTCTTGCTACTTTTATTTAAGTAAATGATTTGCATACGTCTGTCACCACTGAAGATGTACAATGTTTACACTGAGTGAAATAAGCCCATGACCTGTGTGCACCACTCCATCAAATGAAAATGTTACAGATGTCTACTGATACTTTCAGTGGTGGGTTAGGGTTTGGGGTTATAAAACAAGAATAAAATAGTCCAGCATTTGAAGTACATTTGTGTTATCAGCAAAATTGTACAAGTATCATGGGTAGAGGTAACCCACTCATGCACACTGGCCTATTTCAGAATGCTATATGATATAATACTAGATAATAATTACTGACACAATAATGCAGCCGTAGCATTTTAATGTTGCAGCTGGTTGAGGCAGAGCTAATTGTAGCTACTCTACTGTTTGGTAGTTTATTCTATAATAATCAATGAGATTTTATAAAATCACAGTATGACACTTATAATCTGAAATCTAACTAGTAACTACTGTTTGGCTCACAACCCACTTGCTGTCACATCATCCTTTCTAAACAGAATTAACTATATACGTATAGACATTTTATCATGCATAAATGGAGCTACTGAAGAAAGTTAAATGAGAAATTGGGTTCATTTCTCTTGCAGTGATTGCCGCTGGCAGTTTAAGAGCCATTTGTCTTAGTGTTGCTAGAATTTCATCGTGCTCACTTTGGATGGGGGCCAGCACCCTCATATAACGCTGAGTGATTGGCTGGGGTAAACAGTCAAACAATTAGTCACGTCTGCCCTGTGACACCAGTTAACCCTCAGAACTCCATGCTAATGAGAGCAGAGTGATAAATTCTGTCTAGCTGACAGAGGCAAGGTGTGCTTATTAAAGTGAAGAAATGAGCAGAGGCTTTGGTAATTAGATGTAGAATCAAAGCCTGTAATGATCCCCCCTCCCCTTCGCCTAAATCAACAAATCATACCTATTTGGTCTACTGAAGCAGACGCATTATTGTAGATAATTACAGCACAGTGACATTTAAACCCATTCTTTCACACTGTTGACTGCTGTTGCACAGAAATCAAATCAAAATGAGACAATGGCTCATGTTGTAATTGTCTCTTTGGAAGCAAAAGGAATAGATGAGTTAAACAGATTAAATCCATTTTTAGTTTGCATCCCTGACCACTGCATGCAGATGCTCTCCCTGGCTAAATGTTCATGGCTTGCTTGTACAGTACCTGTGTGTGCAAAGGCCGTGTATGAGCTTGTGGGATCTCAGGGGAAATGCCCACAAAGGCTCTCATTTTCGGCAGTAAGCTAATTAAATCGGTGGAGCAGATGGCGCAGACTTGGTCCGGACATAATGAGACGGTGAGTGGCGAGACGAACCGGACATGGCAGGACAGCTGTGAGGGGTTTGTGAGGTGACCAGAATTCAGGCGTGTCCCAGGAGTGAGGCTTTACTCCAGCCAAGAGTGTGGACTTACAACTGCATGAAAACTTTGAGCCACTTTTTAAGAAGCTACTGGATCTGGCGGTGTTTACTTCCTCCAAACGTGTTTGCAGAACAACTCTTACTGGAAGTGAATAATGCCATGCCAACAGGGTGTTTTTATCTTTTTTCTCCTATCCTCAATCATTATATCTTGGCAGGTGTTTTTTGGTAAACACCAAATCCTCAACACCTGTTGCCAGAGCCTTTTTCCTGTCAGCCAACTCTAACCAACCCTGCTCTAACTGACACATTCTTCCACTGTTGGGCAAATAAAAAAAAAAAAAAAGGCATCTGCAACTGTGAAATAAACAACTGTGGCATTACCAACGTTGGTGTTTTTCCTGGATGGTAGTTAAGTGGCAAACAACAACAACAAAAGCTCAAAAAAGCAGAAATTCCTAGAGGTGCAGAAATACTTTGGACGGCTCACCTCACCTCAGAAGCGATGTTCCACACTCCTATTGCCCCTCGTGTGAGGAAAAGGTCGAGGCCAGCGGAGGGCGACGCTCCCAGGCGTGAGGAGGTGAAGTTCGAGGATGTCAGACTGTACCTGGTGGAGAGGAAAATGGGCCGCAGCAGGAGAAGCTTTCTGACCCAGCTGGCCAGGTCAAAGGGATTTATTGTGGAAGACGTCCTCAGGTTGGAAAAAGCTTGCCATTTTGTTTTTCGCTGACAGAACAGGGCTCGGCGCCTAAAAGCTTTTCTGAAAGTGAAGCTCAGTAGAACATGCTAATGGAGAGCAGAGGGACGCAAGAGTATTTTCTGTACAGTACCAGTCACAATGCTTTGACCTTGTGGTTGGCTCTTAAGGTCTTTGTTGTGAGGCTAGTGAAATGGAAGGTCATAATGCTAATTACAGGCCCGTTTGAGTACGGTTGTATTGTTTAGCAGCCAGGCTAATAAATAGAACACGAGGATTTGATTGCTTAAACGTGTTCATTCATATAGCTGTAGAAGCAGTTAAAATGATACAGTAAATGCAATGATCTGTACAAGACAGTGGTCATTGTTTGTACAGAATTTAGTCTGTGAATCTACAACCCAGATGAGACAGATCAGGCTGTTTAACTGTTCTTCAGTGCATTATTGAAAAGAGCAGCTCTCCAGTGAGAATTTCAGTGTTGACTCTTAAAACATATGCCAGTTTTAAGAAGTTAAGGTCCATTTTATTAGATAGCCACTGTTTTTTTCATGAATCCTTACTTAGGAAGGATTAGAGGATCCATCCTGTCTCTGCTACACCTGCAGGATTTTCCTCCTGAGCCATAAGTCACAGTTCCTACATAAATACGTTTAGAAAGAGAGACAAATAAGCTAACACAGCTACATCTTGTTGACAGTGAGAAAGCTAAAAGCATTGGAAGAAAGGTAACAGAGCAAACAGAAACTTTTTTAATGAGTCTGACCAAAGTTTCTTTTGTTAAGCCGCACTTAAGGAGAGATGTTTTGTGAGCTCCTTCCTTACAATGATGAATCATCTATTGTGCAGTAATTATGGAAGCAGCATGCCTCCTTCATTTCTTCTGTCCCTAATTGAAAGTAACTTTTAAATCCCAAACTGTGAACACAGCAGAGGCCCTCTGTTTGACACCTGCAACGCTTCAGAGTCAGGTTCCTTTGAGGTTTGTGATACTGTTTATGCAGCTTCCCATTTTTAAAAGTTTGCTTTGTTTTGGGGGCTGGGCACCTCAGACTCAGACTTTAAGCTCCTCTGGTGAGCAGGTGTGTGCAGATGTGTGTTACTCACGTTGTGGGGACATAAATCTGTTTAAACTGTCACAACGTGGGGACTCGCCTTCCTTTTGGGGACAAAAATCCCAAATAAAGTCCCCATAATGTAAATCATTAATCAGGGTTAGGGGAAGGGTTAGACAAGTAGTGGTTATGATAAGTCTCCAGGAAATGAATGTAAGACTGTACGCTGTCCTCTAAAGTGTGTGTGTGTGTGCATGTTTCTCTGCCTCTAACATTGCAAGAATCACATTCACAGTAAGGGCAGTTTTTATAAATTTAAGTTCCCTTAAGGTTGAAAAAAATGGTTGAAGTTTGCATGTGATTTACTGCTACAATAAAGTGTCCTCGCAGGTATAGTCTAGCCATTGTGTGTGTGTGTGTGTTAGTGTTTAAATGCGCGTCTAAGTGTGCACGCCAGCCGTGCGCCAGCTTGGCCATGGCAGCATTCCCAGAAACACAGCTTGAGCGCTCCTACGGTTACACTTGGCTTGATACAATTGTTTGAAACCAACGACAGGAAGTAGAGCGTGCCTGCCTCAAACTGACATCAATTCTGCAAGCCGACAAAACTGATATCAGCTGCAGTTTGATAGCAACACCTCCAGCGTCTAGTCCCCCACAAGTTATAGGCACTCTGCCTTCAGCATATGGTCAGACACACTGTGTGGATTCCTCTGTGCACAAAGGAATGCACACATACGAACACACACATGTGCATCAGCACGTCACACACACACGCACACACACACAGACAGACACCAGCCTCCCCTTGTCCTAATTTCAAGTCTGATGCACAGGACCATGGATCCAAATATCGACATGTTTGTCCAGGCTGATTGATGAGCTGCAATAAATGCTCTTTCACGAATGACCGCGGTGAAGTGAAGTTGGACATTCAGCTGGCGTTCCCTCTGGAACCGGTGGCGTCTTCTTGCTCTTGGCAGCATCTCCCAGCCCTCATGCTTAACGGCTGGGGGTTGACCTCAGGGACCATCAGTACATTACTGTTAAATGACACAATGTCTGTTTTTTTTTATGCTGTCTTGCTGGCTTGCACATATATATTAGTCACAACTATGATTAAATAATCATACTAAATTGGTCTCATGTTGCACATATGATTACTAATTTGTGATTGATTTTTTGATTGATTTTTTTGATTGATTACTACACAGGCCAAATAGGACACAACTTGTATTATTGGATTTTTGTGCTGCTTATTTTTTACACTAAATTATTATTGTTTTTTTTCTTTTTTTCTAAAATGTTTGGACAATCCTTGATTTTGGACTGATAGACAAAAGCAGGCTTTTCATTTCTAGGCCACAACCATTGATTTGGCAGCTGAAATGATATTGCTAGCAGCTTTTGTCAGCTGGAGCCAGCTAGCAAAGTGAGCCTCCAGCTGACTTTTTAATGTTTTCAGTTGAACTCTGTCAGGGGGTCTTAAATATGCCCTTGATGGCTACATACATGATTTTGTACTAAAAAACAAACTATGGCTAATGCTGCATCTCCTAGGCAGAAAAGTCAGCATCTCCACAGTCGATGATCCATGTAGGATGAAGGGTAGAGCCAGCTAGTCTGAAGCCGTAACATTACCAGGGGCCTCATGTAATTTAGAAATTACCCCACATCTGTGTTTGGTGCGGCCCATTTGAACGGGATCAGCAAAGTCTGCATTTTGCTGGAATTTGCTGACATTATCTGCCAGATATGATGTCAAACCTCTATGTAACATCAATGTTTCAAAAGTGTCTTTCTGTCAGCAGCCACATTAATAATATAGCAGAGTAATTTTTGCCCACTTTCTGCATGTTTTACACACATAAATACACAATTACAGCTCATTTGGATCAAGTAATAGATGCTTTGTGGCTTACAGCCTCTTGTTGTTCCCTACCCTCTCTGTCATCGCTCATTTTGAACGTCAATCCGGCCGATCTCACAGCACAGCTGTCGACTGCTCGACATGCTATGAGCCGCGATCAAATTTCAGACTTGTTCAGTTGTCTGACAACACAACCCCAAATGACGAAAGGTCTTTTTGCATGGGATGAATATCATCATGTGACCTCTGCGTTTTGCTAAATATGGTTGGTAATTTGTGGTGAAATTTTTACTTTACTAATTAGGGATGTGCCACATTTGCATGGGATGGGGGGGGGGGGGACACTTTCTCATGTTGTTTACCTGTGACGTGACATCTTGCTTGATTCGGCATGGAAGCAGCGCCTCTCCAGTGAGTTTAACAAGAATTTCACGGGAATTAATTAAGATGTTTATTTATTGTGATTAATTTGCTACTCACAATGATTATGTATATGTCAGCGAAGAGGTCTCATGGGAGCAGCTGTAAGAGGCAAACAGACGAAAGCTCGCCATGGTGTAAAAATCTGTTATGGACGTACTCCGTCTTTGATCTGCCTGTTGGTTTTCACTGGAAGGAATAGGAGGGTAGCTGCTGACATGCACAGGGGGCAGAGAGATGACTCGAGAGAGTTCTCCATATCAAAGCCCATTGACTTTAGCCTGTCCTTGTGTCTGGGCTCAGTCCCACTGATTCTGGGGAGTGCAATCTGGTGCTGGGTTTGCCTTCTCGCTCATTTGCATGCCAATCTGCCGTTTTACATTCTGTGCAGCGACGCGTACGATAAGAATCCAAATTCGGGGGCTGGATTACATCTAGGTAAACAAGGCACGAGGAGAAAGTGTTTTTTATTCTATGATCTTCAATCATGTTCCGACATAGCAGCTCAACCCCTCGTGATTTTAGAGGGAAATCAACCCAAGAGCCAAATCTCTATTACAGTGGTTAGACAACTGTTCACGGCAAGTGAGTTTAAGCTTCTGGAGATAATAGCTGTGTCCCTTAGATGCCTCAGATGTGTCTGTTTGAGAGGCTCTTCGTCCCTGTCTGTGCTGGGAAGGATTTTTTTTTTAATGCGACCACCATCGGTGGCTGGACTAGTATGCCGAGCAGATAGAGGATTAGTTTCGCCAGTGATTTGGCCAATTAGGCCTCAGCCTGGGACATGTCTTAAGGAGTCTTTTCACTGATTTACCCATGCCAGGAGAGAGGAAGAGGAGGAGCGTGCTGAGGGTAATTATGCACGGCTGAGCGCCCTGATTGGGTATGGTAGTTAGAGTCCGTGGCAGGAAGCAGAGAGGAGGGGGCCGTGATAAAAAGTCTGTTGAGAAAGTCTCGGCGGAGCTGTAGGAGGCACTGGTTGAGTGAATTCAGCTATCAAACAGTGGAGGGAGGCGCTGAGGGTCTGTGCTGATTGTTGTTCACCAAGTGTTGATCCCCAAACAGCACGAATAAGACCATGATGCTGGGATCTGAGCTGCATTTAAAAAGCTTCGCTTGAGCCTCTGCACTCTCCAAAGGCTGCTGAGACCAAGACAGGAAAGTTATTTCTTTTAGTGAAGAAAGTCTTTCAATCAAACAATCCAAACGACTCCATAAACGCGGCACCAAGGCTCTCATCTGCTTATTTTTTCATTATTAAGAGAAATTCAATCGCCTAAATCAACCTCTTACCATGAGCGATTTTGGTTGTACAGTTGTGTTTCTTTCACAGGAGAGATTTCTGTGTCGTGTTTCTCTGCGTTTGGGTGGACAAACCTTAAAAAGCATGAAACCAAGTTTATAGTGGAGCATTTAGCAGCTAAAATGCCTGATATTTCCCTCAAAAGCAGGAGACCAAAGCAGAGCTAAAAATGAATAATCAGACTTAATTCATGAGGTGGTCAGAAACACGATTCCACATGGATGCTAATGTTGCTCCGTAACTGCTGGATGTGTAAATAGCATCTGTTTGAACACAAGTTTTCCATATGAGTACTATGTTCACCGCTTTTTTCTGCTGCCCCAACGTGGCCAATAAAATCAGCTGTTGCAGGTTTGAAGTTGAAATACTGTTTTATAATTTTAATCATATGCTGAAATGAATATTTTTTTTGTGTGTGTTTTGAAGTTGAGTGTGCCCTGGTAAAGTGTAAAGTCCTGTGGTTTCTACACAGATGCTTGAAACTTGAACGTGAATTTGAGCTTGTTGGACTAAACAATGCTCGCCGCTGTCACTGAGCTGTGACAGAACGGAATAAAACCTGAAACTGAATCACTACGAACCCTCTGACAGCTTTTGTTCTTCTCCTCTGCAGTGAAGAGGTCACTCATGTGGTGTCAGAGGACAGCCAGGCTTCAGCCCTGTGGAAGTGGCTAAAGGAGCGAGCCCCGAACAATCTCCCCGACATGCATGTGCTGGACGTCAGCTGGTTCACCGACAGCATGAGGGAGGGGAGGCCTGTTGCCGTGGAGACCAAGCACCTCATTCAGGTCTGTGTGTGTCACAAATCAGGCTGAAATACAGTATGTAGATAGATATAGGACATAGGGTCAGCACTAGATGGCACTACGAACCAAACAGGAAGCTTTTCACTGAGTATGTCCCCACAAAAGCAATGACATGCAAATGCAGTATTTGAGGAAGTATAACTTAATACTCCTCCATGCAGGAAATGCATATTCTGAAGGTATTTCTAGGTATGTGAGCCTCTTTCTCTAAGTGCAAATCTATAATGTCAACCCCCTGAGAGGGAGCTCTTACAAAGAGGACATCTCTAACTTCCCTCTGTTTTTTCTTATATTACCACATTTCAACTCACTGATAGCAGCAGAAACATCCCCCATATTGCGTGGGAGTGTCAAATAAACCCATCAGCTGGACATCACAGCTGAGAGCGGCCCACGAACTAAAACACACACACACACGGAAACACACATATTTCCCCTTGTGAATGGCACAATGAGGGCTTGGCGGCATATGGATCCAAAATAAAGAAATATGTTGTCTTCTGTTCCTCCCACAGTGGAGAGGAGGGAAAAACACTCAAACACTGAAGTCGCGTTTGCCAAGCTCCCTCTAGGTTTTCTCCTCATAGCCTGTGACGGCGTTAACGGTCACGATGACATTCGCCGTGTTTGTGCCTTCCTGTGAAACATCCCCAGAAAATGCGTTTGCCTTGTTCTAGCATTGTTTCCACATGGCCACGTGAGTGTGGCGCATCAGCTTCAAGTTGGCTGCATCATTAAGTGACGAGGCTAATGATGCCATGCTGACATTTATTGACCCATCTCCCCAGGTAACCACAGGCCCACTCCTCTTCTCTTTTCGTGGTGCGAACGAGGTAACGCGCGGTGGCATTTATGTGAGCGCCGCTTGCAGTAGATTGTTTTTATGAGTCATAAATCCATTTAAGGAGCCACCATGTAGGGATGAAATATTCCCCAAACACGCTACTTCTTGGCCACTTTTGCCTGCGGCTCTTCTTGATAGTATGGAAATGCAATGTGTTTTACGATCAAAAATATTCCTCAGCAAGTCAGGGAGGAATTTTAAGTATCAAAGTCCATTGAAATGTAATCTTTGTATTTATAATGTAACACTGCTTCACGGCTCGCAGAGAGGCTGTTTAGCCTGTTAAAGTGGAGAGGTGGGAAGATGTAGGAATACGCTGCTTGAAAGGAAGGAAAACAGAGGTGATTGGGATTCAGAGTCTGTATCTGGCTTATGAACATGTGTCTGCCTTCACTCTCCTGCGAGGATGTTTGTGGGTTAGTGTGTAGGTGCGGCCTCCCTTAAGAGGTGGAGCCTCTGTGACCTTTGCCCTGCTGAGTGGCCTGAGAGCATTTCGCTAACCCACCTGAGTGCACTTCTCCGCCTGCATGACAGGCATTTACATGGAGGCAGGAACAGGCCTGGAGTGTCTCTATGGTTTCCAGGAGGGTGCATGAGTGGGCGAAGTCCTGCAACGCTCACTGTACCTCTTTATCTCAGCAGATGGTGTGTGGAGGAATAAAGCTGCAGTGTGGAGACTGCACACGTTAGCTTAGTTACATTTAAGCCACACAGCAAAGGTGGAGAGGACACTGGAGAGAAGGCCAGGAGGGGATACGCTGCCTCCGAGATCAGTCTGAGAGCTTTAGCTTCCACAGAGTTATAGGCCTGTATAATAACCGAGCCCAGATGGGGAAAACCAACCTCTGCATGCTGATGCACAGACGTTTGTCTCCATGGACCCACAATCCCATATTGGATTAAACAAACTGCAGCTGAGGTGGAAAAGTGATGGAGAACCCCCTGTTGTATTTAGAGGGAGTGCACTTAGGGAGTTTGTAAGACAGTTTTACTTTTGATTGGCAGAAAAATTGTGCCATGAAATATATTCAAAGTTATTCTTTTTTTTTTGAGAACAGGAAAGGCTCCTGGCAGAGAATAAATGATGAACATTTTTTGAATCCCTTACTGATTGATTCAGCCCAGCAGTGTGAGAGGTAGTAGCTCTTTTCATTATCTTTTTGAGACACTCCTGTTCCTTCTGCAGCAACAGTCCCAGTCAACACGGTGTGGTAACAATCTCTCCATCATCCTCCCTCTCCTCTTCCTCCCCTCTCTGTAACATTCTGCCACCCAATACATGGGTGATTTTATGGACACAACTTCCCTTTTGTGATGTCTAATTGTCTGCAAGAATATTAATATTACATTGGTAATCCTTTTGACATGTATATTACAAATGGGGAACCATTTCTTCATAGAATGAAAAGGCAATTTACAGGAGGCAAATTGGATGATGGCAAGCAGATTTGTAATGCCATGGGTTAGGTAGTGTAATGGATTTGGATGCCACCAGACTGTGAGATGAGTGTCATTAGCCTGTTGCCCTGGAGACACACAGTCATAAAAATAACTTCTCCAAGGCAAATGGCTACATTTTTATGTAATTCAATTTGAACTCCTGCCTCTGTGCTACTCAGGAATAGCCTTGCACACATTCAGAAGTTAAGATGATATATGACTGTACTGTATATGCATGTGTGTGTTCATTGGTCCCTGGTTATTTTTGTACATAGGACACAGAGCCAACATTGCCAGAAGGTGCGACACCCACCGCTGCGGCCACTGTTTCTCAATATGCCTGCCAGAGACGGACAACCACAGAAAACAATAACAAGATTTTCACAGTAAGAAGCTGTTATTTAACCTCACTCTGGATACAACTGCACATTTACCCACCAGTGGCTGTCACTCTGACTTTGCCATGCAAAAAACCCCCCCATAATCTGTTCTGCTCTAATTGGATGGCTGGCTTGCTTCACTCACCAGCGCTCTGACACAACTCTCCCCAAAATACATTAACCTGCAAATGAGTAGCATCTGCGGCACGTTGGAGGTGCAACAGCTGACATGCCCACGATCCCTGGCACGGGGGATGGCACGGACACGCCCTGAGGCGCCGCGCGCTACGCCAAGATGGGCGGCGGACGTGACACTCCTCACAAGCAATGATGGATCTGTCCCTCTGCCATCTGGCGGGCAGTGTGGGAGGGAGGGGCGGCGCGGTGGCTGAGGGAGGGACGCGGAGGTTCCCACACAGGATGGGGAAGTGGTTCATCGGCTGATCGGCTTAGGTGTCGATCAGCGTGGAGAAAAAGGGAAATGATGCATTCCGATAATGGCAGAGTCGCTGCAGGTGCACAATGAGCAACCGGTCAAAACATGGGAACAAAGCAGGGTCAACATAGAGTCGATGCTTCAACCCAAACAATGAACCACTGCCTAATGAAGCATTGTGAATAGTGCTGAAAAGAATAGTTGAGCTACAGAAATTAAACAATGTCTTTGATAACTGATTAATCATTTAGCAAGCAACAATCCCAAACTGTGGCCTTTTCCAGGTTCACAAATGTGAGCCTTTGCTGCCTTTCTCTCCTTATTGAAAATCTTTGTAAATCTAATTGCTTTGGAGTTTGGAATGCTGGAAGGAAATGTCGCTGTGGGCTCAAACAATGGAAATTATGATGAACATTTTTCACTTTTCATTATAGAGGCTAAACAATTAATCTAGAAAATAATGAATCAGAAAATAATTGGCAGATTAATTCATAATGGAAACAGTAATTACTTGTAAGTTTAATGGCACCACTGTGACCAAATGGAACATTTCTAATCTTGCTAAAAGAAGAAGTAAAGAATATCTGCAAAGACACATATTGATGTACTCTTTTTGGTTTTTTGTGAGCTGTCTGGGTGCCATATTTTGCACAGAACGCGAAATCAGAGGTCTGGAATATGCAATATCACAGTGAAATGACTGGCAAACCTATGTGTGTGTTTGTGTGGGAGTGCGGAGACCCGCTGATGAGTTTCTGTAAGACCTATTAAGCACAGCTTACCGAGGGCCTGTGAGGCATCTGTTTCATAATGACTTTCTACCTGCCAGTGACGCTGGATGTACGTAATAGATGCACACACGTGTACCGAAATTCACCGCATGTGCTCGCGTTCATGCGTTGTCCACGTGGAGAGACACGTACAGACACCAACACTCTCACCTGGGGAGGGCTGCTGTTCAATGTCTTATCCCCTGTTTCTTTCCACAGCATTAACTCCATAATTAGTAATCCCACTCAATTTGCCTATCCCCATGATTAACTCATTATCCCCACATACAGCCACATCAAAGAAGACTTCCTGATTAGGGAGAAAGGTTGCTCTAGATGTGGTCTTCTGAAATCCACAGGTGAAACTCTCCACAGAGGCAGATAAAATGCAGTTACTTGAAATATTTCAGTCACGTAGAAATAAAAAAAAAAAAGTCTTGCCTTGCTCTTTGACCATAAGACATAACTGCTAGACACAGGATATGATCTACTATATACAGTACTGAGCAATGCAGTGTTAATGAGGGGCAAGCTATTGATCCACAACAGTAAAGCTATCCTTGATCTGCCTGCTGTCTGCTTGATGGCAAGGCACATTAATGACGTAATCCTTGTGAATACATGTTCATTGACAAAGCCTATGAGATGACTGAGATATTTTAAAATGTGTATATGTGCGTGATGTCTGTCTTTATCTTTCTATTTATTATTGTGGGTATGCGCTGATAATGTCCAATGTCCATTTCAATGGCAAATCTTAACCGATATGGACAAAAAAGTTATTCTTTGGAAAAAAGACTTTTTGATTTTTGCAGATTTGCTGGTTCTCAGTAATTAAGGGTGTGGAGCATTTGTTTGTCATTCAGATTTTATGCTGTAGATACACTGCAGTTATACTGGCATTAGTTGTTTGGTGTCCTTGCCGTCAAATCGCAGTGTTGGAACAAGGCCAAATATGGATTGCTGCCGCTCCTTCGTTAGCGCTGTCAATAACATCTGCTTTTAAAAGTTCATTCTCACTCAACAGCAAATCAGATGCCAGTTGACAGCGCTGCACATTAGATTGGATTCAACTTTATAGTCATTGCACATAAAACATGGACTGAGACAACGAAATGCAGTTTAGCATCTGACCAGAAGTGCAAAAAGCAGTAAAGTGCAGAGTAATGGGCATATGCATAGGGATGCATAAAAAAACAGTGAGGGGTGTATTTGAGATTGCTAAGATAAGTACAGCATGTGGAGCAGTTACAGGAGGCAATTGCAGATATAAATGGAAATATACAGTGCAGGTGTAAGAAAGAGTAATGCTAATAGTTGGACATGAATATGTTGTGAACACTGCACTGTACACTGCAGTGATGAGCGATGTCAGAAGAGAAACACGTCTAAAAGCATTGGCGATAAACACTGTGACACAATACACACCCCAACAATGTAATGCCTTTTATAACGGGAAGGATGTTTATATGTAGCAAAAACTCACAACAAACCCACATTGTTAAACACCCCCACTCTGACCGACAGAATCATACTCAGTTACTGTTGAGCTGCCATGCAGCTCCATTATTGTCTGACTCCTTTCAGGCTGCTCATCTATCTCAGACATACAATAGTATAGTCAGTATATGGCCAAACAACATCTTTCTGCTACATGTCCTGCTGTGTGTCATGGCTAGTCCGCGCTGCTGTCACCCAGCAACAGCAACCACGAGTTTGTCTTCACGTGGCGTCTTGAGGGTTTTTTTTTTTTATCAGTTACTTGGTTATAATTATATTATTTGCTGGTGCTATTCCCCTCTGAGCCCGTGGTGGCATGTTGTCAACATCCAGCGTCTTTAGGCAACTACCTCTGATGTGGATGATGTCATTACCGAACGCTGGGCGCTGCGAGCAGCCAGAATATGCAATGACGAACCACAGCTGTGCCAAACTACAGCTAAACTAGCCGACCGCCGGCTCAGAGGGGAATAGCACCAGCATATCATAACAAAATATTGAAATATGAACGGGTTTCGCCGCAGATTATGCGTTATATAGAGGCTGCGCATGGATGCCCCGAGTACTCGCATTATACGGATATACGCGCCGCTCCTCTGGGGCTAATTTCTTCAAAATGACTCCAAATGCCACCAAAGTTGTCTGGGTGAGTAAATGGTCGTATTTAATGCTAGAAATAAGGTCCAGGTTGTAAAAAACAAAAGTTATCCTTTAATGTCATAAGCTAACGTTAGCTGAATAATGTCAGCACATCCTTTGTATCGCCTTGGGAACCATGCAGCTATAAACTGGGGTAGCTGGCTGGCTTTAGCATGAATTCAAGGATTTCATCAAT